>NC_066619.1:25375008-25718508 GCF_025201925.1 Gopherus flavomarginatus
AGCACTATTGGTGAATGAAGTCCTGTTTATCAACAGCACAGCAGCAGGGCAAGCTTTCCCACAGACCCTGACCTGTCAACATGCCTTAACCTTCTGGGAGATCTCATTCAGATAACTTAATGTGCTAACTTATATGCAAGTTATTTGAAAATACACAAGCATAAATTTAAGCTTATAGTCAACATGCCTTACCTTGAACAGTGGCTGTGATAGGTCATGGAGCTGCCCAAAACTTGGTAGGTGAATGTTTGAGGGTGGCTGGAAGGGTAGTTGGGTAGGTGGGAACTAGGTGAACTAGGGTTCACCTTTTCAAAATGCAAAAATGAGACACATGCAGGAGCCCCACTCTTCTCTGGCCCTGTCCCCTGCTCATCCTCTTCCCCCTGAGGATCTGCCCCCTGGCCAGGCCAAAAGCTGGAACTGTGCAGTGTTAAGAGCTACCCAGGGGGCCCAGACTTCTGTGGGGAGCTCTGGGCCCTCCACCTGCCCTGGGCAGGGGGCCCAAGAGCAGCCCCTGGCCCATATGCCCACCCCCCAGGATATGCTGCCCACGGCAGGTGGGAGAGTCTGGTACTCTGGGGCTCCCCAGAGCAGCCTGGGCTCCCTGGGACTCAGGCAGGCGCAGCGTGGTGCCGCAGGGAATCCTGTCCTGGAGTCATTCAGCCCGGAACTGGGGCTTGAACCTGCATTTCAGGACTGTCCTGCCAAATTAGGGATGGGGGTCATGCCAGTGGGAGCTGGTGCTGTGGGCACTACTGAAAGCGTAAGTGGAGGCAGAAGTGCAGGTGGGTATTGGGGCTCATGGATGCAGGGAACTCCTGGAGGGGTACATTGTGCTGGGGCTGCTTGTGGGTTAGAGGGTGCTGTTGCTCGTGAGTGGCACTAGGACTGGCTGGGTAGCCGTGGTGTATTGGAGTGAGTCTGGTTCAGGGGGAAGGAGGCAATGAGTCTAGGACCTCACACCCTGGGGTGAGTGTGCTATCCCTTAGTACTGGATTTGAGTAGAAAGCCACACGTTTTCAAGTCTTTCACAATACTGGACCATTTTTGGAAATCGCAATCAAATACAAACCCCTCCAGGTTGCCCATGACATTGCTGAACAGTAGGGTATTATTTAGAAGCATGCTGTACATTTTAATTATAGCTGTTACTTCAGATTAGTGTGTCCTGATGTGAAACACTAAATTTAAGGCACCAAAATTAAAGACAGGGAAAAGCCAGTTGGCTCATTCAGTCCATCCCTTAAGGGCTGGAGTTATCAGGGAAATTAAGTGCTATGGCTGTATGTTGGATCTAGTTCTTGTGAAAGTTGGCACATAAGTGTTGGGAGAGCTATTAATGGAGTGGGATTGTCCATGCCTTCATGAGGTGAGGCAAGGCAAAATGTCCCGCTTGTTTGACCACCTTCCACCCTATAGCTGGGGCTACAAAAAACTGCCCTGAGGCAATCACCTGAGCAGATTTAATTGACATGGTGATTAAAAATCTGAACTATCACAGCTGTGTGCACCAGATTCAGGACAAACAGCTGAGAAATAGGGCAGACTCACCACAAACTGGTGGTTATTCTGTCATTAGATGACCCCAAGCTAGTAACAACAGTAAACTTCTGTCTCACCACACTGGTTAACAAGAAGTCCCAAAATGCAGTCTCCTTAAGCATTCCAGCCCTTATTTCACCGCCCAGACACTAAACTTTATGATGAATGGCTATTGAAAACCAATTTAATCAAAGTGCTCTTCTGATCTCAAGAGATCAGCCACATAGCCAGGTGAATATATAACTCGGATCTTACCCAATAATTATGCTGATGCCAATCCTTTAGTAACCAGAAAATCTGAAGCTTTATTAATAAAGAAAAGAAGAGTTAAAATGGTTAATTACTATTATTGTATGTATATGATGCATGTTCTTGTATCAGGTAGGTGCAGTGATGTTATAGACTGCTGTCTTGTAAAGTCTCTGGTAACTTCCAAAAGATTGAAAGCCCCTCAGTCCATGGTCCAGTATGCTCCTTTTAGTTGTAAATCCACAGTCCAGAGACTCAGAGCAGGAAAGAGGCAACATGGAGATGTTTCAAGGGTCTTTTTATATCCTCTGCCATGTGCTTGGGATTTTAGTGTCACAAACAAAGCTTAGGGCTTGTATATATTACCCGCAGAATCGACAGGCAGCGATAAATCGACCGCCGAGTGCTCTCCCGTCGACTCCGGTACTCCACCGGGGCGAGAGGCGCAGACAGAGTTGATAGGGATCTAAGTACGTCGACTTCAGCTACATTATTCACATAGACCAGGCCTTATAAACCCTGTCTGTGGAAAGTTACTGGCACAAGATGGAGTCCAAGGTCACATGAACAAATCACATGACCTTACATGGTATGCTGACTCACAGGGGCAGCCATTGGCCATATCTGTGCTAAGGCCTCCACAGCAAGACTTACTGGTCAGGATGAATTTCTTCTATGGCCCTTTGTGAGAGTTAAGTGTCTTTAATGGGCCATCAACACACAGGTGTCTGGCTTCAATGTAGATTTTTATCTGGTGGGTGTTACTCCAGGAGCAAACACATTTGGGATACTGATTTATAGCCAATATTCATAGCTTCAGATACAGAGATGATACATGGATTTAAACAGGACAGTCTTATTTAGAAAATCATAAATTTTCCATTGATACCTTACATGATATATTTTGCACAAGATTTGTTGCAGTTGTCTGAGTGTCAATGTTAAATGATACTCATTGTCATATTTCAATCCTGTAACTACAAATCTGTGCCAGCACAATGCTCCACCACCCTTTTTGAGAACAGAATTTTTTTTTTTTTGTTCATGTGAATGTGGACATGTGGCTCCAATCCATTCCTTCTGGGAGAACTGAGGCATTAAGAATTAAGCCCTGATCCAAAGCACATTTAAATCAAGGGGAGTCTGTCTATTAATTCTAATGGATATTGGGTCAGGCCTTTCTCTTTTGTCCTGAAGGCTCTTATACAGGGTTCCCCCAGGATTCCATCTTGCCATTCTTTGTGTTCAGTGTTTATAGGGGAGTCCATGAGGAAGCATGGACATACTGTGATTTCAGCAGGGTGCTGACACCCATCCTTACATTACCATCTCTTCCTTTCTGCTAGTGTGGTGGAATCACTTGCCTGGTATCTAATGGAGATTTTGGGTATAGATGAAGGCTAGCTGGATGAAACTCAACCCAGACAGGAATGAGAGCACTCAGAGTGAGTGAAATACGGTGGCGAGAGGGCAGGGGAAAGATAGAAACCATATGTGCACCCTGGAGGGAGAGAGGTGGGTTTACCTCCCATTTGTTGCTGAAGTTATTGGATTCCTGACAGCTTCTGAATAACTGAGCAGTGACAGTTATCAAAAGTGCTTTCTGTTTCCTTTCAGATGTTTCCATGGTCATTGATTGGTTACTACAATGTCCACAGGCTGAGCCTTCAAGAGATTCAGAAATTGTACTTAGTGGAAAATGTCTTGGCCTCTGTTCAGAGACCTGTATTTCATGATCTGCCTTGGGTACCAGTTGATGGCTGGATCCTGGTTATATGAAGTACTCAGCTCTTACAGTCCACAGGCTTCAATGCAAATTGGCTAGCAGCAGTGTTTTACACTGAGGGCCTTTACTCCAAAATTATCTGACTTGCTCTCCCATTAGTCTATCAGATCCCACGTATGGTGACCTCCAGGGTATGCTGCTGGACTTCTCTTCTCCAAGGCTTTACATGAGGCGGTGGGTTGACTGCGGAAAGAGATGGTTTGTGGGGTGGAGTTCATTCTTAAGCTAGAGATCTTGAGGATTTTCATGGTCATTTTCTGTTTATTTTTAAGCATATTAGTGATTTTACATACAGTGGTGAGGAAAAAATTAAATGAAATAATAGAACCAAATCGTCTAAAGTATACTTTATAGGTGTCAAGTTTCTGTTTTAGGTAGCATAGTATATGGTTACCATCTATCACTTCATTATGCTGATATGCTGATGTCTATCAGATTCATATAATTTGCATTACATTTAAATGAATGTCACTTTTGATCCAGTTTAAAAACATAGGCCTTGTATCCTAACTGTAACTTCAATGAGTTAATTGCTGCTGGAGTATAGAGAAGGGACTACTTGCTACATAGTTAATTTCAAAGGGGTCAGGTAGAATATAAGATAGTTAGCCTTTTAATGTAGAACACCTTTTAAGGTAGAACACTATTAGTTAATGTTCTGAAACTGCTTGGTGAAAATTAATTTATATATTTTTATTTTAAAAAGTTGCTCTTATTTATGTTTTCCAGAAAAATTAAATGATCTTAGATATGTGTCAAAAATATGGTTATAGTTTCATTTTTAAAAATCTAAAAGCATATAATTGGCCGAATTAATTCAAGCTGATTAGTGTAGTGGCCCACTCTCCATGACTCAGGATTGCTAAAACTAGGAATAGTTTCAGGGATGAGAAGAAGAGGAATTAATTAGTTTGAGAAGCTGTTTTCACTGTGCTTGTTCTGCTATCTCCAAATATAGGGCTTGCTACTTTACCTCCACCATCTACTTCCTTCTCCTCAAAAAAGGAAAAATTACCTTTTCTTTTTTAAATAGTCAGTATGTCAGTAACCTTGTAATCTTGATATCTTTGTTAATCTGACATGAATAAGTATTCTCCCTGAGAGAGAGTGTATTAATTAACTTGTCCAAGTTCAAGACTGTTTAATTTTTAGGTAGGGTAGAATCACGTTAGCAGTTGCACTTGTTAATAGGAGCCATCAGGTGAACAATGCAGTCCTTCTCCAATCTCAGTTTTATAATATATGTGCATACATTGTGTTATGAAAAAAATGGTTGAAAACTGAGTATTACAAGATAAAATACTGCCCCTCTCCTTTAAAAGAGTAACTTTGTAGTGCACAATGTTTTATTGTTAAAATAAGCTTGGCACCATTATACACAATAAGAGCTGGATTCAAAACACTTTGCGCTTTACCAGTTTAAGGTATGTAAATCTTCATGCACATCTTTCACACTAGATAAATATCAACACATAATTTTAGGACCCAGCAATGTTGAAATCAGGAATTTTAATGATGGATGTGACTATGAACACGAGATCAGTGCCTGTTGCATACAGTGATCATAGTGCCACCACCAGGCTAGGGAGAAATTAAATAACTGAAATCAGGAATAGGATGAACTGTGTATGGTATTGGGGTTCTAGTGTGGTGACTTGCATATGGCACAATACTGTCAAACTAATCATTGGCATATAATCAAATAACTTTTCAATTTTAGTTACTTACTATAGGTTAATATTTAAATCTCCTCTTTAACTGATTCTGCAGGATCTGATTATATTTTAAACTATTGAGCAGGACTGTAGTTATATCAAGGTTCCTGCTGCCAAGGATTTTCAGTAACAGTCTTACTCTTAATGTTTTTTCTGTAGCTTTATCTCCAATATTTGAGAACTAGAACTGGTCATTTCAGGACATGAAATGTGCCAAGTTTAAAGGGGCTCTGTCAATTTTAAAATCTACTCCATTTAAAAAAAATTAATGAAGTGTACTTGCAGGTGTTGCTTTTGCCTTGGAGTTCCATTGCCAGTTTTTGTAACTTTACCATCACACTTCCCAATTCTAAAAAATTTTTTTTTTCTCCCTATTGTGTAAAAACACTCCACAAGAGTAAATTAACCCAGTAAACTAACTGAACACAAATTGCGGTCAAATACACACGGTAAACCAAGAGTCTCAAACTTAAATCACCACGAGAGCCACATGAGGACTAGTACATTGGCCCAAGGGCTGCATCATTGAAACCTTTTTATACAACAATACAAAAGTATAGTCAAAAATGAAGAGTAATACAGTATGCTATTAAAAATCAACCTATTAACTTTTAAAAAACTGTAATGCGAAGAGGGGTTTTAATAAAATATAAAAACCTGTAACTATTCCTTATGTGGTTAGTAACAATGATGATCTACACTAACAGTCTATCAACATAGCTGTAATGGCAGGAACTTTTTAAAATAACTTTTCATACAAAATACGTTGCCACTTTTAAGAAACATTCTTCCCAACTACTTACAGCAAAGAATCATACATGCTGAACTTCAAACCTCACACTGCTCATCTAGTCCATTAGGCCCCGCCCCTGCCCCGCCTCTTATTATATTATATTCTTAATATGTTGGACTAGCCATCTCACTTGCACTCCACAGGCTCCCAGTGCATTTTCCGCCTTTTTCTGTTTTCCACTTTCCTTTGACACCACTGCTGTTCCCTTCACATACTGTCTGTCTGCTTGCCCATCCAAATTGCTCACTCTGCTTGGGGTTTTTCAACTCCCAGTAACTTGTAGGTCCTCTTCAGACCTGATTCTTCGGTTCCCTTAAGAAATTACTTGAACTGTATTTTTTGAAAACTTTTACTGAAGTGTGCATGCGTGCAGGCACATGATCTGTCTCACCAGCATTCCACCTGTTCCATTTTTCAGGATGTGTTTAGTTGTTCTTTTATGTGTTGCATGCACGTAATTTAGATTAGTGAGAACCCTGACTCATTTTGTACACATGTAAACAGAGAAACATCAATATTTCTGTTCCGTTGGGAAAACTAGGCTCCATGACTGCCTGTGTGTCACTGTGGAGAGTTCCATGCCTAAGAGTTTCATAGGCTGCAGGTTTTCAAAGTGACCTACTAATATGGATTCAGCACCTATCAAAAAGGCACCGATCCAGTTCTGATGTAGTACCTCCTGAGAGCATTCGTGTTGAAGAGCTGACTGTTGGGAACAGCCATAGTCTATTTAAAGGGCTTTCTCACTGGATGTGTAGTGTTAGTAAAAAATATGGCTTTGACTTCTGTGCAAACAGAATTCTCTTGCTGGGATTATAGTTTAGTGTTCTTCCTGGTTAGAAGGGATGCAGAAGAGATTTTGGGGGTAATCCAGTTGGCCAACTGGATCCATAGTTCAGGCAGATGGAATGAGGCTCTGGTACTCAGTGTTTTGTTTTTTAAGTGGTCTTTGTGCCCTAAAATGATCCAGAATGTGCAATCTTCTGTCACTAATCAGAGAAAAGACCCATCCACAGAAAGAGGACTATGTGAATTATTTGATAAAGATTAAAGTACTTGGTGGGCTTCTCTTGTCTGCCGCAGTGTTTGGAATTCACTTCAAGGTAGGGCTAGAATACCTCTCTGAGTTAGAGGCTTACGTGTGGCAGGGGAATAAAAATGCAATACAAGTGGTTATAATTTGCAAAGGGAAACCTCTTTGCCTGTTGGTCTGCTGTACTACTGGGAGCTGCAGAAGACACTTCACTTGAAAAGATTTCTACAGGCAAATGGTGGTATGTGGAGGGGTTTTTTGTTTGCTGAATCAGCTACGGGTATGCATCCCAGGTAGTCTTGTCTCATGTATCATGTGATTAAAAAGGTAGCTCCTGGCAGCTCTAGCACAGCTCTAAAACAAAAACAATGAACTCAAAAGTGAAGAGTTCAGGTATCAACCTCATTTAACCTTAATGAGAGGCCAAATGGTTTAGTTCTGTAGTACTGTTTTAAAGAGCAACTTTTCTACACTAGCACTCTCCTTTAAGTGTTGTGCTGTAGATCAGGGGTCCCCAACGTGGTGCCTGTGGGTGCCATGGCGCCCACCAGGGCGTCTAAGTGCGCCTGCGTACTGGCCGGCAGACGAGCATCCACCAAAATGCCACTGCCTCTGGATGATGTCGCTTGGCGGCTGCATTTCGGCAGATGCTCGTCCGCCGCTGTGGTCCTCTGTGGCTCGTCGTCTGGTGCCTGCCAAACGAAAAAGGTTGGGGACCACGTGCTGTAGATCGAGTGACAGGGATTGAACTAAAAAATTGCAGTGCTCTCCTTCTTATCTCACTAGTTTAAAGAAATCTGTCTGATCTGACTTGAGCTGCTGCTAGTCCTTGAAATCGTACACCACATGATCCATTTTAAGTTATTCATCGGCATCTTTATCAAGTGCCAGCTCCTCAGTGTGTGGGTTTTTGCTTGGCTTTTATTTTAACTGTGATAGGTGGCAAATGTATGCATAGTCATTCAGTGCAGCATGGAAATATTGGTGGCATTGATTTCGCTTAAATATTTCTTTTACTGCAGACCAACGAGTGGAATAAGAACGATGACCGGCTGCTGCAAGCTGTGGAGAATGGAGATCCAGAGAAAGTGGCTTCGCTGCTGGGCAAAAAGGGAGCCAATGCCACCAAACAGGATAGTGAGGGCAAAACTGCGTAAGTCTGTCTACTTTTAAAACTTTGTTTCAATGTCCTCAAGGGATGAGGAAGACAGAGATCATTTCATTTGCAAATTGCCTTGGTAGCCACAACTACAAAACAAATAAGGATCAGCTTGAAAGTAGTCCCTGTTCCCCTTCGTCCTAACGCATTACATGTTAAACAATTGTTTTCTGTTCCAGAGCTGTATTTACAATTTGTACTTAAAATGTCTATTCAGAATTTCAGGCCACTTGGTGACATGGATCTAGATTGCGGGGCTGATCGGCAGCTCCCTTGGAAAGGGACTTTTGGCACATTGGAATGTCCAGATTCCATAGTGCATGCTCCAAACAAGAAGAATGGTGTTTCGTTAAATCTTTGGAGCTGCTTTCCCCATGCAGGTTTGGTGTAGTTACACTGCCAAACTGAAAGGTAGTTGCTTTGATGTTGGCTTTGAATTCACAATATTGCAACAGGGGTTTAAGCCTTACAGAACCTAAAGTACTGGGCTTCCCATTGTGGTTGGCATTTGAGAATGGTGCCTGTGCAGAAGAGCTCTTCATCTTATTTGCAGTTTCAGTAGAAAAGTGAATGTAGTATTTACTCCCCTCTCCCCCACCCCTTTTTCTCCTCTTGTGAAAACTTCCTAACTTACTAACAGGAGCACAGGGGATTACAATCAGGGGGAACCCTGTCCCTCCAACCCTTCCATTTGATATCGTATAGAAAACTGATTTCATGAATAAATGAGGAAATAGCTCATTGCTTGGCATCCCATGAGAAAAAAGGCTTTTAAAGATTGCAGGTGGGGGGGAGGGGATCATCCTGTCTTGGGAGAGGCAGCACAAAACCATTTCTACCAAGTTCTACAGTACTGCCGTAGGCTGTATTTTATGGAGTCATGCTGTGCTTCCCACTTGGTCTGTTTCAGTTTGCTGCATCTATTCTATTTCTGTTCTGCATGTGAGGAAATTAAATGATGACAATGACTCATGATGACTTGAGACTTTCTTACCATCTAAGTCTGTGTGTTCCAGTTTCTTCAAGTGGGCGTTTTTCCCATTTTAATATGGGTTTTGAACTTCTATGCACATTTTTCTTTTGAAACAAATAATTTGAGATAATTCAAAAGATACGACTGAAGTACTTCAACAGATATTTTCGGTAGATATGTCAACAGGTATTTTCGGTAGATATGCCTAATGTCCTATTTTTTTACCCAATTGCAAATTAAATAAAACTACATTTTAGAGCCAGTTGGTTTTTAGAATCAACTCCACTGTATCCAGTATAAACTCTCTTCTACTCAGGGAGTCAAACTGGTATTTATTTTGGTTTTGTTCGTGTTCAGTTGCATTCAGTGTGTTCGAGTTCAGTTCCAGTTCAAGCTACCAAAAAAACCCCAAACCCAGTTCAGTTACCACTTTGAACTGGTTCAAATCAAATTTCAGTCTCAGTGGATGTAATATCAAAAAAGAGAGATGAAACTTTAATATTGAAACTATTTTGATTTTTGATAGTTTTTTTTTAACTTTGAGTATTTTCCTAGTGTTTCTGTGTTGTCAAATAAACAGTTATTCTGATGAACAATTTGTTTTAGCAAACAAAAATAACACATTCTTCTAATATTTTCTGTGTTATTCTGGACCTCTGTGGTGCAAGGATACATTTGAGTTTGGGGCAACTGGAGGAAGGCGCTGCCCCAGGGATTGGTAATGGTGAGAGGAAGCCTATCTAAGAGGGAGAAGAGTTGGGAAGCCATTACCTTTTCCCTCGGGCTTGAAGAGTGATTAACTTCTTGGCCCAGGGATCATTCCGCCTCTTCTTTCCCTGGGGGCTGGTGGGAACGGGTGTGTCTCAGATATTGTTCTTCTATTTCCTGGGCTTCATGGTATACAGGCAGCTCCTTGAGCTTTCCCTCTCCCTCCCTACTCTTGTGGGTTGACCTCTTTCTAGTCTCATTCTCTTTTCATTATACAGAGACAGGCCTTCCTGATAGCAATCACATGCCCATTTGTTACTTTGTTCTCTCATTTGATAATGAAAATAAGAACACTAGTTTATTTTTAAAAAAAATTGAAGCTTAAAAATTGCAGAACCTTTCGTTTTGAGCGGTAACCCAATTTTTTTTCGGTTCAGGTGCAGTAGATAGAACAAAGTTATGATTCAGGTTCAGATAAAATACTGTCTCGATCCGGTTCTGGTTCAACTGCCTGATTCTATTGAGGGTTTTTGTAGATTTCAAATACAATATGAAAGTATGAATTGGGTTCTGACAGTTTTCTTCCCCAGCCCTGGAGGGATACTCTGCAAGCTGTCACGTTTAGTAACCAGGAAGACGCTTGCTGTCCTATACTAACACTGAAACAGCTATGTGATCTTAAACGAATGGAACAAACCTAGACTGATGATTTAAAGATCTGTGTTCTCACTAGTTCAGTGTGCTCACTTACCGAGCACTTGATTTAAAATACTCGTTCAGTGGTGTCAGGGAAAATGGGTGTGTTGGAACAGAGGCAAGTCCATTTATATGGCTCCAGTTATGCCTCGTGCAAGACCCTGCTTTCAATCCTCATTCCCCATTAAATGTAGTGAGGAATTTAGCAGATGCATTCAAGTTGTCTCAGTGCCGACTCAATGGATAGCAGCTCTGACAAATGAGGAAACTGAGAGGCTGATCTGGAGAAGTGCACCATGTCATTAATAGTGTACCTTGGTGTGGCTTGTTGTTCTTTGACTATGGCTCATGAGTTCATATTTTACATAATTTTAAAACTGTTTTTAAAAGCCTTTTAAAAATGTGAGATTATGCAGTATAGTCTTTTAGCATGGAAAATATCTCCTTGTGGAATAAGTGAAACATGAGGGAAAAGGGAGGGAGGGCTGTTCTTCAATATTCTATTCAGTATGTGTATTTTTTCTGGCTTTCTTTTAAGATTTCTTTAAAGCCTGCTTTTTCACAGCCATCGTACTCAGTGCTTTACATTCTGTAAGGTTTTCAACTTAAAGTAGACCCCAGAATTCTGGCTGCCCTTAGAGCACTAGTTTGTGCCTCAGCAGCCATTTTTGACTTGCTTTGTTGTCTTAAAATTTAGCAGAGCGAGGAAGAAAATCTGGATTATTAGATAGGGCCGTTTTAGCTCACTCATTAGAAAGTGCATTAAAAGTGAGAAGAGACCTAAAATGGCAGTTGAAACAGCAGCTCTCCATTTTGGGGAAAGGGGCAGTTTAAAATTTTCTTTTCTGATCCTTCATGTCCCACATATCTACTAACTTTTCACCACCCCTTTAACTTAATGGAAATGAGGGCTTTATGTTCCTTAATGAGGATAAACTCTGCCTGGGTATATCAATAAAAAGGCCAACAGAGACAGCTGAAATGTGTCTTTGGACAATAGGTGATCACAGCTATGCTCCAGTTCCACGTTGTGCATTAGTTGCATTTGAGCAGCAGGTCTGAGAGATTCAGAGTATTTGGATGTATCATTTATTGATTTATACTGATTTACTAAGTAGTTTACATAATTAGGCTGAAGGTGATGAATCAGAAGAACATAATGGATTAAATTATGTAACAAATTGCATGAGGGGATTAAACACTTCATTATGATGGAATGTGCTTTAGAGTGTAACATTATGAAGTATTCTGTTTTGCATTACAGATTTGGTTGGCCTAGTGCATTATTTTTCCCCTTAAGGTGTTCCTTTCTTCACCCCAATCTCCTATTCCTGTTAAGATCTTTGCCTTTGTCCTTTTTTCATTAATGGATCCTTGAGAACAGGAAAATAAATCATTCCACTTGATACAGATTAAATCTATATTGAAACATGACATTCAGTTTTGGACACTGTGTTTTTAAACAAATGAGAGAAGAGCAACTAGTTACAAAAACTTTTTTTGAAAATGAGCTTTATTAAGAAATGTAGCCAACCAGAGACATCACAGTCTACAAGTGTGAAGTGAGGCACTTGTAAAGAGGAAAGGAATAATTTATTCTCATTAGTCACAAGGGACAAAACAAAAATAACTGAATACTAAACCAGACAGAGTGGATATTCACTACTAGGATGACATGTTGCCAAAGGGGTTGTACAGTCGCCAATTTAGGATGAAATGGAGAAGGGGACTAAATATTCCAGCTCTCAACTAAGTCACCACTTAATTGGGACCTTTTGCTGGTAAATTTGGGTGCAGAGGGGCACGATGATGCCTTGGTACCACTTATTCCTGCCAAAACTCCCTCTGCAAGTTAGAGGAACTCTCCCAGCAATGTATTTTACAGTTTCGTGAGGCTGATACTTCAGGGCTTTAAAGACGTGTAGGATTTTCATTTCCTTTAAGACAGTCTTTTTGATAAACAAATTTATGTAAATTAGCTTCATTGGGCAAATCCACCTTTTGGCATAGGCTCCTTTGCTCCTACTTATGCTAGATCAAACGTTTGGCAAACGTTTGTAATTAAATGCTTACTCTGTCTAGCGCAGGGAGTCGGGACCCCTCAGGGTTGTCATGAGGTTATTACCTGGGGGTTCGCAAGCTGTCAACTTCCAACCCAAACTCCGCTTTGTCTCCAGCATTTATAATGGTGCTAAATGTATAAAAAAGTGATTTCAATTTATAAGGGGTGGGGTCGCACTCAGAGGCTTGCTATGCGAATGGGGTCACCGGTACAGAAGTTTGAGACCCACTGATCTAGCACCATCTCCAAAATGATTCATTGTAGTTTTAATCCACTAACTCTCTTGTTTCTGTGCAGCTTCCCAAAGCTAAATGTTTCTTTCAGATTTGGATATTGACCATCTAAAGCCCTCAAAAAAAGGAGAGTCTTTACGTTTCGTTAAAGGTTAATTCATACACCAAACTTTCCACTAGTCCAAGGTTGATAACTTAAAGAAACTGCTGCTGCTGTTGAAAAAGCTTTGCATATGAGTTGTGATGTATAAATGGCAGCACTGCCCTGTCCTAAACCTGTTTTGTCTCTATGTCAGCATGTTACTGTTAGGCATTGCTTGTTTCTACAAGATAGTGAACTAGAATAGAATTAAATCCTTATGGCTATTATTAACTTGAAACACTAGATCTTAATAAAATTTTAGCTGCACTTGCATCAGTGCATGTTAAATGCTGACGATGGCACCAAGAAAAGCCTAGAAACCTCCAAAAATGCATTTTATTTTGGGAGTGTCCCAAAGTAACAGTCAGCATTGATTTGTCAGGAACAAATCACTTCAGATCAACCTGATAGCTTCCTTTGACAGGGTAACAAGCCTTTTGGATAGGGGGAAGCTGTAGATGTGGGACATCTTGCGTTTAGTAAAGCTTATGATCCTGTCCTGTATGACCTCCTCATAAATAAACTAGGGAAATATAGTCTAAATGGAGCTACTATCAGGTGGGTGCATAACTGCTTGGAAAACCGTTCCCAGAGAGTAGTTACCTACAGTGGTTCACTGTCAAGCTGGAAGGATATATCGAGTGGAGTCCCGCAGGGATCAGCCCTGGCTCTGGTTCTGTTCAGTATCTTCATTGATGATTTAGATAATGGCATAGAGAGTACATTTATAAAGTTTTTGGACAACAGGGCCGCCCGGGGGGGGGGGCAATTTGCCCTGGTCCCCATAGGGGCCCCCACGAGCGTTTTTCGGGGCCCCTGGAGTGGAGTCTTTCACTCGCTCCAGGGGCCCCGGAAAACTCTTGCGGGGCCTGGGTCCCCGGAGCTTCTTCCCCTCCGGGTCTTCAGGGCAGCAATTCGGCAGCGAGGGGTCCTTCCGCTCCAGGACCCGCCGCTGAAGTGCCCTGAAGACCTGCAGCAGTGGGGGGGTCCTTCTGCCCTGGGACCTGCCGCTGAAGTGTCGGGTCTTCGGCAGCAAAGGAAGACCCCCAGGCCCCCTGAATCCTCTGGGTGGCCCTGGTGGATAATACCAAGATGGAAGGGGTCACAAGTGCTTTGGAGGATAGGATTAAAATTCAAAATGATCTGGAGAAACTGGAGAAATGGTCTGAAGTAAGTAGGATGAAATTCAATAAGGACTAATGCAAAGTAGTCCATGTAGGAAGGAACAATCAGTTGCACACACAGAAAATGGGAAATGACTGCCTAGGAAGGAGTATTACAGAAAGAGATCTGGGGATCATGGTGGATCACAAGCTAAGTATGAGTCAACAGTGTAACACTGTTGCAAAAAAAAGCAAACATCATTCTGGGATGTATTAACAGGAGTGTTGTAAGCAAGACGTGAGAAGTAATTATTGTTCTCCACTATGCACTGATTAGGCCTCAACTGGAGTATTGTGTCCAGTTCTGGATGCCACATTTTGGGAAATATGTGGGTAAATTGGAGAAAGTCCAGAGGAGAGCAGCAAAAATGGTAAAAGGTCTAGAAAACATGGCCTGTGAGGGAAGATTGAAAAAATTGGGTTTGTTTAGTCTGGAGAAGAGAAGACTGAACATAAGTTTCCAAGTACGTAAAAGGTTGTTACAAGGAGGAGGATGAAAAATTGTTCTTGTTAACCTCTGAGGATATGATAAGAAGCAATGAGCTTAAATTGCAGCAAGGGCGGTTTAGTTTGGACATTAGGAAAAACTTCTTAACTGTCAGGGTAGTTAAGCAGTGGAACAAATTACCTGGGGAAATTGTGAAATCTCTGTTCTGGGTTTTTAAGAAAAGGTTAGGCCTGTCAGGAATGTTGTAGTTCAGGGTTTCGCATTGCACCGCAACCCCCATCTGACAACCGAAATTACTGCATGATCCCGGGAAGTGGGACCGGAGGCTGAGCCTCACCACCCAGGCTGGAGGGCCAAAGTCAAAGCCCTTCCACCCTGAGGGCACCAAAACTTGAAGGCTTCAGACCTGAGCCGTGGGGCTCAGACTTTGGCTTCAGCCCCGAGCCCCAGCAAGTCTGCCATCCCTGGTGACTCCATTAAAATGGGGTCCCAACCCACACTTTAAGAACCACTGGTCTAGTTTTACTTAATTCTGCCTTGAGTGCAGGAAACTGGACTAGATGGTCTATTGAGGTAGCTTCCAGTCCTACAGTGATTCTATGACTGTTGTCAATAATACTCAATGGAGAGATCTTTCTAGACAGGTTATATAATTCATATGAACTCAGACTACTTATGGTCCAAAAGCTAAACTGAAAACATAGTACTGAGTATATTCCAGGTCCATACCCTTATACGCTTATCTTGTAATACAGGATTAATTTCTTTTTGTCAGTTGAGCACTGTGCCACTCAGTTCACTCCTTCATGCTAACCTTTTTTCCCCTCTGACTTTCTGCTACTGAAAAAATCACTCTCTCTAATGTACATACCACCTCTGCCTCCCAAAAGTGACAGGGTGAGAAACTCAAATCATCATAACTTAATTACCCAATAAAGAGTTGGCTGGATGCAAGTGCTGGGATGGTGGTGGACTTTCTCTTCAGGGTGATTTTATTTTGCATATTCTCCTGAACAGAAGCAAAGGAGGAGAAGAATAATCAAGAATTTTTAAAACACAGATCTTCTTGCCCATACAATATCTTGAGGGACATGAGCATTTAAAAGATCAAGTGGCCCTGTTATTTGCGGGAATAAAACTTTTCTTATTGACACTGTTCTTTACTATCTAAAGGCAACCTTGAATATAGACTGAACATGCTATAGCCATAATATTTTCTGTTTCAGGGGGAAAAAGACTATTGCAGTGAAAACCAGTTTAGGTAAATGGATGATGACTTAGAATCAAATGTATTTGCACAGGAAATCTCGCTAGTACTTGTGACATGCTAGGGGAAATCCTAAAACTATTTCTCTTTCAATAGGATATTATAACAGATTTCAATTTTAAAGGAGCGTACCTTTTTCTTCACTTTCTGTATATTGACTGCATCAGTTAACTACCTTTTATAAGTAATTTTCAGCAAATGATATTTTAATCTTCTTGTTTCCTTTCATAACTCATAATCTGTGTAATATGAATGTAAAAATTTGTGTTAAAAACAAAGAGGCATCTAGAAAAATTCATTTAAGAGGGGAAAACTTTTTTAAGTTAAACATCAATTTCTAAAACTTAAGTGCGGTGGCCACTTTCGAAGACCTGAAATCCTAGTCGTACTGAACGTGTTTTTTTCTCAGCTTTTTGCGTGTGTGTTTATAATGCAATTTTTAAGGACTAATCGTTAACTTTATCTGATTAGACCTGAGCATTGAGAGGCTCCCACTGCACAAGTCCCTTCCATGCACATTGCACCCTGTAGATTACAGGGAATGTTCTGAAGATCACAGTAATAAACAATACTGTTTTATTTATACAGTACTTGTTTTTTCCATTCCTGGATCATATAATTAACAGCTTATTATCTGTTCCACTTTATTATCAGTTAGATAGTAATTATCATGCTCTTCTGAGGTGCATGTCTTTCTAAGCCTAGCTTCAGTTTAACAGTTGAGCCACCCCTGACCCCAGCGTCCAAGGATCAGGTGGGTAACATTCAGCTTCAGGCAGCTTATGTAGTTTTACATAAAGCAATGTCATTCTAATAGGTCACTGTTGTTTAAAATGTTTCCAACGGCTTATGCAGCCAAATATACTGCGTTTGCAGATTTTGATTATGCCAACTGGATACTCCTTGTTTACTGCTCTAATCTAGGGCACTAACAGACACATAAAAGGGAGCAACATGCAGTAGTCTTTATTTTAGCAAGTCGTAAACCTTCAAAAATAGTCCCCAGGCAGTAGACAGAACTGGTGACTCCTTTATTTACCTGGCTTGTATTTCTCTAAATGCTTTATCCTAGCTTCCTCACAGTGGTTATTTTTTCTTCAGCAGCAATGACAGAATCTTAACTGAAAAGAAGTATGAGCTCTAAACTGTCTATTTTTTCTTGCACACCACCCAATTCCATTCCTCTTCCTCTCTGAAGGGTAGGACAATGTGTTGTCTTTGGTAAGACGTGATTTAAATCTTTCAATCTAAATAAGGCAGTTATTGGGAAATAGGACAATGCCTGTATATTTACTAACTCTGTGTTTTAAGACCTAACTAAAGCAACCAAACATTTTAAGCAATAGTCTGGAAAATTAGAGTTATGCTATAAAATTTTACCCATCCTTTTTTAGGGCTATTTCCTCTGTAAATAGCAAGTATTGGTATTATGCAATTTTAAAATTTTTTTACAGATAGTCTGAATTATTGCTTTAAGTCTGATGCATTTGAAATTGTAAAAACCCAGTAAATTTTAAACATGTACTGTTCTTTGAACTACAATATAAGAACACATGTTCTTGGGATGCCAACTTACTAA
Organism: Gopherus flavomarginatus; assembly: GCF_025201925.1. Lineage (NCBI taxonomy): Eukaryota > Metazoa > Chordata > Testudines > Testudinidae > Gopherus > Gopherus flavomarginatus. Next base: position 25,392,557 of record NC_066619.1, read on the forward strand.
AACTCAACTAAGAACATCCCTGTTTTTTCAATTCTGTTAGCACCAGATGCAATTCTTAACGATCGTGTTAGATTTTCACACAATAAAATAAATATTTTAGATTAATTGTCTACCCTGTTCTCACCCTTTTCCGTGATCCCATGACCCCATGTTCCAATAGTATGATTTGGGATTCCCTTGTTGTAACCTCAGGACTGCCTTCTGTTTAGCCAAAAACAAGAGGAGGATGGTTGTGACGTCCTGGACCTGTTCATGACCACCACGAGGGTTGTGATCCCTACTTTGAGAACCCATATGTTAGGACAGCGGTTTCCAAATTTTATAGGTTGACTTACCGCCTTTTTCAAAAATGGTTGTGAAGTCAGAGGATGGAACATCAAGATTATGGACTACAGTTTGAAAGTCCTTGTGCTAGGAGCATAGAGTACTTCAGAAGCTAAATACCTGTCTCCTGGGCTATATATATGTAATTAATGCCTCTGAAAAAGCACAACCAGAAGGAAGAGTATTCAGTTTGGCATAAAGATGAGCAGGAATGCAAAACCCTGTACTAGGGTCCTAAACATTTTTAAGATGTTTCACCCTCATGTTTCTTGAATTGTATCCCTCTTCCAATTCTTGTAATGCCAAAGAACAAAGCCAGCATTTCAAAAGGGCAACCTTTTAATTCGCTACAGAGTGCCTCTTCTGTTCTGAGCCCTGGTGCTAGCCTTCAGGAGATTCTCAGTCGCTATTGGCAGTGATAGCAATCACATGACTTTAAAAGGATAATCTGCCACAAAATTTCAGTTCATCAAAAAATGTGATCTCTTGGTTTTACAGTAATAATAAATGTATAGGAAGTTTTCCAATCTCAGCCTTGCAGTGAGAGTCAACAGTAATGTGGCAACTAGTCCTGCCAAAGAAAACTTCATGTAAAAATGTGATTGTTGGATCATAAATTGAGAGAAAAATAAGTCTTCTGGGATCCCCAAAACCTCTGAACAGCAGCTGGGAGGATATTTTTGCTGAAATTGAGGGCTCAGATCAGGAGTCTAGAGCCTACCAGCTTCTGCATTGTCTGACACCATCACCTCTTTCCCATTAAGAAAACAGCCCTTCAGCAGGCTCTCCTTTATTAATCTCTTGTACTTTGATGTGATTGAAACAAGATATTTCATGCACAAGGCACAGGTGGGAGACAGTATAAACCAACAGGATTCTGAGAGTCATTCCAGATTATTTACTGATGTTGAAAAGGTGTGTAGGGCTTTCACTGGCATGAAGAGAGTTTTATGTACTCAGGATGCTTAGATTCTGCTCCCTACTAATGACAGAGGCATCATCGGAGGCTGCACTTGATCTCTAGAAAAGGCAGTTCATGGGGCAGCTCACTGAGTTCTGGATGGATGCTGACTTCTTGCTTTCAGAATTGAGAGCAATTTTGAGTTGAGGTTGAGAGCTTTTGTAGATATTATTGCAAATTTTTCTGAAGGGTTGCTCTGGGAATACATACATACCAGGAATAAACTCTAGTCCTGATCTATGTGAATATTTGTTTTTTGCTCCTGCTAACTACTCGGTATCTTGTATGCGTCTGAGGCTGTCCTGCACTGGGGTACACTCTAGATACGGTTAAGGGTGGCAGCAAGCAAGCCAAGTTAAGCATTACATTGAAATTTAATGAAATTAAGCCCCCTTTTCCCATAGGCCCCATTGAAAATCCCACCCTAAAAACTCACATCATTAAAGACAATGAAAAAAACCCAGACATTGGTCTCTAACTATTTAGAAACTTAGACTTGGTCTGTACAAGTATTTTATGTTTGCATAGCTACAACACACTTATGCCAACCTAATTCCTGCACTACCTCAACAGCAGGGCTTCTACCACCTCTGAGGGTATGGCTACACTTCTTTGAAGTGTGAGTGTAGTCGGAGCGCCAGCGCTGGGAGAGCTGCGCGTAAACCACATCCCTTATGGATGTAGCTTGCAGCGCTGGGAGCCATGCTCCCAGCGCTGTAGCACTGATTACACTGAGGCTTTACAGCGCTGTATCTTGCAGAGTCAGGGGGGTGTTTTCACACCCCTGAGCGCGAAAGTTGCAGCGCTATAAAGTGCCAGTGTAGCCATGGCCTCAGAGGGGTGGATTACCTATGCCGACAGGAGAAGCTCTCCCAATGGCATAGGTAACATCTTCACTGAAGCACTGCAGTGCCGCAGCTGCCTGAGTGCAGCTGTAACATTGTAAGTGTTGGCAAGCCCTTACTTTTACTCTCCTCCTGTGACACTTGGAGGGAAAAATAATTGGCAGCTGTTCTGTAAGTGGTGTCTGCTTTTGTTTGACAGAAGTCCTCCATCACCCTCGTTACAGAGGGAGGGACAAGTAGCAGAGTTGAAGCTAACATAGCTGCTTTCTCTTGACAGCTTCAGCTTATCTATTAAGTGACAGAATAGCTGTGTGCTAACATCACTGAAGTCAGCATAGCGCTTGTAGCCCTCTTATTTTTTAAATATTTACAGCTGCTGCAGTACAGCCGGTAAAGGAAGCTGAGAACAAACACTGTGTTTAATTTCATTTATTAACATCAGTGATGGAATGCTTTTTAACAATAAATATTTAAAATTCATGAGATACTCATCTGTCAATTTATAGAGGTGTTTGAGATGCCAAATCTGAGGCCTGAAAAATAAACCATCCCCTGTCTTAACAAATATTCCTTTAGCGTTCTTCAGAAGCTAGTCTGTGCTCTGTTGTGTGTGTGTCGTGCCCATTATGGAGTGCCTGCTCTTTCTGAAAAGGCCACATGTATCAAACGCACTCTTGAGAAGAGATGCAGAGAACACAGTGTGAAATTATGGCCTTCGTTGTAATAAATATATGCAATGCCATATGTAGATTCTATTCAGCGGCTAAATTGACTTCAGTTTGCAAAACAGAATGTTAATGAACCTGTGTTTGGACCTCATGTTGTGTCCCCTCCTGCTCTCCCTTTAACTGCATCCGACGAAGTGGGTATTCACCCACGAAAGCTCATGCTCCAAAACGTCTGTTAGTCTATAAGGTGCCACAGGATTCTTTGCTGCTTTTACAGATCCAGACTAACACGGCTACCCCTCTGATATCTGATCCTTTAACTGAGATCATTTTAACACTGGCACATCTGTAGTGAGGGAACTGCATATTTGTTGGAGTTTGTCCGTAGGGGAGCAATTTTGGGAGGGGGGTGGTGAGTGTGTGTGTCTCGTGTATTTTAATTTGTTTTGCACTAATTGACTAGCATGTCATATATGATTGCTGTATTTAGAATATTAAGGATCAAAAGCGAGTCTGTTAATAAAGATGCAAGATTTTCCCAGTAAATGGTGTAATTCGAAGTTACTGGTCACTGGCCTGGGATTGTGTGATGCTGACAGGATTCCAGAAAGACTGAACACAGCAGAATTTATTCAGCAATTGAATAACTGATTATTTTTTAAGATGCACATCTGCTCAGAGGTGCTGATGTTCTAGCCATGCACTCAAAGGAAGGTTCAGTGAAATTAACTGAAACTTTTAGTTTTTAATTTTTAATTTCTAGACTTAGAATAACAGAAACAAGGCTGGTTTGCCCAATGTGCATGTTAAGTGATGTGAGGCAAACAAGGTGCATGTGGAATGCAACAGTTTGCTAAAAGTATCAGATACCAAGTTCTTAGAGAATATTTTTGTTTGGGAAGTTGCATCATTTAAGTAAGAATACAGTAAGGGCTTGTCTACACTACCAAGTTTTGTTGACAAAACTTATGTCGACACCCAAAAGTCAACTAAACAAAAATCGCTAAATGGTGTCCACACTTGCTCCTTCTGTGAACATATGTCAACATTGGGGACATCATCATTGACAGTGTGAGAAATGCATTGTGGGTATGTATCCCACAGTGCAGTGTTGTGGGAAGGAGAGCTGATCACTGCGCAAGTTCTCCCACAGCCCTCTCAGCTGCCGAGAGCAACATCATGAGTTGGTCTGTGAGCTCTTCCTGCTGAGAAATGGCAAAGCAGCACAGCAGTCTATACCCCTCCCCCTGCAGTAGCAGTCTACCTGCTGCTGTGTTCCTAGTGCCGGGCAGAACAGGAGCATTCCAATGATTTGCTCTTTGTTTGTTCCCCAAACGGAGCAGCACACAGATACTTCCCAGAGCTTTGAAAGGGGAAGGATGCATGTCTGTAGGGCAGCAATCAGGGCAGGCATTGTGGGATATTGGCAGAAGCCAGTTCTGTCGACAAAACAATCAGCGGTATCTACCCTGGCTCTTTGTCGACAATAAAGGGAGGGGAAAAGACAAAAGTTTTTTGCAACAGAAGTCCCGTTATAGTGTACGCTCTTGCTGTTTTGTCACCAAAAGGCAGTTTTTGGCCACAAAACTTGGTAGTGTAGACAAGGCCTGAAAAGCTTGTTAGTGTCAAGCAAGCTTTGCCTGTCAAGTAACTTTCTTAACCTAGGTGTCTTCAAGATATTGATTTGGTGTATTGATTTCTGAAATAGCTATGATTCAAAATTCGCTTGTTATTGAAATTCAGTTTGCACAGTAGACTGCAGTGCTCTACAGCCTGAAAAGTATAAATAAATCCTTCCTTATTTTAAGAGACTTTACAAAAGTATGTGCCATTGAAAGGGTTTATGTGGCTTAGTAAGGGACGGAAGAAGTACTTCTCCATTCTGACAGGTTTCAGAGTGGTAGCCATGTTAGTCTGTATCAGCAAAAAGAACAGGAGTACTTGTATGCACCTTGGAGACTAACAAATTTGTTTGAGCATAAGCTTTCATGGGCTAAAACCCACTTCATTGGATGCAAGCAGTGGAAAATATAGTAGGAAGATATATACACACACAGAGAACATGAAAAAAAAGTGTTGCCATACCAACTAAAATGAGACTGATGAATTAAGGTGGGCTATTATCAGCAGCAGGAAAAAAAACTTTTCTAGGGATAATCAGGATGGCTCATGTCCAACAGTTGACAAGAAGGTGTGAGTAACAGTAGGGGAAAAATTAGCATGGGGAAATAGTTTTTACTTTGTGTAATGACCCATCCACTCCCAGGTCCTATGATGGTGTCCCTAGGTATGTTCATGTTCTCTGTATTTATATATTTTCCTACTGTATTTTCCATTGCATGCATCCGATGGAATGGGTTTTAGCCCACAAAAGTTTATGCCCAAATAAACTTGTTAGTCTCTAAGGTGCCACAAGTACTCCTCGTTCTTTCTCCATTCTGTATCCCTTCAGACTTTGCGACGTGTGTTGTGTGTGCTGCTCCCCACCCCATCGCCATGAAAGGTGCCAATGGTTTTGTCCACCACATGTCTGGATTAGAATCAAGATGTGTCAAACACCCTTTGTTTAGGGTACTTTGTATACTTGGGGAGCTGGTGATGGAACACTACATGGGGAAGGCTCTGAGTTACTAAAGAGAATTCTTTCCCAGGTTCTTGGCTGGTGGGTCTTGCCTACATGCTCAAGGTCTAACTGATTGTCATAGGTGGGGTCGGGAAGGAATTTTCCCCTGGGTCAGATTGGCTGAGACCTGGGGGGAAGGGGAGGATTGCCTTCCTCTGCAGCATGGTGCACAGGTCACTTGCTGGTTTAAAATAGTGTAAATTGTGAATTCTGTGTAACTTGAAGCCTTTAACTAGGGTAATCAATTAATCGCAGTTAACTCACACGATTAACACAAAAAATTAATATTGATTTAAAAAAATTAATTGTGATTAATCACACTGTTAAACAATAGAATTACCAATTAAAATTTATTAAATATTTTTGGATGTTTTTCTACATTTTCAAATATCTATTTCAGTTACAACACAGAATGGTGGTTGAAGCATCAAGGGACATATGAATCTTTAGTACATCTGGCATGTGTATATCTTGCAGTGCCAGCTACAACAGTGCCATGCAAACACCTGTTCTCACTTTCAGGTGACATTGTAAACAAGGGGCAGGCAGCATTATCTCCCATAAATGTAAACAAACTTGTTTCTATTAGCAACTAGTGGAACAAGAAGTAGGAGTGAGTGGACTTGTAGGCTTTTTTACATTGTTTCGTTTTTGAGTGCAGTTATGTAATCAAAAAAAGGACATTTGTAAGTTGCCCTTCCATGATAAAGAGATTGCACTTCAGTACTTGTATGAGGTGAATTGAAAAATACTGTTTCTTTTGTTTATCATTTTTACAGTGCAAATATTTGTAATAAATATAAAGTGAGCACTTTCCATGAGCACTGTACACTTTGTATTTTGTGTTGTAATTGAAATTAGTATATTTGAAAATGTAGAAAAGATCCTAAAATGTTTAAATAGTATTCTATTATTGTTTAACAGCACAATTAATCAAGTGATTAATTTTTTAATTGTGTGATTAATCACAATTTTTTTAATTGCTTGACAGCCCTATTTTAAACCATAATTTGAGGACTTCAGTAACTCAGCCAGAGGCTAACGGTCTATTACAGGAGTGGGTGGGTGAGATTCTGTGGCCCGCAGTGTGAAGGTGGTCAGACTAAATGATCATGATGATCCGTTCTGACCTTAAATTCCGTGAGTCTGAATGTATGAAATAAATGCCAACCCATAAAAATAAAAATATTCCCCAGAACCATTTGTTTTTAAAAGTCTTCATTGACTCAGTGTAATTATTGGGCAGTACACTTCTTGTCAAGGAAGGAGGTCTGGATTGGACTTGCTGTGGATTGATTCCAGGCACTTATTCTCACATGCCAAGTATACTGCCCCAGGTGCATTCCAAGTTTCCTAGTCCTTTCTCGTGTTGACGGGGTAACCCTGGCCAGGTCTCTAAAATGTTGTTATACCATAACACTTCTTCACTGAAACACAAACAAGATTCAGATGGGAACTAAAACAATACTTGTTTATTTTTATTCCTGTCATTGAAATAGAAGTTATAAGACTTCAGCTGAGCTAGAATTTGGTAGAAGGAAGGAAGAGGGATAATAGGTTCATGGAAGGTTTGGGGGTTTGGTTTTGTTTATATCCTAGGATGCTACTGAAATATACAAAAGTTCAGCCCAGCGCAGTGAACAAGCCGGAGAAGCAGTTGAACAAGGAGTGCAGGGTGCTAAAAGATTTCTGTTGGGGCTTTTATCCTGACAGGATCCTCTGGCAGGTAACTACTCAGTCTGTACTGGTACAGGACTGGGGAACATTTCATTTCTATATCTTTATCACGACCACAGAGGCTCCAAGCAGTGCTGTATCTTTATTTTAACAATCGTGTTTGTTTGTGTGAAGGTATTGGTCTGTCAGGAAATTGTAAATTTGAGTTGCTGGCAGGCAAGTCATGCATTTGGAAAGTCAACAAAGATTTGATTTATACACTAGGAATAAAAGAAAAAATGTTCTGCTTGGGGCAGAGATGTTTTTACTCAAAATAAACCTTGACAATAAGTGTAAGTGAGTTTGCTGTGTACTTCAAGCAAGATTGCATTTAATTTATTTTTCTGAGCAGAGACAACCCGTGTCTGCCAATAGTAAGGGAGCAGAGCTGGCTTCAGCAGTGTTACTGAGCATGCTCAGTCCAAGCCAAGAAGCAAATATGGGGGGGCAGATGACCCTACCTCCCATGCCGCCTCTGTTTCTTAGCACTTGGAAGAAAATGACTGAGAACAATGGTGCAGTTTGCCTAGTCGGCACACTCTGGTTCTTGCATGCCATGATACTATATTGACTAGCTCATTGGTCATTTGTCATCCATAATTCCAGAATGTTCTCAAGCACTTGGAGTTTTGCAAAATGTCATCCCATGCCACTTTCAAAGCTATGAGGGAATTCTTCTCTGCAGAGAATACTGATTCTACCAAAATACATCTGCTTTGCAGTTCTCTTGGGAACACTGCTCTCTGAGCACCCTTTGTACCACAAGAGTACAAATACTCTGAAGACACATACTTGAGTAGTTATTTGTCAAATCTTAACTGCTCTGTAAGTGGAGCAGCTGCAGAACTGAGCTCTTACCAAATAGCTGGAACACATTGTGAGGATCGGTTGGTGGTGGTGATCTAGAAAATTACCATTTTTAGCTTTGAAGCTAAATTTACAATACAGCTGATAAGACAATACTTGCTGGAACCAGCCCCCTTATCACCTCATCCTCCCACACAAAAGTCTGCATTTTTCTGATTCAGTTTGTGTTTTGAAGGTTACTGTGTCTCAGATTAAGACCTAATATTTGTTATACCAGTTCCATTCTGTTCCTTTCTGTTCATGTGTCATTTTGTTGCATGTGTGAACCACAAACTTGTTTTAAACGCGTTTTCAAAGCAAGATTCACTTACTAGGAGATGGCATTGTAAGTGTTTAAGCAGGGCACTGAGATTGTGTTCCTTTACAAGCGCTGCCACTGACTTGCTTAGTCAAGTGCTTCTTTCCCAACCTGTAAACTTGGATTAATTCAGCTCTCCTACCTTTTGGTAAAGTTCTTAGAGATCCTCTGATGAAAAGCACTGTATAAGGGCTATGTAAGAGAAACGACAGTGCACTTACATTGTACAGTGTACTGTACAAACATTAATAAGTGTTATGCTTTCTGGCACTTGGATAAGAACTTCTGTTATCACTTGTTCTTGATCTCTTATAGAGATCAACTCTAGAATCAGCTTTAATATCTGATCTCTTTTCTCTCTACCAACATGGAGGGATGGACTTTTTTAGAAAGAGACCTGTTTGATCAAACTATTCTGATTCTATGACCAGAAGTATAAAAATCAGTCAACTTTTGATGTTTTAGAAAATGGAATTTCCATTACTGCCTGTTGCTACCCAATATCTATAGCAATTCTGCTGTCTAGAACTTGCTCAGGGATGCCAAATGTAGGTGGCCATTTTGTTGTTAATTTGACAACAAACACAAACATTTTTCTTCCATCCACACATTTTGTGTGTGTCATTGATTCACAGTTAATTATACTTAGCTGAATTTTCATCCAATATTATGGTAGTGCAGTTGCTCTCTGCTTTATCCAGAATCTGCATGAATTTTGCTGTGCATTGCTCTCTGGGCTTTCATAATAGTCACACTTTGCATTCCTCTTAAGGATGTCATTTTGACTTAATCTCGGGTATTGTGTGATTTGCTAATGGTTCAGTATATATTCAGAATGGTAGAAGCACAAACCATTAGGTGTTTATCCTCCCCTGCAGGATGGATTCCAAATGGTGAGATGATTTTTCCTATGTTCAATAGGGAGCCATCTGCCTTCATCTTCTCCTTGGGAGGTCACTGCTCCTGTGCTGAGGTGGGAAGGCTGGGAGCAGAGTTAATAAACTTCTTTCCACCCACAGTAACCCTGGAAATGGTCATCCACAGCAAAAAGGAGCCGTGCCTTAGTGAATGCCAAAGGTGTTCAGATGTCCAACCATAATGAATCCTGGTGGCAAAAGCCATCTCTTACGTATAGAGAGAAATTGAAGGAATGTTTGTATGAGAGCAGGATTTAAATATGATATGCAGTGAGAATCTAACCTTCAAAAATACAGCACTTCTCCACATCAAGCCTCACAAGTTTGTTTTTCTTTGTCTGTTTGTTTAAATTAATTTTGCAATCAGGAAGCAGGATCAGGTTTTGTTTCCTCTCTTTTAAAAGGAAGTTTATTCATGAACGATGCAAATAAAATCCACCACTTCAAGGCTCCCAGATGATGAAAATTCCAGCAACTGGAAATATGCAGCTTTTGTCTTGAATGTTTTATGAAATTGTATGCAACCTGTAAAGAATTATTCTGTAGCAAATAAACTCTCTACAGCCCCTCCGCTTATTTCTATACTTGGAAACCTTCCCTCTTGCTTGACAGCACTAAGATTACAGTGGATGAGAAGCTGGATATGAGTCAGAAGTGTGCCCTTGTTGCCAAGAAGGCTGAGGACATACTGGACTAAATTAGTAGAAGCATTGCCCGCAGATCAAGGGAAGTGATTATTCCCCTCTGTTTGACATTGGTGAGGCCACATCTGGAGTATTGCATCCAGGTATGGGCCCTGTAATAACCTTCGTCCCAGATTTGGACCTTAGCGTCCAAAATATGGGGGTTAGCATGAAAACCTCCAAGCTTAGTTACCAGCTTGGACCTGGTACCTGCTGCCACCACCCAAAAAATTAGAGTGTTTTGGGGCACTCTGGTCCCTCTGAAAAACCTTCCCTGGGGACCCCAAGACCCAAATCCCTTGAGTCTCACAACAAAGGGAAATAATCCTTTTTCCCTTCCCCCCTCCAGGTGCTCCTGGAGAGATACACAGACACAAGCTCTGTGAATCCAAACAGAGTGAATCTCCCTCTCTGTTCCCAATCCTGGAAACAAAAAGTACTTTCCTATTCCCCCAGAGGGAATGCAAAGTCAGGCTAGCAATCCAACACACAAATCTCCCCTTGATTTCTTCCTCCCACCAATTCCCTGGTGAGTACAGACTCAATTTCCCTGAAGTAAAGAAAAACTCCAACAGGTCTTAAAAGAAAGCTTTATATAAAAAGAAAGAAAAATAAGTACAAATGTTCTCTCTGTATTAGATGATACAACACAGGGTCAATTGCTTAAAAAAATATTGAATAAACAGCCTTATTCAAAAAGAATACAAATCAAAAAACTCCAGCACTTATATTCATGCAAATACCAAAGAAAAGAAACCATATAACTTACTATCTGATCTCTTTGTCCTTACACTTGGAAACAGAAGACTAGAAAATAGAACTACTTCTCCAAAGCTCAGAGAAAGCAGGCAGCCAGAAAACAAAGACCTTAGACACTCAATTCCCTCCACCCAAAGTTGAAAAAATCCGGTTTCCTGATTGGTCCTCTGGTCAGGTGCTTCAGGTGAAAGAGACATTAACCCTTAGCTATCTGTTTATGACACGCCCCCCAAATTGCAGACAGTGGGGAAGCTCACTGGCGGCGATTTCCTTCTAGAACTTGAAAATAAACAGATTAATACAACACATACACCTTTACATATACTCCTAAGTATATAACTAACAGACTTCTACATTTTAAGAACACTTTTTAACTACTGAATTCTGGGAAACTCTTACGGGAGAGTGCATCAGCAACTTTATTAGAAGCTCCTGTGATGTGTTGAATTTGAAAATCAAAATCTTGGAGAGCTAAACTCCAACGAAGAAGTTTTTTGTTGTTCCCCTTGGCAGTATGAAGCCACTTTAGTGCAGCATGGTCAGTTTGTAGTTGGAACCGCCGTCCCCAAACATATGGGCGTAGCTTTTACAGGGCGTACACAATGGCATAGCATTCCTTTTCACTGACTGACCAGTGACTTTCCCTCTCAGACAGTTTTTTACTGAGAAACACGACAGGATGGAAGTTGTGATCTGTTGCTTCCTGCATGAGCACTGCTCCTATACCACGCTCAGATGCATCCGTGGTTACTAGGAATGGCTTGTCAAAGTCCGGGGCCCTGAGCACAGGGTCAGACATGAGCGTTGCCTTAAGTTGGGTAAAGGCCTTTTGACACTCATCAGTCCACTTAACTGCATTTGGCTGGGTCTTTTTGGTCAGGTCGGTCAGTGGGGCAGTGATTTGGCTGTAGTGGGGTACAAATCGCCTGTAGTATCCGGCCAAGCCTAAGAAGGATTGGACCTGCTTCTTGGACCGTGGGACAGGCCACTTTTGGATAGCATCCACCTTGGCCTGTAGGGGGTTTATGGTTCCTCGACCCACCTGGTGCCCCAGGTAAGTCACTTTGTTTTGGCCTATTTGACACTTTTTGGCCTTAACAGTTAGTCCTGCCTGCCTGATGCGCTCAAAGACCTTTTCCAGGTGTAGTAGGTGTTCGGGCCAGGAGTCCGAAAAAATGGCCACATTATCGAGGTAGGCAACTGCAAATTCTCCCAGTCCAGCTAGTAGACCATCTACCAGCCTCTGGAAGGTGGCGGGTGCATTTCGAAGGCCGAAAGGAAGGACATTGAATTCATACACCCCTGCATGGGTGACGAATGCTGACCTCTCCTTGGCAGGTTCATTTAGCGGTACTTGCCAGTACCCCTTGGTTAAGTCTATTGTAGAGATGAACTGGGCACGTCCCAACTTCTCCAATAGCTCATCAGTGCGTGGCATTGGATAGTTGTCCGGACGAGTTACAGCATTTAGCTTACGGTAGTCCACGCAAAAGCGTATTTCCCCATCTGGTTTGGGTACCAGAACCACTGGAGATGCCCATGCACTGGTAGATGGGCGGATTATACCCATCTGTAGCATGTTCTGGATCTCCCGTTCTATAGCAGCTTGGGCATGAGGAGACACTCGGTAGGGTGGGGTTGTGATTGGGTGAGCATTACCTGTATCAATGGAGTGGTATGCCCGTTCAGTCCGTCCTGGGGTGGCTGAGAACAATGGGGCGAAGCTAGTGCACAGCTCCTTGATTTGTTGCCGCTGCAGACGTTTCAGGGTGGTTGAGAGGTTCACCTCTTCCACGCCACCGTCTTTTTTCCTGTCGTAGTAGACACCGTTAGGCCACTTAGCATCATCTCCCTGGACTGTAAACTGACAAACCTGTAAGTCTCTGGAATAGAAAGGCTTGAGAGAATTAACATGGTACACTTTAGGCTTTAGTGAGGAATTGGGAAATGCTATGAGGTAGTTTACAGCTCCCAGGCGCTCTTGGACCGTGAAGGGCCCTTCCCATGATGCTTCCATCTTATGGGCCTGTTGCGCCTTCAAGACCATAACCTGGTCTCCTACCTTGAAGGACCGATCTCTGGCATGTCTGTCATACCAGGCCTTTTGCTCTTCCTGAGCATCCTTTAGATTCTTTCTAGCAAGGGCTAAAGAGTGTCGGAGGGTGCTTTGTAGGTTGCTTACAAAGTCCAGAATGTTAGTTCCTGGAGAAGGCGTAAACCCCTCCCATTGCTGCTTCACCAACTGTAATGGCCCCTTAACCTCGTGACCATACACAAGTTCAAATGGTGAAAACCCTAAACTGGGATGTGGTACAGCCCTGTAGGCAAACAGTAACTGCTGCAACACTAGGTCCCAATTATTGGAGAATTCGTTGATAAATTTTTGTATCATGGCCCCCAATGTTCCATTGAACCTTTCCACCAGGCCATTGGTTTGATGGTGGTACGGGGTGGCAACCAAGTGATTCACCCCATGAGTTTCCCACAGTTTTTCCATGGTCCCTGCCAGGAAATTAGACCCTGAATCTGTAAGGATGTCGGAGGGCCAACCTACCCTGGCAAAGATGTCTGTTAGGGCCAGGCACACAGTGTTAGCCCTGGTGTTGCCTAGAGCTACTGCTTCCGGCCATCGGGTAGCAAAGTTCACTAAAGTCAGTACGTACTGCTTTCCTCTGGGCGTCTTTTTTGGGAAAGGGCCCAGAATATCCACAGCTACTCGCTGAAATGGGACCTCAATTATGGGGAGTGGCTGGAGAGGGGCCTTGACCTGGTCTTGAGGCTTACCCACTCTTTGGCATACCTCACAAGACCGGACATACTTGGCAACGTCCTTGCCCATCCCCTCCCAGTGGAAGGACTTCCCCAACCGGTCCTTGGTTCTGTTCACCCCAGCATGGCCACTGGGATGATCATGGGCTAAGCTTAAGAGCTTCCCCCGGTACTTAGTTGGAACCACCAACTGTTTTTGCGGCTGCCATTCTTCCCGGTGTCCACCAGAAAGAATTTCCTTGTACAAAAGTCCTTGGTCTATAACAAACCGGGATCGATTAGAAGAGCTGAGAGGCGGTGGGGTGCTCCGTGCCGCTGCCCAAGCTTTTTGAAGGCTGTCATCCGCTTTCTGCTCAGCCTGGAACTGTTCCCTTGAGGCTGGGGTCACCAGTTCTTCCTCAGACTGTGGACTTGGGCTTGGTCCCTCTGGAAGCGATGTAGGTGATGGGGTTGTTTCTGTTGCTGGTGAACCGCTCTCCGCTGGTGCACCTGAGGGTATTTTAGGCTCTGGCTGAGCCTTTTGGGTATGGCTGTCTGTTGCTTCTGCCAGTTTTGGCTCGCTGGCGCCCTCTGGCGTTGAGTTTGAAGATGTAGTTGCACTTGCTGGTGCTGGTTGCTGTTCCAGTTCCGGGCCTGGGACTGGAGGTGCTGTGGCTGTTTCAGTGGTTGGCATGGAATCTGGGTCCACTACCTCTGTCTGGGTCTCTGGCAACACAGACGGGGCCTCTGTGGACGGCTCAGGAACAGGAATGGGTCTGGAAGCTTGCCTGGTTTGGCTACGTGTAACCATTCCCACTCTCTTGGCCCGCCTCACCTGGTTGGCCAAGTCTTTCCCCAGTAGCATGGGGATAGGATAATTGTCATAGACTGCAAAAGTCCACATTCCTGACCAGCCTTTGTACTGGACAGGCAGTTGAGCTGTAGGCAAGTCTACAGCTTGTGACATGAAGGGGTAAATTGTAACTTTGGCCTTTGGGTTGATGAATTTGGGGTCAACGAAGGATTGGTGGATAGCTGACACTTGTGCCCCCGTGTCTCTCCACGCAGTAACCTTCTTTCCGCCCACTCTCAAATTTTCCCTTCGCTCCAAGGGTATTTGAGAGGCATCCGGGCCTGGGGATCTTGGGTGTGATGGTGGTGTAATGAATTGCACTCGCATGGTGTTCTTGGGACACTTGGCCTTGATATGTCCCAGTTCATTACACTTAAAGCATCTTCCATCTGATGGGTCACTGGGCCGAGGTGAGTTACTGGAGACTGGTGAGGTTGAAGGGTAGGGTATCTGTGGCTTTACTTGGGTGGTATGTGGGGTCTTTGGCTGTCCTCGGTTGTAGGGTTTATGGTCTGTGTGCCCCCTGGGGTAATCGTTCCCCTTGACAGTAGCTTTCTTGCTTTCTGCCAGTTCCATCCATTTGGCTCCAATCTCCCCCGCCTCAGCGATATTCTTGGGGTTTCCATCTTGTATGTACCGCGTGATGTCTTTAGGAACACCATCCAAGAACTGCTCCATTTGTATGAGGAGGTTCAGTTCTTCCAAGGTTTGAATGTTGTTTCCTGTTAGCCAGGCCTCATAGTTTTTTGCAATGTAGTAGGCGTGTTTGGGAAATGACACCTCTGGTTTCCACTTTTGGGTTCTGAAGCGCCGACGGGCATGATCTGGGGTTATCCCCATCCTGTATCTGGCCTTGGTTAGAAAAAGTTTATAGTCATTCATTTGGTGCTTAGGCATTTCAGCTGCCACCTCTGCTAAAGGTCCACTGAGCTGTGACCTCAATTCTACCATGTACTGGTCTTCGGGAATGCTGTACCCAAGACAGGCTCTTTCAAAATTTTCCAAGAAGGCCTCGGTGTCATCACCTGCCTTGTAGGTGGGAAATTTCCTGTGCTGTGGAGCAATATTTGGCGCCGGGTTGTTAGGGTTGGCTGGCACATGCAGCCCAGCTTTTGCCAATTCCAGTTCATGTTTTCTCTGTTTTTCCTTCTCTTCATTCTCTTTTTGTTGTTTTTCCATTTCTTTTTGTTGTTTTTCCATTTCTTTTTGGTGCTTTTCCATTTCTCGGCGGTGCTTTTCCATTTCTCGGCGGTGGGCCACCTCTTCTTCTTCTAGTTTTCTTTTGTGTGCTGCCTCTTGGGCCGCCTGTTCTCTTTGGAAGGCTGCCAGTTTGATGCTTTCTTCCTTTTCTTTCATCTCCATCTGTCGCCTGTGTTCAGCTTCTTTGATTTGTTCTTCGGCCTCAATTTTTGCCTTAGAAGTCATGGTTCCTGTTTTCTTGTGTTGGGGTGCCCTCCGGTGTTTATCTTCTGAACTGCAGGTTCTCTGTTGCCTCCTGAAGTCTGCCTAGCAACAGTGCTTTTTTCCCTTTCTCTCTCTAGCTAATGTTCAATGAAGGGAAACCAGAAAAACCACTTTATTCGCATGCATATAAGTGCCGGTACTTGCCTCCTAATGGGAGGGCTATTGCATGACAAAAGACCCTTAACATGCAAGCCACAAACTGCGAGAGAGAGCAGAAAAAAAAATTCTCTCTGGTTCCCTTTTAAAACCAACTGCTTCTCTCTGCTAAAAAGCCCTTAGCAGAGAAAAGAAAAATATAATATTTCTACTGGCTTCTGGATTCTGTCTATCTCCCACCAGCTGCCACTCATGTAATAACCTTCGTCCCAGATTTGGACCTTAGCGTCCAAAATATGGGGGTTAGCATGAAAACCTCCAAGCTTAGTTACCAGCTTGGACCTGGTACCTGCTGCCACCACCCAAAAAATTAGAGTGTTTTGGGGCACTCTGGTCCCTCTGAAAAACCTTCCCTGGGGACCCCAAGACCCAAATCCCTTGAGTCTCACAACAAAGGGAAATAATCCTTTTTCCCTTCCCCCCTCCAGGTGCTCCTGGAGAGATACACAGACACAAGCTCTGTGAATCCAAACAGAGTGAATCTCCCTCTCTGTTCCCAATCCTGGAAACAAAAAGTACTTTCCTATTCCCCCAGAGGGAATGCAAAGTCAGGCTAGCAATCCAACACACAAATCTCCCCTTGATTTCTTCCTCCCACCAATTCCCTGGTGAGTACAGACTCAATTTCCCTGAAGTAAAGAAAAACTCCAACAGGTCTTAAAAGAAAGCTTTATATAAAAAGAAAGAAAAATAAGTACAAATGTTCTCTCTGTATTAGATGATACAACACAGGGTCAATTGCTTAAAAAAATATTGAATAAACAGCCTTATTCAAAAAGAATACAAATCAAAGCACTCCAGCACTTATATTCATGCAAATACCAAAGAAAAGAAACCATATAACTTACTATCTGATCTCTTTGTCCTTACACTTGGAAACAGAAGACTAGAAAATAGAACTACTTCTCCAAAGCTCAGAGAAAGCAGGCAGCCAGAAAACAAAGACCTTAGACACTCAATTCCCTCCACCCAAAGTTGAAAAAATCCGGTTTCCTAATTGGTCCTCTGGTCAGGTGCTTCAGGTGAAAGAGACATTAACCCTTAGCTATCTGTTTATGACAGGCCCCCCCACTACAGAAGGGATGTGAACAAATTGGAGAGTCCAGCGAAGGGCAACGAAAATGATCAGGGGGCTGGGGCACATGCCTTATGAGGAGAGGCTGAGGGAACTGGGCTTGTTTATTCTGAAGAAGAGAAGAGTGAGGGGGAATTTTATAGCAGCCTTCAACTACCTGAAGAGGAGTTCCAAAGAGGAAGAAGCTCAGCTGTTCTCAATGGTGGCAGATGACAGAACAAGGAGTAATGGTCTCAAGTTGCAGTGGGGGAGGTCTAGGTTAGATATTAGGAAACACTATTTCACCAGGAGGGTGGTGAAGCACTGGAATGGGTTACCTAGGGAGGTGGTGGAATCTCCTTCCTTAGAGGTTTTTAAGGCCCGGCTTGACAAAGCCCTGGCTGGGATAATTTAGTTCGGGGTCAGCAACCTTTCAGAAGTGGTGTGCCGAGTCTTCATTTATTCACTCTAATTTAAGGTTTTGTGTGCCAGTAATACATTTGAACATTTTTAGAAAGTCTCTTTCTGTAAGTCTATAATATATAACTAAACTATTGTATGTAAAGTAAATAAGATTTTTAAAATGTTTAAGAAGCTTCATTTAAAATTAAATTAAAATGCAGAGTCCCCTGGACTGGTAGCCAGGACTCAGGCAGTGAGAGTGCCACTGAAAATCAGCTCAAGTGCCACCTTTGGCACACGTGCCATAGTTGCCTACCCCTGATTCAGTTGGTGTTGGTTCTGCTTTGAGCAAGGGGTTGGACTAGATGACCTCCTGAGGTCTCTTCCAACCTAATCCTCTATGGTTCTAGGAAAAGTATCCACTGTTCAGAAAAGCCTGTAATTTTCATTTTAAACCAGAGTATATTGCTGAGCCAGCAGAATTATTTCTTTTGGGCAGAATTATTGACTTGGCTTGCCTCAGTTGGACGATGTCAGGAGTCTCTATCCATCCTCAGTCAAATAAGATTGAACTCACTGGTCACTATCTCCGTCAATATTAAGTTAAAGCTCCTCGTCCTCTCCTCTTATGGTACTGACCAGATGTGCCCCACCCCCTTACATTTTTGCTTTGATTACATCCTGTGGCCTCTGTATGCTTTTCTGTATTTTATTTTTTCCTTACGTAGTCTGCTTCATGTAGTCTTTCACACAGCCCCATAGGCTTACAGTAGGCTTTCACCACATATGTCCACTCTTCTTTATAAATTCCATTTAATTTTTTTGCATAGTCTTCCTATGACCTTCCCAATAACACCTCTGCATCTTCTTGCACCCGAGCTATGCCGTACCTCAGTCGTCACATGTTGACTGTAAGCTGGACTTGCCAGAGGTCATGGCCTAAACGTTCAAAAGTGACTATTGGCAGCCCTGATCGTTAGGAGTCCAAGCTGAGATACCTTGAAAGACTTCCAGAGGATGAGTGCTCAGCATTTTGTGAAAATCTGGCCCAATCAAAGTGTCTCAAGTTACATACCCAAACACTAAAGCAAAATCATTAGTTACACGTGAAAATCTAGGCCCTAGCTTTTTGGACACAATCTGTAACATACTACATAAATAATAAGATTGTAAAATCTCCACCTGAAATTTAAAAAGCAGTTCTAGATCTGGACACATCTGGAGAAACTGCCCTCTTGCTTGAGGTTCTTAAAGGGATCGGTAAGTATACAAAGCCACACTGACCTCTTCAGTGAGGAATGAAAAATTGTAGCTAATTCAGGAACTTCGTTTCCTTGCGACTTTTGGGTCCTTTTTTTATTTATAGTTTAAATGTTATTCTTTGCTGAAAACCTGCATGTGTTCGCCATATAATGCCACAGAATGTAGCAATATTAAAAAATTATCCTATGGGAATTTCTTTTGGCACTTCAGATTTAAAGTATCTGAAAACTTCAGTGTAGATAAAGATACCAGAGTTCCCATATGGAGGAGTGCTGTGATCAGAGTGAATACCCAAAGTATTTTCCCACAAATATTTGTTTGAATAATTGAATTTGCTTTGCCTGTGTTTGACTCCTTCATCAATTCCCACTAGTATTTCAGCAAATAAGTTTGCAAGCAGGAATGCTTTTGGAAAGCATAAAATTTTCTCAACTATTAGAATATTCCCAGTGCAAACTTAGAACATGTAAATATGAAGATTTGCACCAGAAACCTGGATGATGGCTCAAATTTCAAAATATTAATTATGTCAGCCAACTACAAACTAAGAATTACTTATAGGCCATCAGCAAATATTTTCAAATAACTATAATCATAAAGAAACATAAGCTGCTGACAGATAACTAACAAACAGGTAAAACCAAATTATTCACTATGCATTATTCTCTCAGCTTTGATAATATTCACTTCATATCCTTTGGCTTTTTTCTTACACATGCAGATTATTTGTGCACATTGTTCCCTCTACCCTTCTCAATTTTTTTGGAATGATTTTTCCATAAGTTTGATACATCTTCCCTGAAACTTACAAAATGAGAAGACTTCTCGATTCATTTACTGTATGCAAGGTCCTTGGTATTCATGTTGAGTGATGGCATGTGGAGGTGTGCTGTGTAAGTCATTTGCACCAGTGAAGTGTTGCTTTAGACACCTGAGTGCATTCTGCAGCCTGAAAGGGATTGGTTTCCCCTCTTCCCCCCCCCCCCCTTACTGATTCTTTCTCTGCAGTCTGTTTTTATCTAAATGCAACAAAACTTTTTGTTATGGCACTTGGGTATTTTTGTTATATTTGGCACAGCCCCCTATGCAAACAGAATCTGGCTGTAAATCATAATGTCACTGATTTAGCCAAGTTATTACTGTGCAAGTGTTTATGATTCTGACAAATAGTGTCCAAATGTAAACATGCCGTGTGTTCTTCACGCATTTTCTAATCTTGGGTAGCTCTGATCTAATTGTATATCTACTCAAATATGTTTGATTCTGATTCAATATTGAAGAAATGTTGTACTAGCTAAATTAGAGGTGTTGGATTGTTATCAGTTTAGTCACTTCCCTCACCCAATAATTTTTCCCGGAACATTGAGAAATATTTTCTTCTAGAAAAATCTTGTTTATAAGATTCTGTTTATTGGTTACTTAGTACATAAGTCTTGTTTGTGATTTTAATATATAAATATATATCACCCTCCAGCCAGACATTCTTCTGATGTTCTTTAGTATATTTTCAGAAAGGCTTTAAGTGTTTAGTTTGTTATTTATGGCAGCGTTGGGCACCATGATGAATGTGCAGGATATTTCTGTGTATCCCAAGAACAGTTTAAAGCCACAGCAGTGCACTCCAAGCTTCTGCTGCAGTGATCAGAAGTGCTGGTCTGATGAGGTGATCTAGGACTCAGTTCTGCAAGCTGCTGAGCTCTCTGAGCCTACGTTTAAGTGTTCTGCTAAAGCCATCAGCACTCTTGGTTTTTGGTCCTTTCATCTCTGTTGAGAATTGGTTTTTTTAGGCTGCAAATTAGTTCCAATTAGGATTTATTTTTGTCTGGTTTTGTGGGTACTTTCCCCCATCAAGAATATATTGTATATGTTATGCTGGTGCCCATAGAGCAGGGGTTCTCAAACTGGGGGTCGCAAGGTTATTACATGGAGGGGCTGTGAGCTGTCAGCCTCCACCCCAAACCCCGCTTTGCCTCCAGCATTTACAATGGTGTTTAAATATATAAAAATGTAGTTTTAATTTATAAGGGAGGGGTCGCACTCAGAGGCTTGCTATGTGAAAGGGGTCAGCATACAAAAGTGTGAGAACCACTGTCATAGACCCTAATCTGGGACTGGGTGAGGACACACTGAGCTAGGTGCTGTAAAAGTGGATGGGTAGGGTACTGTGGCCTGCCTTGTGCAGGAGGTCAGACTAGATGATCATGCTGGTCCCTTCTGACATATGAGTCTGAGTCTACACACGTGAAGGGAAAAGGTCCTGCCTGAAGGAACTTGTGAGAGATGCTTATGATGAGAGACCAATGATGAGAGGACAGTGAAGTGATTGAGTTTATTAGTAGCAATCAGAGCACTCAAGCTACAGAATAAAGACAGGACCACCAACGTAGGTCAGAGCCATGGGTTAAGGAAAGAAGAGTTGGTAAATGAGCACTGAATTTAACCACAGTCAAAACCGTACCATAAACCACTTCCAGTCTAGAGCCAATTGTTGCCCTTCATTAACTTCTCAGTAGAACCTTTTATACTATATGTACATACCCTTAGTCTGCACAGCTATGGCACATGCAGTTTAGTGGAGTATAGTGTTGCTGTTCAGATGTCCTCTGCCAGAAACATCTGTAGAATTGTTGTCACTTATCTCATATTTCCTTTATTATTTGTATTACTGTGGTACTTGGGAGTCCTAGTTCTCGACCAGGATCCCATGGGGCTCTGTACCGATCTTGTTTAGTGGGCTGATGCCCATTTGGAAACACCTCTTTGATGTTGGCTTCCTTTAAATATTAAAACCTACCATTCAAAATGTAAACTCTTAAATACAGTAGTTGATGTTTGGGGAATGGAAGGAGAGATGATGATGATGATGTTAAATTGCCTTTTTGATCTTGAAAAATCTATTGTTTTCATCAGATGAGGTCGTAGTATTGATAGCAATCAATCTTTTAGAAGACCCTACCAAAAAGCTACTTACTATTGGAGTTTTGGTTTCTTTACAATTGCTAGCATGTGTGCTAAGCTGCCTCCATTTCTCTCACTTGTAGTGGTTTGAGATTAGTTTGAACTGCCTTTGTTCTTTGGATTTGGGTTTTGCACCACAACTTGCGGTCCTGAGAAATGTACACAGCTATCTGAAAGCAAATTGCTGTCCAAATTATTCATCAACTTGGTATGCAGAGTCATTTTCTAGTAAAATCACTCAGAATACTGTGTCTCATATGAATCATCTTTGTAGTCAAATTGCACATGCTGTACATAAACTCTTCCAGTTTTCAAAAGCCCCATCTCTCCCCCTCTGCTGCCCATCTGGCATACCTCAGTAAAACCACATGGCTGCCTGTTCATAGGACACAGTCTGTAAATCCTGAAACACCAAAGATGTTGTGTGAAATGGTTGGATAGAATACAACTGCTGCTGTCTGTAGTTAAGTCTTTAGCCATTACTTCTGTTGAATGGGTCTCTAGTGGCTGTCAACTTCCACAACTTCCTGCTTTGCCAACAAGCAGGATAATGCATGGTGAAAAGCAAACCCCAAAATTAGAGTATGTTTATAGCACAGTCTCACAACTCTCCAATGTCTGTGATCTCTTGGTAACTTATTGAGGGTAGATGAACAGTACAAGTGTATTATTTGCTTCAGCTTGAGGACCAGTCCAGGCGTCACTGACTTGAGTTGGAGTCTTTCCACTGAATTCAATGGGGCCAGGATTTGGCTATTAGTTTAGAAGTTGGATAGGAACTGATGTGTGTAATGTACTTGGTAATAAGAAATTATCCTGAGCAGAAGTATGAACGTGGAAGGAAAACACTTTTAGCCATCACACATTCATTATTCACTTTGAGAACAATATACCTGGGGAATATTTGGAGGGGTTGAGGGATGCAAAATGGAAAAGCTGAATGGTTGGCTTACTAATGCTAATGGAAAAGAGATGTTAATAAAATCAGCTGAGTGTAAATTGTCTTTCAGTTTTCACCTGGCTGCTGCTAAAGGACATGCTGAGTGCCTCAGAATTATGATGACTCATGGTGTGGATGTGACGGCACAGGATGGTACAGGTACATAACTCTGAGCCTTTGCTACATGTTTTATATAGGACAAGATGTAGACTTAGTCTGCACTACAAAATTATGTCGGAAAGGAGCATGAAAAAAATCACCGCCCCAGCTAACATAGCGATGCTAGCAAAAACCCCAGTGTAGGCACAGCTATGCTGATAGTGCTTCAGCTGCATAGCTAAAATCATTCAAAGAATTGCTGTAGCTGCACCAGCAGAACTCCATCTGTTGACATAGCTGCTTAAGCTATGCCGAAAAAGGCTCTGCAGCATAGACAAGACCAAAGTCGTGTTTTCAGAATGAGAAGTCAGACATCTGTAAACAACATGTCATGTGAAATTATGCAGCTACATTGATTGTGAAAACTGGGTGACTGCTTGAACAGCTTGTATTTGTTAGGTACTTTGTTGCTCATTTGCATGAATCTTTTAGCTGTTTGATAAAGCAATTGCAGTATTATGCATGCAGATATAAACATACACACTGTTGATGCCTTAACTCATACCTCCAGTCTTGAAAATTTCAACCTCAGGGTTATAAAATTAAGCATGATAGTGGACTCAAGGCTGCAAAATGATTGATGGTTCTCCAACATAAAACTTGTTTTGTTAATTTCATATCTTCAGGACTCTGCCTAGTTTAGATAAAGATTTTTAGGCTTCACTTTTATGTGTATCCAGACTATTAACCCCATTAACTGTACTGGAATTGCAGCAGGGCATTTCCTGAGGATTGATGGCTGACTGGTAGGAGCTGATTGCCCAAAGCAGAGCTCAGAGCTATTTACCTTGAAGTGTTTCAGTTCTCAAGAAAATCCCTGTGCCCTTTTATCATTAACACTTTAAAGAGAAAATGGGGGAAAACTGGCAGAGTTTTTAATAGACTATGGTGTTACGGTTTGGGTATCTACGGAATGAATACTCTGTACGTTAACCAGCCAGTCTGGTTTGCCTGAATGTCCCGTCAATACTCCATCTTTCACAATAATAGGCATTAAACATTGGGTCGACTAGATCCATTTCTGACTAAAACACCTACGTGATGGGTTAGTTTTCTTGCACACAGCAGAATACTTATCAAATGTGAGAGGTGCTCTGTGATTTTGGAGGAAGAATTCAAATTACACATGCAAAACTGGAAGAGTGCTTAACTTTGAAACTATGGGTGCACCAGGTATAAAATTGGACCCAAACTTTGTCACTAGATGATCCTGTTTCAGGACTGATTAATCCATTCATCATTTTGAATGGTGAGCAGCTATTCTCTTCTGAGCTTCAAACTGATGCTTGTTTCAGTTGAAGAAACTTTGCTTTGGTAATCCGCCTGTCTCATCCTCTGTGCACTGCCACTGACCACATAAACAATGGCTCCAGAATATCAGTATTAGAGTACTGTTTCTTGACTGCTTCTTTCTCTTCTTCATATTTGGTATACTCTATCTCTTTTCTTTCTGACTTCCCTGTTTCTTCCAGGGCTATATGCATAACAGCTGATGAAATATTGCAGTCTTTAGTCTTGTTTCTATGAACAGTATTGCATTGTTAGCCAGATAGTATTGAGAACTCGCAAATTGATAAAACAGGCACAGAAGGAGTCTGCAGAGTGTATGTCCCTGGTGAGTGTCACTGGTCACCCTCTCTGCCTTGATCGGCAGAGGATACAAGTCCATTAAAGCCCCAGCTAGAGGGTCCTGGGTTTTTAGCTCAAGATGTAGCAGCTCCTGCTTTTAGCTCTGGATATCCCTGGCTCAGTCCCAAGATGACAGCAGTCTCAAAAGCACTTGCTGAACATATCTGTGCAGCAATTCTGGAGCGATCTGAGGGAGGCTGCATGGCTATAAAAGAAGGAATTACTTGTTTTCTGTAAATGCACCCAAATACTACGATCTAGGTAGGATATTTTAATATGCCCGTCTCTGTTGTGGTATTTAGGCTATGGTGAGCACAATACTGCTTTTTAAAGAAACAGTACATAATCTCACTTTTGGTGTGCAGTTCATAATTATTAATATTTAATTTGCTTTGTTTGTATTAATTTAGGGCACACTGCTTTACATCTTGCAGCAAAGAACAGCCACCTTGATTGCATCAAGAGGCTTCTCCAGGTAAAGTAAAACGAAACTGAGTTTTAGATCACTAACATATGTTCACAAGCTCTCCTGGTCCTCTGCCAAATGCGAATCTTTTAGATTGACCACTTGTTCCCCATAATCATCTGCACCAGAATCTTGCGTTCTTGATATCCCTCAGCTTTAGGGCCCTTCTTCCTTGGTCTTCACCTCCTTTCTAAATCCTGAAGGATAGCATGATATCCTCACTGAGGTCTTTGGCTTTGGAACTTGCTTCTCCCACCCCCAAACCCATTAGCCTGACAGTCTCCAGGATGGATTCCATGCGAATTGCAAGGTCTACCTAATTTCCTGCTCTTTCCCTAAGGTAGCAAGTAAAGAGGATTGCAAGTGAGGGACTCAATCTGACTGGCACAGCCCTGCTTGCCCAGGATGATGGTGGAATGTAAAGAAGTGAAAACAGATTTGCAGTGTAGGAAGTGACTGTAGTCATGACACTTTGCCTCTGCTCCTGTCCCTTGAGCAAATGTTTAGAGTGTGCCATGGATTAGGGGTTAGTGGGATGGACCTTGCAGTGTCAGAGGCATCGAGGGAAGATGGAGGAGAGAGAAGCCAAGGTAGCCTCCGGCTGAGCCAGCAGAGGAGAGAGTGGGGAGTTGGGAATTAAGAGTGGTGTAGACGGGATCTGCAGATGGGGGCAAGTAGGTGATGAAGGAGACAAGGTGATAGTTGGAAAGAGAGAATTTGGATATTGAGAGATGGGACCCAATGGTTAATGACAGTTCTAACAGTACCAGTGATAGCATTGACAGTGACATCCAGCTGTCGCTGGTCATACTGCATGCAGTAATAGGTTAATTCAACTACCGATAGTGGTTGGATGTGGGTGGGTGAGTATTAAAGTACCTATTCCCTCGCTCAGCAGCTACAGCAGCTCACTGCTTTGTTGGTTAAGAATTCTGTATCTCTTTGTAAACAATTAGAAACTGGTATGGTGTGGTGTTACAAATGCAAAAAAATAGTTTGTTCATGTTGTGATCACACTCCTGTTTCTTTGCGAACTTGCTTTATGTGATGTAAGCTGTTACAAATGTAAGGAATGCATAAGATCAACAGGTGTCTTTGAAGTTGAATTCAAGAAGACTAGATATACATCTTAAATTTTAAATGTGTTGGTTTCCTTTATTGAAGCTGGTAATATATTTGCAGCTGAGCCCACTTACTCAGCATTTTTGCTAAAGTTTATAGATGTGCTGTGTTTAAAAGCCTGAAGCTAATATTTTTCATTTTAAAACCAGTTCTTTTAAAAATACCACTGTAATCTAATGCATAATACTAAAGTTTTATGCACTGAAAAATGCCATGTTAAAGGTCTGTAAGATTTATTACTTTAACTAGGTATGATGGTAAAAGTGTTAAAGGAAAGCCAGGATTTTAAAATTATTCAATGATGGCTGTTGGCTTTTTGAAAAATCCTCATAAAGATAGATTATAATTGTATTTATTATCTTAATAGTCACTTCATTTAAGATAAAGAAAATGTATGATTCATTTTAGGTAACAAAGACTGTAAATAATGTGGCCAAACTGCATTATCAAATGGGTTTGTTTGGTTTTTTAAATAAAATTTGGAGGTAGGGATTTTTTGAGTACTCTTTACCCAAGACAGCCAGATATAGACTGTACTGAATGGATAGTTTCCTTTATTCTGCAACTTTTGTTCTTCATCACTGACTAGGAAGGTCACGGGATCATGTCTTCCTCCCAAGAGTGTTGTCTTCCATAACTCCAGTGTATGTGTTTCAGCAAGTGGGATGCATGCTAAAGTAGTTAAGATTTATTGAGAGGAAAACTATCCCTTCTAATGACTAACCCAATGTTTATTGGTTTTTATGGACTGGGACATCTGTGGTAGTTCACAAAGCTGGTTGTCCCAAGAGGTCATCTCTCTGCACTTGCAGCAAACAAATGCTTTGTGGTGTTATAATTCTCTCTAAGCATTTTCTTTTTCTTTCTACAGTCTAAATGCCCAGCAGACAGCACTGACAACTCTGGGAAAACAGCTTTACATTATGCGGGTAACTTTTCTATTGAAAACTTGTTATCCACTCTCTCATTCTGGCATTTACACAATCCTGGACAATCTCCTTTATACTAGAGCTTGATAAATGCTAATCACATAGATCCAGTAGCTCCTCATGTGATTTTCGTGCTATGACTGGAAAAGTAGTCAGCACAACAGTACAATGCATTAAAGTAGGCTCTGCTTCTGTATCCTCATTGAATTACATTTCCTTCACTTTTATTTTCATTTTTCTCGTTTATAGCTTCTCGGCATTGTTTCAGTGTTTCTGCTTTCTTTTTTTTTTTTTTCCTTTTTTAAAGTTTCAACGAACTCCCTGCGTAAATCAATGACATCTCAGTTTTACTGATTGTAGGGACTTATGTCCAGATGGCCAGTAGACTTCAGTGTTGCTACACTTCAAACAAGTGAATCAAACATATTGCTTTTAAAATGATGTACAGTTAACAGGTATACATTAAAGTGCCGAGAAAGAAGCTGCTGTAATGTATTACTGGTCAAGTTGTTCAGGTTTTTGGGCAGTAGACTATCCTCTTATGCTACTTTGGGCCTTGATTACTAGTTTATTTTAAAATATAACTTGCTTTTCACAATTCATGCTCTTTGTTTTCTGCCTACCCTCCTTCTGCATGGACAGTAAAAAGAGATGAATCAATTTGGTTAGTTTTCTCACATAATGCAGCAGTCTTTGGTTTGCAAGCAGGCAGGGAAATGTCTAAATCTGCAAATGCCCTTTCTGTGGATTTTTTTTTAAGAGAACTTCTAATATTTTTCACTGTGAATGTTTGAGTTGAACTCTTCGATGCTCCCACCATTATGCATGGGCAGTGCAGAGACAATAGACTTTAAAAATGGATTTAATTGACTTGTATTCTTTTTTTTTCCAGCTTCATGTGGCTGCCTTCAAGTAGTTCAACTTTTGTGTGAGCACAAATGCCCAATTAATGTCAAAGATTTGGTATGTATCTCACTGAACACTTTAAAATGGTTTTCCATCTTTCAATCTGGCAAACTTCTGTTACAGCAGTTTCTAAGCAATGCATTTTCTAATTTATCTTATTTCCGTTGGGGGGAAGTTGCCTTTACACCTGACCTTCTGGTGGACACCTGAAAGAGAAGTGCTTCACCATCTAATGCAAAAAAAAAAGATCAAACTTGCAGCTCATGAAACTGAGGGATTAGTGCTAGTGGCCAGAAACAGGCATATGGCCTTGATCCAAAGCCCGCTGGAATCTGTTGGAGTTTTTCCGTTAACTCAGGTTGGCTGTGGTTGAGACACATTGTGTGGACAAGTCCTGACCAGTAAGTCTCTTCCTTCCACTAACCTTATTACTTACTAGTTGTATTACCATAGCACCTAGGATCCCTAATCGTGGGCCAGGATCTTGTTGTGTTACACACTGTACAAACACCGAGGAAAAAGATAGTTCCTGCCCCCAAAGAGTTTGTAATCTAAGGCCTTGACTACACTGGCGTGAAAAAACACGCGTATGAAAAAACACCCTCTGAGCGCTGCAAGATACAGCGCTGTAAATCCTCAGTGTAATCAGTGCCGCAGCGCTGGGAGCGCGGCTCCCAGCGCTGCAAGCTACACTCGTAGAGGATGTGGAGTACGTGCAGCGCTGGGCTGGCGCTCCGACCACACTCACACTTCAAAGCAAGTGTAGCCATACCCTAAGTGTAAGACAAGAGATGGATACAGACAGGTTGACAGAGGAATACAAGGAAACAATGAGACAGTATTGGTCAGCCTAATTGGCAGTGGTGTCAGCATGCCAACAGCCTAACTATTGTGAAGCTTTTTATAGGTTTCACAGCTGATTAAAAGCTTGGTGCCTAATTCATTGTACTAATTAGCCTGTCAAGAGAGAGTTGCTAGAAAACAGCTAAAGACTACCCTATCTCCACTGTAGAAGAAAATGAAAATTCTCTCTTCTTTTATAGAGAAAAGCTATCAAATGAGTGCCAGGTGTCAGCCCTTCTTATTTTCCCCATTTGTAAGGCAAAGGTGTGTCAAAGTTAGACTCAGGACTCAAAGTTTGTCAGACCACTCTGTTTTATTAGCACAGCGCTCTGCTAATAACACCCAGATAATGTGAGCCCCATGCAAGACACAAACTATCTTATTTATAAGATAAAAGGGCGAGCACTTAACAAGATAACAAAGGAAGCAGAATCTGATAAGTTTACCTGAGCTAGGCATGCATATCTTATTTCCTTACTAACTGTTACCGATCTTCTGTTAATGCTAAATCCCAAAGCCAAACAGCACTAATTACCTGTGTCTTGCAGAAAGGTCTGTCAGTTTTGCAACTTTGAATTACAGAGTCAAATGAATTTTTAGTGGCATTAAAAACAAAAACGAAACCAATTTATCTCGTACCTAGAAAACATGAGTTTTACAAACCAGATGTATTGGTTTAGATTCTTAGAACTTTACGTATTTTCAATTTCACCATTTTAAGTATTGTTCCAGGGGTTCATGCCTGCACTTACTGCTTTTCTTACTCTGACACTATGCCTTTAGGGCTTTCAACCTGTTTTTCAGTTTCTTTATTTGTTGCTTGCCTGCTTGTCTGGGCCTGATCCTGCTTTTTTCCAATGAACCATTTTTGTGAGTGATATTGTGGCCACTTCACAATTTTGAAAGAAATGTTCAAGGAAAGGGACCAGGAAGGGTGGGGGCTAGTTGAGGAGCCCCCCCCCCCCGCGCTGAATTGGTAGTGGAACACTAAAAAATCAGTTTTTGAGGCGGACAACAAAGGGGAACAAAAGAAGGGGCTTTTTGTCCTTTTTACAATGAGATGGGAGTATGAAGGGGGTTGGGATCAATCCGGGGTTTGGAGAACGGGGTAAAGGGGAGCGCTCGGTCTGGTGGTGGGAGAGGAGGCTTTTAATAAAGCTTTTAACTTATTATTTGAATAATTTGAGAGAGGCGAGTTTTGATTTTGTCCACCTACGATTTGCCTCTTCCCACCACTGCATGAAACAATTAACCTCTCCTTTAGCCAATTTCGTTTTAGGTTGGCCAAGTTTGTCCTTTAAGACGTCCGCTCGGTCTTTGTTCCAAGATTTTAACAGTGGCCACTGAGTTTTGGGATCCCCCTGAGTTAACCTAGACCATTTTTCCAGAAATTTATGGGAGTCTGGACCCTTTTTACAGGAGTCCGGACCCATCCTAAATACATAAAATGAGCCGGCGTTCGTTTAGAGAACTGTCCCGACTTAGACATCTGGTTACCCATACAGGAGGACTTCACACACCGATCACACAAGAAGGAAATTTGGGTTCGTCAAAGCGATGCCCAGTGCAACACACAAAAGTAGCCCACAGGCTACTGCCTCAATTGCCCTTGCTTTCACACCAGGGGTTTTACCCAAAGTGTGGTGCTGCTGCGATTGTGCAGATTCCACTCACTCAGACCGTGGGGACAGGAACCCCTTGGTCGACCAATCCCTGGACGGAGACAGCACCCAGACTCAAACACTACACAAGAGGACGGATAGATACAGAGACAGGACAGTCCTCAGTCCGGACAAAACACAGAAATAATTACCTGACCAGATTCCTGATGTCAGATCCCGGGATCCCTACCAGAACAGAGTGGGAACCAACAGGTTCGATGGCATAGACTTCACTGTGGTTGTGCGCCTTTCCGTTCCAGTGGAGGACCGCTCGGGCCAAATGCCCAGGTGCCGGCTGCCACGGTCATCCTACAAAAACGGTCAGGGATCACACAGCCCCAGTGAAGACGGTTGCCATCTCAGTGGAACCTCCAAATTGTCAAAGTTAGACTCAGGACTCAAAGTTTGTGAGACCACTCTGTTCTTCTTCGAGTGATTGCTCACATCCATTCCAGTTAGATGTGTGCGCCGCGCGTGCACGCTCGTCGGAAACTTTTTTTACCCTAGCAACTCTAGTGGGCCGGCAGGTCGCCCCCTAGAGTGGCGCTGCCATGGCACCCGATATATACCCCTGCCGGCCCACCCGCTCCTCAGTTCCTTCTTACCGCCGTGTCGGTCGTTGGAACTGTGGAGCGCGGCATTGCTGTCCTCCACGTCCCTAGCTCTCCTTGTTCTTCCGTTGTTAGTTAGTGGTTAAGTATAGTTAGTTATATAGTTTATAGTGTAAAGAATATTGTACATAGTTGTTAGCCGGTTTGGGCCGTAGCCCTTCCCGGCACCGGGCTCATGCCTGGTTCGCCGGGCTTTAAGCAATGTGCGGCCTGTAAGAAGCCTATGCCGACCAGCGACCCTCACGACGCTTGTCTAAAGTGCCTGGGGGAATCGCACAGGTCGGACAAGTGCCGCATTTGCAAGGCTTTTAAGCCCAGAACAAAGAAGGAGAGAGACCAGAGACTTAGGACTCTCCTAATGGAAGCGGCACTTGACCCAGCAGCTTCGCAGACCGTGATCTCTACACCGGCACCGGATCGCACCGGCACCGGAAAGACTCCCCGGCACCGACCTTCCCCGGCACCGGGTGCAGAAACAAGACCATCGAAGTCTGCAACTCCAGCCAGGCAGACTCGAGTGGAGCGCCCGGCATCGACATCTGCCGCGGCGCTACCGGCACCGTCGACTCCGGGCCCGGTGGGTCCGTCGAGTCCGGTCCCACCGAGCTCCCCCATAAGATCTGGGGTTGAGCTATTGGTCCCATCCACTCCAGAGACCTTCGCCTCGGCACGGGACCTCATTGCCCTGACTGAGTCAACTCAGCCGCCACCCCCCGGTACCTCCGGTGCGGGTAGCGTCCAGGGGCAAACCCATGATGACGGCGCCGTCTCGGGACTCACGCTCGCGATCGAGGTCCCGACGCCACGGTCGCTCGAGATCCCGCCGCCGCTCGCAGTCCCGGCACCGCTCCCCTCGGCGGTACCGGTCGTACTCGCGGCACCGATCGGCCTCCAGACGGTCACGGTCTGGTTCCAGCCGCCGATACCGACACCGGGACTCTAGGAGCCAGTCTCGCCGTCGTTCAGCGCACCGGTCGACCTCCCAGCACCGAGCTGGTGGCAGGTCCCGGTCCCGGTCGACCTCCCGGCACCGCGTCGGTGGCAGGTCCCGGTCCCGATCCCGGCACCGAAGCAGCGGCCGGTACCGGTCCAGATCCCGGCACCGAGACAGAACCCGGTCCCGATCCCGGCGCCGGTATGACTCCCGGTACCGGTCCCCGGCACCGAGAACATCTTCGGTGCCGGACTGCGGAGACTCTTACCAGCCGCGGTCGGCCCCTCCATGGCCTTCCAGACAGTCGTCGGTGTCATCACAGGCGGACAGCGTATATGCGCTGGGCACCGACAGACAAGCGGCTCTCTTCCAGGACCCTCCACAACAGGACCAGGGTCCGCAGCAGTGGGGGTTCTGGACACCCTGGGTGTACCATCAAGCCCAGGGCCCCCAACAGCTTCCTCCTAGGCCTGCAACGGCAGAGCACAGGGTGCCGGAGGCGTCGTTGTCCCGCCCCCCTCCCTCCCCGGATGGGGAGGAAGGATCGAAGCAACAAGACCCTGGTCTTCCTCCTGAGCCAGAGGCGAGGGCTGAGGCGGACCCCCCGCTGGACACTTTCTTGCCAGGGGTCTCCTCATCCTCCTCTCCTGACGAAGCGGTGGCTGGCACTTCCTCCAATAGCCCTCCTCCGCTAGATCTCAGGGCACATCAGGACCTCCTCAGGCGCGTAGCACAGAATCTGAGCCTGCAAGCCGAGGAGGTCTCTGAGATCGAGGACCCCGTCGTCAGCATCCTCTCCTCCGATGCTCCCACCAGGTCGCCCTCCCCTTCATTAGGACGATCCAGGCCAACGCCAATACAATCTGGCAGTCACCGGCCTCCATCCCCCCTACGGCGAGGGGCGTCGAAAGGAAGTACATGGCCCCCTCCAAGGGCTATGAGTACCTCCACATTCACCTGACACCATGTTCCCTGGTGGTGCAGTCGGTGAACGAGAGGGAGCGTCACGGACAGGAAGCCCCAGCCCCCAAATCCAAGGAGGCCAGGCGTATGGACCTCCTCGGCCGCAAGGTCTATTCGGCTGGGGCCCTTCAGCTCAGGGTTTCCAATCAACAAGCCCTTCTTAGCCGCTACACTTTTAACTCGTGGGTGGCAGCGGACAAGTTTAAAGAGCTGCTGCCACAAGAGGCTCGTCAAGAATTCGCGGCGATTCTTGAGGGCAAGAAGGTTGCACAAACCTCGTTGCAGGCCTCCTTGGACGCTGCAGACTCGGCTGCCCGTACCCTCTCCTCGGGGGTAACGATGCGCCGCATCTCCTGGCTTCAGGTTTCTGGCCTTCCACCGGAGCTCCAATACACCATCCAGGACCTCCCGTTCGAAGGCCAGGGCCTGTTCTCAGAAAAGACAGACCCCAGACTGAAAAGTCTTAAGGACAATCGGGTCATTATGCGCTCCCTTGGGATGCACATGCCTGGGACGCAGCGCAGACCCTTCTGGCCGCAACAACAGCAGCAGCGTCGGCCATACCCCCAGTTCCGCCAGCGGCAGGACCTTAATAGGCGCCGCGGCAGGAATGGAAGGCGCAGACAGTCGGGGAACCAAGTGGGGCAGAATCAAAGCTCCTCCAAGCCCCCGCCTGGGCCCAAACCTTCGTTTTGAAGGTGCGCCCGAGGGCGCAGTACCAGTTTCCCCCACGGATCCTTCCCCCCCGTTTTCCAACCGCCTTTCGTTTTTCCTCCAGGCGTGGACCCAAATAACATCCGATCGCTGGGTCTTACGCACGGTGCAGACGGGATACCGCATGCAGTTTGTATCATTTCCTCCCTCCCGCCCCCCTTCCTCGTCCCTCTTCAGGGACCCCTCTCACGAGCAATTCCTTCGGCAGGAGGTACAGACGCTCCTCAACAAAGGAGCTATAGAGGCGGTTCCGGAAAACGAGAAAGGCAAGGGGTTTTATTCCCGCTACTTTCTGATCCCCAAGGCCAAGGGAGGCCTCAGGCCTATCCTCGACCTGCGAGAGCTCAACAAGTACCTAGTGAAGTTGAAGTTCCGCATGGTATCCCTGGGGACCATTATTCCATCCCTGGATCCTGGAGACTGGTATGCCGCCCTCGACATGCAGGACGCTTATTTTCATATTGCCATATGGCCACACCACAGACGATTCCTTCGATTCGTGGTGGGCCGCCTTCACTACCAATGTGCAGTCCTCCCATTTGGCCTTTCTACGGCTCCGAGGGTATTCACAAAATGCATGGCTGTCGTTGTGGCACATCTTCGGCGCAGTCGTATCCACGTGTTCCCTTACCTAGACGATTGGTTAATTCGGGGCACGTCGGAGCTACAGGTTTGCATCCACGTCCGCAGGATCACCGGCCTGTTTGCTACCTTGGGCCTCATGATCAACGTGGACAAGTCCACCCTGCTCCCCTCGCAGAGGGTGGAGTTCATTGGGGCCGTCCTGGACTCCACCGTGGCCAGGGCCCTTCTGCCGTTGCCAAGGTTCCAGGCGTTGTCGGCGATCGTTCAGCGCTTGCGGGCAGCCCCCTTGACATCGATACGGACATGTCTAACCCTGTTAGGCCATATGGCAGCATGCACATTTGTGACCGGATACGCACGGCTCCGCACGAGGCCTCTCCAGTCGTGGCTCATCGCACATTACCGGCCGGCAAGGCAACCACTAGACATGCTGATCACAATCCCCCAGGGGGTGTTGGATTCTCTCAGCTGGTGGCTAGACCAGTCCGTAATGTGTGCG
Organism: Gopherus flavomarginatus; assembly: GCF_025201925.1. NCBI lineage: Eukaryota > Metazoa > Chordata > Testudines > Testudinidae > Gopherus > Gopherus flavomarginatus. The sequence continues at coordinate 25,427,077 of NC_066619.1, forward strand.
GGGCTCCCATTCCACCCGCCCCAGCCCTCGGTGTCCCTAACGACGGATGCCTCAGATCTCGGCTGGGGGGCCCACCTGGGAACCCTGAGAACACAGGGCCTGTGGTCCCCACAGGAGGTGAAGCTGCACATCAACATGCGGGAGTTGAGAGCGGTCCGCCTTGCTTGTCAAACGTTCTGTCACCAGCTTCAGGGTCGTTGTGTCGCGGTATTTACCGACAACACGACGACCATGTACTATATCAACAAGCAGGGCGGCACCAGATCCTCTCCCCTATGTCACGAGGCGATGCGACTCTGGGACTTTTGTATAGCCCACTCCATTCACCTCACGGCTTCCTTCCTCCCCGAAGTACGGAACACGCTGGCGGACCGCCTGAGCAGATCCTTCCTCTCGCACGAGTGGTCCCTTCGCCCGGACGTCGCCCTCTCGATCTTCCAGAGGTGGGGTTGTCCCCGTGTGGACCTCTTCACGTCCGGGGGGAACAGGAAATGCCAGGCGTTCTGCTCCTTTCAGGGCCGGGAACCCGGGTCTATAGTGGATGCCTTCCTTATTCCGTGGACGACCCACTTGTTCTACGCGTTCCCCCCGTTCCCGCTGGTCCACAGGGTCCTTCTGAAGGTGCGCAGGGACAGGGCCCGCGTGATCATGGTAGCCCCGGCGTGGCCCAGACAGCATTGGTACCCCATGTTGCTGGACCTGGCCATAGCCGAACCAGTTCCCCTGCCCCTTCACTCGGACCTGATCACCCAGGACCACGGAACTCTCTGTCACCCGGACCTCCAGTCGCTGCACCTAGCAGCGTGGCTCCTTCGTGGCTGACCAGTTCTGAGTTGCGCTGCTCCACCCCGGTACGTGAAGTACTCTTAGGCAGCAGGAAGCCTTCCACTAGAGCGACATACTCGGCCAAGTGGAAGCGTTTCTCCTGTTGGTGCGTGGAGAAAGGTCTCCTCCCGATGGAAGTTTCGGTGGCCAATATTTTGGACTATATTTGGTCCCTCAAACAACAGGGCCTGGCGATATCGTCCCTGCGGGTCCACCTGGCGGCTATCTCCACCTTTCACCCGGGTGGGGATGGCCGCTCCGTTTTCTCTCACCCGACGGTGACTAGATTCCTGAAGGGGCTGGAACGTCTATACCCTAACGTCCGACTCCCTGCCCCGACCTGGGATCTTAACTTGGTGTTGTCTCGGCTCATGGGGCCCCCCTTCGAGCCGTTAGCTACTTGCTCCTACTCTATCTTTCTTGGAAGACTGCCTTTCTAGTAGCTATTACCTCAGCTAGACGGGTGTCGGAACTCCGGGGGTAGACCCCCCGTATACAGTCTTCCATAAAGATAAGGTGCAGCTGAGGCCACACCCTGCCTTTCTCCCCAAGGTGGTCTCAGCCTTCCACGTCAACCAAGAGATATTCCTCCCGGTTTTTTTCCCGAAACCTCATTCTTCAGGCAGGGAGCAACAACTCCACTCGCTTGATGTCCGTAGGGCTCTCGCGTTCTATGTGGAGAGGACCAAACCGTTCCGCAAATCCCCCCAGCTTTTCGTGGCAGTAGCGGACCGCATGAAGGGGCTTCCCATTTCCTCGCAGAGGTTATCCTCATGGGTAACATCCTGTATCAGGACCTGCTATGAGCTGGCTCACGTTCCTACGGGCCGTGTGACTGCGCATTCTACCAGGGCGCAGGCGCCGTCGCTGGCTTTCCTCGCCCGTGTGCCCATCCAGGAAATCTGTCGGGCAGCGACCTGGTCATCGGTCCACACCTTTGCTTCCCACTACGCCCTGGTCCAGCAGTCAAGAGAGGACGCGGCCTTCGGATCTGCAGTGCTCCATGCCGCGACTTCTCACTCCGACCCCACCGCCTAGGTATGGCTTGGGATTCACCTAACTGGAATGGATGTGAGCAATCACTCGAAGAAGAAAAGACGGTTACTCACCTTTGTAACTGTTGTTCTTCGAGATGTGTTGCTCACATCCATTCCTTCCCCACTGTCGGAGTAGCCGGCAAGAAGGAACTGAGGAGCGGGTGGGCCGGCAGGGGTATATATCGGGTGCCATGGCGGCGCCACTCTAGGGGGCGACCTGCCGGCCCACTGGAGTTGCTAGGGTAAAAAGTTTCCGACCGTGCACGCGCGGCGTGCACACCTAACTGGAATGGATGTGAGCAACACATCTCGAAGAACAACAGTTACAAAGGTGAGTAACCGTCTTTTTTATTAGCATAGCGCTCTGCTAATAACATCCAGATAATGTGAGCACCATGCAAGACACAAACTATCTTATTTATACAGATAAAAGGGCGAGCACTTAACAAGATAACAAAGGAAGCAGAATCTGATAAGTTTACCTGGGCTAGGCATGCATATCTTATTTCCTTACTAACTATTACCGATCTTCTGTTAATGTTTTGCCATTAGCACCCTTGTTTATGCCTAATGTTTCTTTTCCTGGCACCTGTATTTCAACATTTCTTATTTCTGCTTAAAGGTACATACAACATTTCTTTAATCCATTCTTATTTTTACAATATTATTCGTTCTGCTTTCACAGGTCACAGCTATAGTGAGCCCTTGGGCATTAAATGTATCTTGAATTTGAGGCGGTGAATCACCTCTTGTGTGGCATAGATCGTTATTATAAAGCACACTCTGGACTGCACCCTTGTGCTTGCCCCGCTAACACACAACCCACTCCACATGGAACTTGTATATACTCAGGGGTGCTGGAACAATTCTTATAGCGGGGGCGCTGAGAACCATTGACACAAACTCTAAACCCTGTATATGATGGAAACTGCTTCAAGTCACAGCGTGCTGCAGCACCCCTATTTCCAGCACCTATGTGTATACACAGTGACATTGAATACTTGCTCATGTTGTTGAGTCTGGAATTAAGGGTTTGTATTATCATGTTGGAGGGATTGATGTTCCCTGTGCCGCCTTATTAGCTGGAGGTAAGGGAAGCTCTTTGTGGTGGTGTGGAGTTTTTTGCTTTCAGTGGAAACATGCTATGTGGACATGAGGGTATGGTTAAAGAGTGCCCCAGGACTTGGCATGTCTTTTCTCTTCAGTGTTTGTGGGAGTGGAAAGAAATATCATGCTTAAACCTTCCTGTTAAACAAAGTTTTTGTTTACGGACTAGCTAACAAGAGACTGAATAATGTATATCCATCTATATATCTTAGGCCCTTTTATTGCCTTGGATGTCATTACCATAGCATCTGAGCACCTTTCTATCTTTGACGAGCTGGCTTCACAGCAGCCCTGTGAGCTAGGGAAGTGTTGTTATCCTCACTTTATAGATGGAGAACTGAGACACAAAGACACTAAGTGCTTTGCCCTAGGTCAGACAAGACATTTGTGGTGGAGCAGAAAATTGAACCCACATCTTCCAGGCTAGCACCCTATCACTGGACCATCTGTCTCTGAATCCATAGAGACATTGTAGATGGAGTCTACTTTTGCTGGCTGTACTCTGTATCCTTAAGGTTTCAGAGAAGTTAATTTAAAGTAGAGTAGCCACCATGACACGTCCATGGACAACAAAAATCACTGAGTGGCATCCAAGCTTTTGAGGTTCTCCTAAAAAATTATATGTTGCATGACAAAAGACTGGTGGCGTTCCAGAGTTCAGGCATAAAACACTCATCCATGCTGTCTGAACTCAATATCATTTCTCCAGTCAGAGAAACTTCTTCCTTCCCACGTGCTGTACCTGGTATTGGGTCTGTCACAAAACTTATACTTAGAATTTGTCTCACTTGAAGACTTGTCTAGTGTGAAACCTTGACCTTTTGATTTTATTTCCCTAATTAGTGTTTAAACTTACCACTTATTGTGGAAATATTTCTTTAGAAATTAAATGACTTATCTAGTACCTAAGAGACCTGCTGTGTGACCCGCTGTAGAGTTAACCAAAGAGCAAAGGGAGAACCGATAACCTGCAGCATTCCTAAAGCTGTGCTGACTGATATCTCTGTGGATGCTCAGGCAGGGGATTAAATTAAGCCAAATTACATTGCTACTTGTTTCATAACAAACGAAAGAAGAAAAATCCATTATTTATGAAGGGGAAATTGTACTGGATATGCCTTACAATTCATGCCCTGTAGCAGCAAGGTCATAATTAACATTTATAATTAACTGGGGGTTGTTTTTTTGGGGGGTGGATGGATTCACTTTTGTTCATAGTTTTTTAAATGTGTTCCTAGGATGGGAATATACCCTTACTGCTCGCCGTACAAAATGGCCATGCTGAGATATGTAAACATCTTCTGGATCATGGAGCGGACATCAATTCCAGGGACAAAAATGGAAGGTACAGCGAAATAGCTTTGTTGTATTAATGAATTCCATGATATTGACCTTTTGAAATGAAGTTTTTTTCTTTTTTCATCATACTTCCCCAGAACTGTCATTAATAGTAAACACTGACAATTGTATAAGAGGTGTCACCTGGCTGTGAGAGAAGGCTTGGTGCGTGTGCGGAGAGTTGTGGCTAAAGTAAAATTTGAAAGGGACCAGCTGGCCCCTTTATGACAGTCTTCAGACTTCCAGAGTGGTGTAAAATGGGAGCAAATCACAGTTAAGTGTCCCTCCTACAGGAATTTGGCCAATAACATTCATATACGCTCTTTTGAAGGCTGCTTGGTTTTCTCCACTGGATTTTTCCCATGTCTGACTTGAGTCCACATTTCCAAGTTGGCTCCAGTAACTACAAGACATGTTTCTAGAAGGCTTTTTCCTATCTAAAAGGCCACTGAAGTACAGTGATGATCAGATGCTGGAAAACTGCAAGAGCAGACACAGCAAAGGACTCCACGATGGAAATGCTGGCTTCTCTATAGCTGCACTATTTAGTAATATGTTGAATGTTTTTAGGCTCCTGATTTGTCAAAATTGCTTTTTAAACAAGAGTATCCCGTGAGCATTTCCCCACTTTTTCTTTTTACAGTTTTGTTGATGGAATTTACATGTTTTTAAATGTATGAACTGTTTTATAAACCAGTATTGAAATTGCCACAGCAAAATGGATTGCCAAAGAGCTTTGGCATTTACACTTTGTAATGCTCGATAAGATGATTTAGAGCACTTTACTATTCTGTGGCAGCATATGGGAAAAATAAGAGCTAGCCCTTACTTTGGACTGATACAGACTAAGTGCATTAGAGCAGTGTTTTGTTCTCAGCTTTTCTAAGACGAAAACTAGCCCCTTTGTCCAGTTGCTGAATGACCTAGTCCTTGTTGTGTGAGCCTACGGTGCTGTCCACTCTGAGATCTCTCTACCTTTTGCTCACTGGCTTTCTGTTGACTCTATGGAAACTCTTGAAAGTTCATTGTCCACTTGTGTGAGAGCATTTTCATTTTTTTAGAAAACATTAACAGTGAATAAAAGGGAGGAAGATGGTACTAAATGAGAAACACTGGTCTTCTTTTTGCCCTCTCCTCTTATGAAGACTAGCTGAATGTATTATATATCAAATTTTGCAGATCTATATCTATCTATCTATCTATCTATATTTATATCTATATCTATATCACTAACTTATTATGTAAGCTCTCTTAGTATGAAAAAATAAAAATTGGAGTTGTCCAACTTGGATGTCCTGTCCAAATTCCAATTGGACAATTACACTGCCCGTCTAAAATCATCTCTGCAATTTCATTTAAATATGATATTCTGCACTTTCCTCCCTTCCACTACTATTTTAACACACAGCAGTGCAACTACCATCTTCCCACCATGCTTCTGCCCCCACGTGTTGGGTGAAAGAATTGCTGTATTCTTTTGACAAATATGGAAGGAAACAATTCATTGCTATGATAGTGTTTGCCAGTGTTCTCGTCTGTTTCTTTCAAAGCACAAACTAAAAAACACCCATCTATTAGACCTATTTTCAAGTTGAGGGCAGAGTATTTTTCACAGGAGGGTAAACAGATGCTAGTATGCGGTAAAGTACTTTTGATAAAACTCTTCATCCCTGCAAATAACTTGGAAGGATTTTAAAAAAATACAGTGTGCTGCTGCATGCAATCCACTATTCCAAGCTCTTAACGCTGTTTGTAGGTTGCCTAGCCTTGGATTTGGGATTGACTGCTAAGTCTTTTGTGGGATAACAAGATATTTGGTTTTCTAGAGGAGATTTGAGCTGTCCTCCCTAACTATGCCTCTTATTTGTTCTCACAAGGGGCTTTTCAATTTATTTTGCTTTGGGGCTGAAATGAGTAAATCTCCATGATAGTATCTGCATTCATTTAAAAGCAATGAGTGAAATGCAGCTGTATTCGAATAGATGCTCTTGTACTGCACCATGACTCTCAGGGCTGTAGTTTGATCTTGACTCTGGCATCTGACAGACTTTCTAATCAGAAGCTGCTTCTGTGCCACTCCTTTTGAGAACTGGACAACCTGGTGATAAAAGCTGCCAGTCAGGTACCTCCTCTTGGAAGTGCAGTGATGAGATGTAAGATGAAGCAAGGTTCAGAATGCCGAATTCCTCAAAAAAACCCTGGGAGTTAGGTGGGGGGAGCAGGGGCAGGTGTGTGAGGAGAAATGAGGAGAGAAATTGTGCATGTTGATTTAAAAAAAAAATATTGGATTTTATGTATGTTTGTCCATGACACAGGATGTTTTCCCTGCAAAAGTCATATGATGAAGCTACAGCCCTAAGAGTAGAATCTTCACACTTGGGCTCTGTGTGTTTTCTCTAGAACAGCTTTGATGCTGGCTTGTGAAGCTGGAGGCCTTAACATTGTGGAAACCTTGATTAGAAAGGGTGCTGACTTCAGCCTTGTAGATGCCCTTGGACATGATGCCCTACATTACTCAAAGCTCTCTGAGAACGCCGGGATTCAGAGCCTCCTCCTGTCGAAGATCTCTCCAGATGCCGGTATGGGAGAGGAAATAATGTGTCAGTTTTAACTGACCAGATCTGTTTTCAACAAGAAGTGAATTTCCTTTTTGTAATATATTGAAATAAGCTAGTTCTCGCAGCTAATGAGCATGGCTGTTTAACTAAGCACTGCACGCAGTTTGCTAGGTCCCTCCCAAAATGCAGAAGTGATCCCTGCTCCAAAAAATGTGTAAGCTAGTATCGCAGGGGGCTAGCAAAGCAATAGGGAGCAGCTACGAGGAGGAGGAACAGGGGGAAATTATTGCAGTAACATAGCAAGGGCTAGCACACAGCATGGAGTTGGACCTTTTATTCTGTGAAGGGAATAAATTAAAGTTCTTAGCTGGCTAATTTTGTTTATGCTTCCCAGTGATGGATGTCATGGAGAGGCTCTAATGTAGAGAGGAGAGTGGCCATGTGGACTCTGTCAGGAAGAGTATTCCAAGTACACCTCTACCCCGATTATAATGCGACCCGATATAACACAAATTCGGATTTAATGCGGTAAAGCAGCGCTCCGGGGGTGTGTGTGTGCGTGTGCCGATGGATCAAAGCAAGTTCAATATAATGCGGTTTCACCTATAACGTGGTAAGATTTTTTGGCTCCCAAGGACAGTGTTATATGGGGGTAGAGGTGTATGTAGGCAGCATGAAAGAAATGCACAAGACTTGTTGAAGAAGCAGACAAATGGGATATCCAGGCTGGCATTGCAGGCAGTCAGGGGTGGGGTAGGGCCACGCAAAGACATTATTTCTTTTTTTCTTAATGGTATTTAACATAAAACACTTTTTCCCCTCTCTGTTCTACAGATATGAAGTCACCAACAAAGCCAAAGCAGGTATTTGTCTCTTACGTTGCTTGAAAATATTCAGACTATACGGGTTTGTAACTTACTGTGAAAATGATAAATGGCATATGCTTAAAAGCACTAATAAATGTCACTCTGAGATTTACCTGTAATTACAGTGTTCTCTAGTATGAATGTTCAAGTTGCTCATAGTAGAAGCATGTTGCAGAAACATATTGCTTTAATAAGCTATTTTTTTAACATGGCCTCTTACAAGATTCAATAGCCAATCAGCTTTGGGGAGGCAAGAAAAGGGTGCTTGGGGGGAAGGGTGTGGTTCTGTGGTTGGGAAGAGGAAGCACAAACTCTTGTGGAAAAACTCAGAATTTCAGCCCCAAGACTGGACTTTCTTACACCTTGATTATGGAGACAAGCAGAGGCAAAGCTTTTTAGATTTTCAACATGAAACACACATTCCAAGGTTACAAGGGGTATTGCTGGGTTGCCCTTTGCGGGAGATCCCAGGGGTGAAAATCCCACCAGGTTGAAGCAATAAAAATGCCCTAATAGCACTTATTAGGGGGATAGTATTTTGGAGGGTGCACACCCCACTAAAGTGAGAAACCATGGAGTGACTGATTCAGGCACTCCCCTTATGGAAGCAATAAGTCTTTCAAGCTGTCCAAACACAAGAGAGGTGGACGGAGAGGAAAAATAATGTCCATTCATGGTCACTTAATTAAGCCGTGAACAAATGAAGTATTTGAGATTACTAGTAAATGCTAAACCTCTCATCAGCTTGTGCTTTTTCACTAAATCTTTTTGTTTTTGCTGAAGCATGAATTGCAAGGGGGGCAGGGGTCATCCTTGTCTTCAAGCATGTCTAGTATCTTGCCTATTATAGCAATGCAGTTATTGTGGAGAAGATTGAATGAAACAAGAAACAGTCCCCTCAAGTTATGTGGGATTTTTAATAAAACCACTTACTCAGACTTTACTAACCAAACTAACACACTTCCATTCTCTGGCCTGTGAAAATTTCAGCATGACCAAGTCTCTAAATTAAGTTCAGAAAGAAGTGGAACTCCAAAAAAACGCAAAGCCCCACCTCCTCCTATCAGTCCTATCCAGGTAAAGAAAAAGTCCAAGTTTGAACATTTTGATATTTGTAGTGGGATGGGAAAGATCTACAGCATAATGCGAATGATGCTGGCAACATTTGCTCTGTGTTGTTTTATATGTCTGTCTCATGTGTCGTGAGTAGATTTTTTTTCCTGAGGTTAGGATGACATCTTGAAGGCTACTAGAAATGTGGCATGGTGTAAAAGCTGCACATAAAGGTGGTCTCTTGAAAGGTAAAGGTCGTCTCTTTTGATGAATGGCTTAAAATGCACTTCCACGTACAGATAGCTGTAGAAATCCAATAAGGGGAGAGAGCAGGCAAGATATATAATATAGGATGGAATTACAGTTTAAGAAATAGGTTATTAAACTGAAACATTGCACATGTCTGGAAATAATGCATGTGTGCTGCTGGCTAAGAACAGCATTGAGTAATTAGGTTTGCTCTTTGGTGCTAACACAGAATTATTGCATATGTTAACACAGGCAGTAGAACTCCCTAATATATACACACACACACACTTCTTTTGCAGTTTAGTGATTTGTCCTCTCCACGTTCAGCAACCTCAACTCCAATTGCTGGAAAAGGACAGGCGTTCTTCGCCGAACAAGTATGCAAGGTAGATTTGCTCTTGCTGTTCAGTTGCTTTAACAAACTTTGGCTGTATTTCAGGGGATAAAAATATAGAACTTTGATAATACACATCAGTGACTGGGAGATCCACTGTGAATGGTTGAATTTTGAGAAATAAATGGTTTGTAATGTGTATAAAATCAAAGGGCGTATGCTTTGTAAACTTATTTTGATATTTTCTTTCAGTGAATGTGGTGGTAATTCACAATAAAGGAGTAAATGTTTTGCATCTTAACACTAGAGTAGTAAGTTATTTAGTGCTAACAAAGTGTCTGCCACTGTTCATTACATACAGTAAAGACAGTTCTTGTCCTAAAGATTTCACCGGGATGAGTAGCCTCTTGCTTCTGTGTGATTTCAGCCTATGTTACTGAAGTCTGTAGTCCTTTGACATTTTAAATATACAGTACCTTGCACACTACTTTGCCTAATTTGGTGCATAGGCAAAGACTTTCAAAACTGCCTGAGGGAATGTGGATGCCCAGGTCACATTAATTTTAATGGGAATCAGGAGGCCAAATCTCTTAAGCTAATTTAAAAATCTGGCCCCTAACTTTTAAAGAATGTTGTTTGGAACAAGATAGACCCCAGAGCAAAGAGCCATCCATTCTATGGGGCTTGACCTCATTCCATATTCATTTCTGTGAAGTCTAGAACTTCTTGAAGTGAAAGGATTGTCTCCTTGTGTCTCACAGGAAGAGATCAGCTCCATTCAGCGAGATAACAAGGATAGACTGAGTGACAGCACTACAGGTAAGGTGAATAATAAAGCCTTCTTTAATTCTCAAAGCTTATTCTTTTTATCAACTGTCTTTTTTAGAACCATTTAAACGTAGGAATAACGGTAATGGTGTTAGAGAATGGTTTTAGCATTCTCACTCTTTGAAAAAAACTGATATACCTACCAGTGATTAAACAGTTTTTAGAAATCTAGCTAGAAATAATTCCTTCATTTGGCATATTAATGGCCTCCCTCTGGGACACCTGGCATTGCCCTCTGTCGGAAGACAGGATACTGGGCTAGATGGACCTTTGGTCTGACCCAGTATGGCCGTTATTATGAAAAAAACAAGTGCACTCCATCTCAAAGTTGTAATAATTTTAAATGAAAGGATATATATGGAGATATTCCTATTTCATAGAGCTGGAGGGGACCCTGAAAGGTCATTGATTCCAGCCCCCTGCCTTCACTAGCAGGACCAAGTACTGATTTTGCCCCAGATCCCTAAGTGCCCTCCCCGGCCCCAGGATTGAACTCACAACCCTGGGGGGTTTAGCAGGCCAATGCTCAAACCATTGAGCTATCCCTCCTATAGATAGTTCCTGCTTTTGCTGCAGTCACTAAGTCATCACTTCAGTTGTTTTAAATAGTTTAAAACCATTTATTTTAAAGGTGCTGATAGCTTACTGGATGTAAGTTCTGAAACTGACCAGCAAGATCTGCTTGTATTGTTGCAAGCAAAAATTGCTTCTCTAACACTACACAATAAGGAGTTACAGGACAAATTACAGGTATGTATTACATTTTTGTGCCTAATTCAAAGCAAAGGGGATCTTTCAGTTCTTGAATAGTAGAACAAAGAACTACTTTGTTTTGTAGGGATGTGCTGTGAAGATAAATTAAGACAATTTGTAGGTAGTAAGAGTTTCAAGAAATCAGGAGAAAGCTTTGTCTTTGAATATTAAATCATTGTTTACAGTTCTCATTTTTCCCATAAATTAGTTGACAGCCTTTTTTTTAAGATGGAGTGAATTATTTCAGATCTCTGGCTAATGATTGAGGGTTTTCAGAATTTTAACTCTCATAGCTTTTGATCTTTTTTGTGCTACAGAAATCGTCCCAGTATTTAGATGATCTTAGCACCTAGTATCTTCATTTGCATGCTGAGCTCTGCTGAAAATCTATCCCACAATGTTTTCATTGTCCATCTCTGTAGAGCATAGTAAGAATTCCTTACGTAATCTACTCAGTAACATATTGTTTTATAAACACTAATGCTTTTAATGCAGGAAAAAGCACCCAGAGAAACAGAAATGGATTCCACCCTAGATTCCTATCATTCCACCCAAACAGAATTTGATCAGTCAGTGGACAAACAAAGTCAAACCTCAGCCCAGGAGCTAAAATCATCCTCATTAAATGCAACACAAACTGAAGAGAAGTCAACAAACAGTGAGGTAAAAATTAAGCATCTACAGGAAGATTTAAAGGATGTACAGAGGAAATTAGATAATTCCGAAGCAAAAAGAAAGTACTTAGAGACCCAACTTCAGTCTAGAATCCCAGAAACAATTCATTTAAACAGTGCAGATATTTCAGAAAACAGCTGTGATCTTAGCCAGAAACTTAAAGAAACCCAATGCCAGTATGAAGAAGCTATGAAAGAGGTCTTGAATGTACAAAAGCAGATGAAATTGGGTCTTGTTGCTTCTGAAAACAAAGATACTTATGCAGATGTCCAAGAACTGAGGGTTACATGTGAGGAAATTGAAGTGCTAAAGCAAGAACTCAAGAAAGCTTTAGAGGAAAGTGAAAGGCATAAAAAGAAAGTGAGAGAGCTACAGGAAAAACTTGAAGAAAGAGAGCAGAATGTTGCTAGCAGAATGTCTGTGGAAGAATGTGAGGAAATAAAAAGTTCTTATTGTTCAATAATTGAGAACATTAACCAAGAGAAAGCTTTGTTAATTGAGAGATACAAAGAAGGGCAAGAAGAAATCAAAAGACTACAAGACAAGTTAAATCAGTTGCAGTTGGAATCCAGTGAGGAACCTCGGGAGATGAAAGAAGCAAGGAATAGAATGATAGATGACCTACACAGACAAGTTAGTGAGCTGTCTCGGTTGTACAAAGAAGCACAAACAGAGCTTGAAGATTACAGGAACAGGAAAGCATTAGAGGATGTTGCTTTGGAATACATTCCTAGAGATGAGCATGAGAAACTGATGCGGGTAACAAATTCATTGAAAGATAAAGCTGAAGATGCATTATCTGACATGAAGTCCCAGTACACACAGGTATTAAATGAAGCAGCACAGCTCAAGCAACTGATAGATACTCAGAAACAGAACTCTGTACCAGTTGCTGAGCATCTTGAGGTGGTAACTGCTCTCAGGTGTACATCAAAGGAAATGGAGGAAGAAATAAATGAACTTAGGGAAGAGCTTATTAACAAGGAAACTGAGCTAAGAAGTCTGCAGAAGGAATTGTTGGAGGAAAAAGCTGCAATTAATGAAGCAATGGTGCCCAGAGCTTCATATGAAAAACTCCAGTCATCGTTAGAACGTGAAGTTAGTATTTTGTCATTCAAACTAAAGGATTTAATGAAAGAGAAAGAGAATGTGTCCTTAGATGCTGCACAATTGAGAAATGAAGTTTTGCAATTAAAAGGGGAAAAAGAAGGTGCTCAAACTCTCCTTGAGGCCAAGGAGCAGGAAATAAATGGACTTTACCGTAAGTACCATCAAGCTCAAGAAGATCTTCTTGACATGAAAAGACGTGCAGAAAGCTCGTCAAAGCTGGAAGAAGATAAAGATAAAAAGGTTAGTAATTCATTAAAGAGATTGGGTTTCCTGAATGTTTAGACCTTGTAAAATAATTTGAGTAATGGATGCAGTTCACAGCTCCATATTAAACAAAGTGTCACGGAGTATAACTTTTGAGTACATCTTTCTGTCTTGTAGTCTAAGGTCCCAGAATCCCATCTTTAATACTGATAAAAGCTTGTTTGGCTAAATATATATTTGACCCTGCGGAGGTCCCCACAAGGAGAGCTGCATGATCTGTCACTGTCAGGTGAAATCGTATGTGGCCCGGTTGCCTGAGTGCTTGGACTCCTATTTTGAAATGATGGAAGTGGGAGTTAGAATGGTGAGAGATCCACAGGGAGAGAGGTTTTGCAAACCTAAATAAAGATGCACAAGTGACCAAAGATCCTACAGTTTTTATTTTACCCAGATAATTTCACCCATCCCTACTCATCTTTTTCCATAACTGGGATATCTGAGAGCACAGAGTTCTTTTAATAGAAAATGGGCCACAGATGTGGTAGCTGTCTTCATAACATTCTGCTGGCTCTAGACTTGACCCAAGCGAGCTGCATTTCTGTCTTCAGACATCGATGTATTCAGAGTCTGTGCCCATAGCATCAGTAAACGCAATACCTCAGTGGTGTAAATATTGCTTCACATAGATTTGTTAAAGCAATGTGTTTCCATTTGGAAACGTGAGATTTCTGTACAAAAGCAGATTTGCTAGCAGAAACTGAATGCTTAAAATGATCAGGATGATGGAGGGAAATTTGACAGTGAGCCAAGAGGCTTCGGCAGGGACAGAGCCAGAATGGTGGGGGAGATGTAGTCAGGAAGAAGAGTAGCATGCCAGAGATTTGGGGGGGAAGGAAATAGAGCTAGAAAGGTAAGTAGGAGAGAGACAATTTCTGGGAGAGGCAGATGGAGAGAGCAGCCAGCTGGGAGGACACACATCTGCATGCAGACCTCCCAGTACTGGTGAGGAGCTAGAACTGCCTGCTGGCTTGCAGGATAGGGAGGAGGCACTGCAGAGCTAGCTGAGAAAGAGCTACAGCCCAGCCATCTTTGTGTAGACCAGGGATCAGCAGCCTTTGGCTAGCTTGTTTACCTGCCGTGTCCACAGGTTCGGCCAATCACAGCTCCCAGTGGCCCATGGGGGCGCCGCTCCAGGCCAATGAGGGCGGCGGAAAGTGGCAGCCAGCACATCCCTTGGCCTGCACCGCTTCCTGCCGCCCCGATTGTCCTGGAGCGGCGACCGGTGGCCAGTGGGAGCCATGATTGACCGAACCTGTGGACGTGGCAGGTAAACAAACCGGCCTGGCCACCAGCGTGCTTACCCTGGCAGGCAGCGTGACAAAGGTTGCTGATTCCTGGTGTAGACAAAGGGTTGCAGCATGGTGGGAGCATTACAACCCTTTGTTTACCAAGTAGGTGCCTTGTACCTCAGATCAGGTAGGGATGCTTTTTCAGAATCCAAAAGAAAAGGCACAAATGTTCTCTAAATAAAACATGGCAAAACAGTATTTCTTGCATCCTTTCACATGGACCTTTTTTCCTTGATAGATCAATGAGATGTCCAAGGAAGTTAGCAAGTTAAAAGAAGCATTGAACAGCCTTTCTCAGCTTTCCTACTCAACCAGTGCACCCAAAAGACAAAGCCAACAACTGGAGGCATTACAGCAACAAGTGAAACAGTTACAAAATCAGTTGGCTGTAAGTGTGGGTTTCTTAACTGATAAACTCCGGCTGCTCTCATTGCTAATAGGATGTGAAGCGTTCCTTTCGGTGTTTCGTATGCCCCGTTAAAGTGAAGCACAACCACTGAGTACAAGAAATGGATGCTCAATGCAATAAAGTGAACCCTTCAAAATGTGCTATAACTGATAGCTGTGAATTCTTGTTGTTGTCACAGCAATGCACTCTTTCAGCAATAATACAAAACTGAGTTACTGTGTTGCAGTATATCCCCAGAGGTCTCACACTTAGATCAGTCAACTTCACTCCATTTTCCGCTCTGGAGATATAGGAAATAGTGCAGCAATTCCCAAGAGACTGCATATACAGTATGCAATGCTTAAGCTACTGTGTTGAAGTTAAGCATTAATTGGATTGATAAAATAATGATGGCACCTGCAAAGCACATGTCATCACATCTCAGTACATTTGTCCATTTTGCTGTGTCACAGCTAAACTAAACTATAGCAGAAATGAGAGTTTAGAAAGCCACAGCTTTAAATGGATATCCAAACCACTGAGATGCTGGACTATTACATTAAAGTTTAGTAGTTGATCCAAGATGTTATAACTGTCATAAAATGGGGTGTACTTGTGTGCCGTGACTCATTAGTACATAGCCACTTTGCACTGGGTTTGTGTGTTGCTCAGAAAGGTGCAGATTTAGTCATCAGTTAAAATCTTTTTAAAAAATAATTAAAAACTAAAATAAGCCTGATATTTTTGGAAGAAATAATCTTGTGACAAGTTTCTATCCAAAGGGCCCAGTCCAGTAGAACGTGAATACTTCCAAGCTGGACAGAGCCCCAAAGCATTTTTTAAACCACAAAAAGCTCTTGCTGTGAGTTATGGAGCTGCCCTGGCAGTGCTTGAAGTGGGTGTGTTGAGAGACTTGCCAGGAGTTGAAGACCTCCTCTCCTCCCACTCCCCCAAATAAAAAAAGTTAAGAATTGAGCCTGGTTGCTGAGGAGCACACTTCAGGCATAGTCTTACCAAAGCTGCTTCTCCCAGATTATGAAAGACATCTCCCCACCCCATCCTCACCCCAAACACACATCTTCTTTTTTTCAGATCTCTTTAAGCACCAAGCTCAGGGGAGGAAAGCTCTTGTATTTGAGTTCCCAACCCGCTGAGTTGCACAGGTGCCTATTCTTCCTTCTCCCCAGTCAGGCAGTGGGAGTTGGGGCTAGAATTAGTCCCTTGTAGGAATGCTAGTGGGGCCAATGGATTTAGTAAATCATTTAAACAATAAAACACTTACGTCAATTAGCAGTGTCCATTCAGCCTGCACTTGTGCTGCATACAACCTAATGCTGCACTCTGAAGGCATATATTGCTGCACAGGCAAACTGCCCTCAGTTCCTTCTGTATCACCTCGGCCAGAACTGAGCTCTAGCGTGGCTGCCTTGTGCATGTGTCAGCGTGTTTTGTAATTGTTGTTTAGTTGAGTGTTTCTAGTTAGTGTTAGTTTATGTAAAATTAGATAGTTGAAAGGTTTCCGATTTTTCTCCCCCATTTCTGGAAACCTTATTGGGCCTGGCTGGGCATGTTCCAAATGCTGCCTCTCTTGTTAGGAAGTTATTCTGATCGGTGATGGCTAAGTGTTGCTGTTGCTTGGGAGAGTCCCATCTCTCCTAAAAGTGCAATTTTTGCTTGGCTCTAAAATCTAGAGTTCTGAATGAGGACCGGCTTTAGGGCGATTCCCAGGAATCGGGCCCCACGCCTAAGTGGGCCCTACAGCGTCCAGAAGAGGGGCTCCGCACCCTCCACCGAAGTGCCGCCGGAAACAGCAGCAACCGATTGAGCTGCTGCCAAATTGCTGCTGCTGTCTTTGTGGCTTTTCGGCGTCATCTCTTTCGAATCGGGCCCCGCATATCCTAAAGCCAACCTGCTCAGAATGATCAGGAGACCAAGCTGAAGATGATGATGGAGCACTCCCTTCAACTGGCTTCTGAGTCAGGTCAAGAGACCTTCACCCACCTGCCTCCATACATCTGTCCCCTGACAGCCCCAGTGCCCTTTCAGCTTTGGCTAAATTCTTGTCTGAGAAGGGGAAGATCTCAGAGGACTCAGGGAAGGCTCCAAAGAGGAGGAGCTCAGTCCTCCACCACAAGGAGCCAGCTCTGAAGAAGTCCTATATTCCTGCTAGATCTGTGGTGTCAAAGGCCTGGAATTCTCGACTCTGTACCATGGAGATGAAAGACTCTTCCTCTGGTACTGACGAAGCAAGGAGATCCTGGAGTACTTAGGAGAAACACAGGACTGACATGGCCCTGGTATCATCTGCTTCCAGATCAGCACAGATTACTTCATATTTAACAATGGTGCCTTCCCACTCTGCTCAGTCAGTACTGACAAAATTGAAGCATGCAACATTGTCCCTGGCACCTATGCACACCAAATCAATTGCTGCATCAGTGCTGACCCCCTCAATACCAAAGGAATCTGTTACTCCAGGGACTTGTGAGTGTTAGGGACCCACTACTTATGGGTACTGAACGATTCTCAGTACCGAGGGTGCCTGCTCAGGTCTCTGGGTATATACACCCTACGGGTCTCAAACTGCCCATAGATCATGCCTAGCTCAGTTCTCTGGCTTTCACAGAATCACCGAGCCTGCTAGAAAAAGATTCCAGAGGAAGAGAGCTTCCCACCCTCCATTCAGCAGGTACCCAATCAGCATCAAAACAGCAGTTTTGAAGGGTTGGATTGCTATCTTAGCCAGTCTATTCATCTACTGGTATTTTTTCCTAAACCACATAAACCTCAGTGGCAGACTTCCCTTCATACGTTAGATATATGATAGGCATTGGCCTTTTATCTGAATAGGACCAAGCAATTTCAGAAATCACCTAAACTCTTTGTCTCCAACGCAGAAAGATCTAAGGGGTCCACAATCTCTTCACAGACACTGTTGAACTGGATCTCTGTGTGTATTACTGCTTGCTATGATTAAGCTGGTGCTTTGCCTCCTCAAAGGATTTTAGCGCACACTACTAGATCACAAACAACTTCCACAGCATTATTCAAAAACATTTCCAGTGTCAGAGAGCTGCTATATGAGCTTCAGTGCATACCTTTTCTAAACACTGTGCCTTGGTCTGCACTGTCATGTCTGATGCAGCACTTGATTCTGCTGTACTGTGTTCAGTCTTAGACTTGATTCCAAAGGTTCCTTCTCCCTGAGGATACTTCTCGGGTGTCATCTGAAATGGAGTACCCATAGGGTGCTCCACTACCTGACCTCTTTCCCCTTTGCTTCAGACTGTTCTTGTTGGATGTTTGGCTAGAGAAGGAGCTGAGAGTGGTTTGCCTGCCCAGCTCTGCGTGACCTGGGAGTATAACATGAGATAGCATAGAGCACATCTACAGGCCAAATGGACGCTGCTAACAGAAAATCTTCTACCAATGGCTCAAAAGACACATGCACACCTGAAATGAAGCACCCATAGGGACACATTTAGAAGAACCACAGTTACTGCACAAGCTGAGTTGCCTTTTCTTCTGTTGACCTAACTACTGCCTCTTGGAGAGGAGGATTAACTACAGCAACGGGAAACCCCTCCCACTGCTGTAATGAGCATCTGTGCTGAAGCACTACAGTGGTGGTGTAGCAGTTTAAGTGTAGACATAGCCCTGCTTAGAAAGGAAGGCTTGTGGCCTCTTGCCCGAGTTCTGTAGGAGCCTCTCATCTCCAACTGCTTCCTTTCCTCTACTGCCTAACCACAAGAGCTGGGCTGGAAATGGTTTCCCCTTTCACACTGGGATGAACCAGAGACCTTTAAAAGTGGTGTTTTTTATGAGAGAGTGAGAGGCTGACACACCCTCCTACCCAAGAATAGCCAATAGCCTGGTGGTCAGGAAGCTTGCCTGGGATGTGGAAGTCCCTGGTCTGATTGCAGCAGAGTATGGATTTGCCCTGACCTCAGGCTACTAGCTATTGTGGGATTGGTGTCTCCTCTCTTTCGCCCCCGATAAGTTTAGGAAAGGAGTGGTATAATGTTAGGGTTGTATGGACCACTTCTCTCACCCTAGTTTCCAAAACAGAACTTCAGCTTTACCTGGGATATGGTTCTTGGGCCACAGCATTCTGTGACCACAGAAGAGGGGCTTGTGTTTGGCTGAATATGTAATTTGCCAGAGCACCATAGGACAGGACCCTTTTCAACCTCCTCTGCACTAAAAAATCTACTCATTGCTGACAAAGGGTTTTGGGCAATGGGTGCAGTTGTACTGTTGCTGAAAACAGTGGTTTAGCTTCTTTGCAGAAAAACAGCTACTGTTTCAGAAACTGCAACTGACTGTGGTTTGGTCCTGTCTGTCTGCAGCTAAACTATTTTGAGCACTGACATCAGCTACACTAGATACTTTCCTGGTGTAGATAAAGCTATAGCATCTTAGTGGACCATACGTTGCAAAGGGACTTATTTTGGTTGGCCTGATTGTAAAATACTGCTTGGTATACTGCAGGGGTCTCAAACTCAAATGACCACGAGGGCCACACGAGGACTAGTACATTGGCCCAAGGGCCACATTATTGACACCTCTCCCCTGCTCCCTGCCTGTTTGCCCTGCTCCCCGTGCCACTCCACGAAGTGGCTGGAACTTGGGGGACCAGGTGTGTGTGTGTTGCTGTTCCTCCAGGCACCGCCCCCAGCATCTCCCATTGGCCGGGAATAGGGAACCGTGGCCAATGGGAGCTGCTGGGGGCAGTGCCTGAAGCAACATCAACACAAACCCCCGTGCCTCTTCTCCCCTAGGTTCTGTCCCCTTCCGGGAGCAGCGTAGGGGCAGGGCAGGCAGGCATGGAGCCTGCCCTGCCCCTGGTGCACGCCAGGTTGGTGCCGCTCTAGGTAAATGCTGGGGAGAGGGCAAGGGGGCTGCAAGGAGCTCATGGGCCGCAGAAACTAACCTCGGGCCGCGTGTTTGAGACTCCTGGTATAACGCATGCCTGCAGATGAGCAAGATAGTTTTCTGATATAAGTAAAGATGCCATTTTATCATAGCTGTAGATATCCATGTGTTCTAAAATGAGATGTGGTGATTTTTTTAAGTGAATTTGCATGCATATTCCTTGACTTGTCATCTTACTATTTTTAGGAAACAAAGAAACAGCACCAGGAGATTGTATCAGTTTACAGGATGCATCTTCTCTATGCTGTGCAGGTATGATTGCATATTTCTCAGTCATGTATGGTATGCTGTGTTTTAATGTAGGAGGTCCCTTCTGCAAATCTATAATAAAAATAGCTTCTTATCTTTTGGTTACCCTATACAAAAAATCTGAATATTTAACAGAAATTTAAAGCAACATCCTCTTGGAAAAGATTGGGAGTTGGGGGGTTAGCATACTTTTAAAACTATTTCTGTCAAATTTTTGAACGAGTAAAAAGGTGCTAGAATTAAACTTACTTTTTCATCTTTCTGTCTAGGGTCAAATGGATGAAGATGTCCAGAAAGTCCTTAAACAGATTTTAACAATGTGCAAAAGCCAATCACAAAAAAAGTGAAACAAACTGTACTGAATCCTGTCGTGTTGCCATGGTGTTTAGCTAGGCTCACCTTAACACAAGATTTTAAATTGCCTACCTGCTGCTTTTTTTAATGAGCTGGATTTGTCTCTGCCAATCTTCCTGTTCAATCTATGTACTATGACCTAATGCATCCGCACATCTTCTCCTTTCCCACAAAGTTTTCAGAGTACTGTTTTCATATACAAAATGTAAGTATTTTTCAGAGCTGTTGTTACTTTGGCCACCCCAGATGTAAAGTGTGGTCCACAGTGTTGTGTTGTGCTTCACAGCTTCCTTCTTCAATATGAAGATGTTTTCAGGGAGGGCTACAGGTCCTAGCGTGCAACACTCCATCTTGACACAAATAGTCACACCTCCTGAGTAAAGGTGAAGTTCTCCATTCTGAGTCCTGCTCCTAGATATTGAAAAGGAGATGGAGCGATCTAGTCTGCTCAGTGTTTTTGCCCTTAGGCTCCTAGCATCTTGCCTGATGTGATCTTTCATTGGGCAGAGTTCATTCACCCATGTAGTAATGAACAAAAGCAGATATTTTTGCAGAATTTTGCTTCGTAAGCCAGAACATCAAGCAACTAAATTTACCTGTAATTTGTTTTATGTTTAACAAAATTAACGTGGATTACGAGTTACCATGCCCATTGTACACTGAGTATGTAAAATCCTTGCTGTACATCTTTATATTTAATTGCATTGTCTCAGTATTGGACACAATAGTTTATAACATAAACAAAACTCATTTAGAATGTAAAACCATAAATCAGATGAACCTCAGAAGTTCTGTACAAAATAACCCTTTTAGGTAGGTCAAGCTGTCTATGCAAATATTCACACTACTGTTGGCCATGGAGCTCAGGAAAAAAAAAAACCCATATGCTTCAAGGGAAACAAGGGATTCTAGTGAATGCAGGATGTTTACAGTGAGCGTCAATGTCTCACAATTCCTAACCTCACTTTTGTAAAGATCTGCTCTTCAATATATTTTTATTGGCCCTCCGATGAAATTTTTTTGTAACCAGATCATTTTGCTACATGGTGTTTGCATTAAACTATATTAACAAATATTTTAGGTAACCATGTTTAAGGCTCTGTTTTTACCCAAAGTATTCAGCTAGACTAGAGTAAAGCATAGTGAAGTATTGTCAGCTCAGAAACTGTATAAAATAATAGATCTGTCAGCATATCCAAGAGCATTGAAGTGTAAATGACAATTCATCCTGCTGTTTCATCAAATGCAGGAATACATGATACATTTGTGCTGTCATCTAGCAATAATTTCTACGAGTTTCTTGGGCAGGAGAAGGCATCATTGAAGCCTTTGTCTGTTTTTAAAAATTAAAAGTAGAATTGGAAATGCTTCATGTGGTAAAATGACAGTGTATAGTAGAGAACTATGGAAGAATATTTCTAAGAACGCAGTGCATTTAAGGGTTAAAACCATTCTACCTTGCAGTTTCAGTTACTGCATTGGTTTTATTTCTGTTGATGGAGATATTTCCAGAATTACGTAATCTATGAAGTTTATAGACTCCTAATTTGACAGAATCTACAGTGCCTCAGGTTAATTGGACACATAGTGCACTTACATCAGATAATTCCTAACAATGAGAGAGCTCAAATGGATTAAAAACTTTGCATCAGTTAGACTTTTCTGTTACTTTTCTTAGGTTGTTAAACTAATGCCTGTTAATTTTGGACAGTATTTTATAGTTAGACAATTTGGAAAATACTCCAAAGAAATGTGAAAGGACGTCTTTTCTGCAGCACTTAAAAATTTCAAGCATGCAAATGCTGCAAAGTTTAAAACTTGATGAACCATTTTGAAGTTTGCTGTTCAAATTTAGTCTTCTACCTTGTTTTGTTATGCATATTTATTACAATTATCTTTGTGAAATATTGAAAATTATATACTATAGCATAGCATTTGTTCTTGTATGTAATTTACAAAATGTTTCCTTATGCAGCAAATAAACTATTTCCATTTTTTCATCTTTGCTCTTTTTGTGCATTCAGCTAGAGGTTGTTTGTACTAGGGGAGATAATGCTATAGTACATGTTTCAGTTATATTAAACAATATAATATTACGGTTGTATAGTTGTCAAAATGTAAGTAGTTAAGCTTCTACTAGCTGTTTAATAAGGTTAAAGCTGTTTCTCAAACGGACATCCCCCTAGAAAAATGAATTGAAGAAAAGAAGGTAAGCCAAACAGTCAAGACACATTTATTTTCACATATCAAAATGCAGCCATCCAATGCCTACTGTATGCAATCAGTAGAACTACTGTGACCCAATCTAACAAATTAATAGCATCCCAGATTCCTCAAAACTAGAGCGCTCCCATCACCTCATCACACGCGTGCACACACAGAGCCTGGTGGTCTGTGTCCAACCACATCTGTCCTCTTCAACACAGGCCACTCCCTCAATGAATTTCACTTTCAAGACTCACTCTTGAATCACTGATAACATTGAAGATGTAACTGAAGAAGGCTAGTTCTGAAGTGTGGTTCTACCTTGAAGAGTGAATATGTAGAAATGTCACCTACTCAGGTTACATTTGGCCAATAAGCTGCAGGTTGGCCTCCCAGGGACTACTAGTGCACTTTGAAAATAGGGAAACCTTTGAGAAATCCTATAAAGTACCCCAGAATTGAATTTCATCTGAAATGAGAGTTGGCTAATTACATGTTGCAACATAGTTCTCTTTGATTACAGCTCGTTCATCGTATTTGTGAGTGCAAGCTGATTTGCTATGTGGTAGTCACAAGAAATAAAACTAAATAGTTTGTCCTTCATCCTTCAGTTCCTTCCACTTTTGTAGTCTGCTTGGATCATTCATATGCCCTTAGGAAATTAGTAACATGATGCTGCTGTAATCTTACAAATGTGTAGCAATTAATCTTTATTTCTAAGGAAATGATTGTATTGGAGCTGATTGTCATCTTCTGTATTTAGTGTTTATTTAGCAATCTACATTAGTATTTGAATTTTAGACTACCTCAGTTGCTCAACCAGTGGTACCTTAAAGTGCAGTTCTGCTCCATAGTGACTAAAAGTTGCACCAATTTACTCAACAGATTAAAAATCTGTATCTGTTCACTTCAGTGAATGAAAACAAGTTTTTACTCCCATTAACCCTTTGGTATAACAAGAATGGATGAGGGACCTGGATTTTATTCTTGCTAATGCATCAACAGAATTAATAATTCTGTCTTCCATTACACTTCAGCAACCCCACATTGGGGGCAGGGAGTTACACAAGTGCAACTGAGGGTAGCGTTTATCCTGCAGATTTCTTACTGTTGGAAGGGGGGGTGCACAAGCCAATCCAGAAGAACCCAGCTTAACTTTCAGATCCTAGGATGCATTTGTAAAGGGGGTAGCGTGAAAACCACCTTTTTCTTGTTAACTGAGGCAGTAGACCCACATTTTTACCGTGCTATGTGTTTGCTCATCCCAGCACAGGACTTTGAGACTTTCACAGGGATAAATTGACTCTTCATTTGTAATCAGTTTCATAATCCCTTTAGCTCGTTATTCCATAGTAATAAATTGCAGCAGAAATGGATTCAAAGTAGGGTTGTCAAGCGATTAAAAAGATTAATTGCGCAATTAATTTGGGCTGTTAAACAATAATAGAATACCATTTAAATATTTTTTGATGTTTTCTACATTCACAAATATACAGATTTCAATTACAACACACAATACAAAGTGTACAGTGCTCCTTTTATATTTATTTCTATTGCAAATATTTACACTGTAAAAACAAAAGAAATAGTATTTTTCAATTCACCTAATACAAGTACTGTCCTTCAATCTCTTTAATGAAAGTTGAACTTACAAATGTAGAATTATGTGCGGGGGAGGAAGTGATCACAAATAAAACAATGTAAGACTTTAGAGCCTACAGGTCCACTCAGTCCAACTTCTTGTTCAGCCAGTCATTCAGACAAGTTTGTTTACATTTGCAGGAGATAAAGCTGCCTGCTTCTTGTTTACAATGTCACCAGGTGTTTGCATGGCTCTGTTAAAGCCAGCGTCGCAAGATATTTACTTGCCAGATGTGCTAAAGATTCATATGTCCCTTCATGCTTCAGCCACTATTCCAGAGAACATGTTTCCATGCTAATAAGTGGTTCTGCTTGATAATGATCCAAAGCAGTGTGGATCAAAGCATGTTCATTTTCATCATCTGAGTCAGATGCCACCAGCAAAAGGTTGATTTTCTTTTTTGGTCATTCGAGTTCTCATCCTGCTTATTTTGGAAGGCACTTCAAATTCTTAAACCTTGGGTCGAGTACTGTAGCTGTCTTTAAAAATCTCACATTGGTACCTTGTTTGTGTTTTGCTAAATCTGCAGTGAAAGTGTTCTTAAAACGAACTACATGTGCTGGGTCAACAACGGAGACTGCTATAACATGAAATATGTGTCAGAACATGGATAAAATAGAGCAGGAGACATACAATTATCCCCCAATGAGTTCAGTCACAAATTTAGTTAATGCACTATATTTTAATGAGCACCATCAGCATGGAAGCACGTTCTCTGGCATGGTGACCGAAGCATGAAGGAGCATACAAATATTTACCGTATCTGGCACATAAATATCTTACAATGCCAGCTACAAAAATGCCATGTGAACATCTGTTCTCACTTTCAGGTGACATTGTAAATAAGAAGCAGGCTGCATTATCTCCTGTAAATGTAAACAAACTTGTTTGTTTTAGCTGAACAAGAAGTAGGACGGAGTGGACTTGTAGGCTCTAAAGTTTTACACATTGTTTTGTTTTTGAGTGCAGTTACGTAACAAAAAATCTATATTTGTAAATTGCACTTTCACGATAAAGAGATTGCACTATAGTACTTGCATAAGGTGAACTGAAATACTATTTTACAGTGCCAATATTTGTAATAAAAAATAATAGTGAGCACTGTACACTTTGTGTTCTGTGTTGTAAGTGAAATAAATATATTTGAAAATTTAGAACATCCAAAAAATGTTGTCAATTTCAATTGGTATTTTTTTGTTTAACGGTGCGATTAAAACCTGCGATTAATTGCGATTTCAAAAATTTATTGTGATTAAATTTTTTTTTAGTTAATCGCGTGAGTTAACAGCGGTTAATCGACAGCCCTAATTCAGAGCATCCATTAAGTAGTTTCTACTTGCCTAAGGAAGAATGTTGCAGCTCCAGAAATTATGCTCCAAACAGGCATCACTAGCTCTTGCTGCTAGTAGGGAAACACCACACATTGTTTGAAAGCTAAATATCTAGTGAGCTTTAAAATATATATGCCATATTCCATGCTAACTTCTTTCCTGAGAGCATGGTACTCTTGGTCTTCAATGATTGTATCCCAGCCCTGGAAGAGTGTGGATCTTTGTTCCATCTACTGCCTGGTCTGCCTTAAGAGGTTTATGCCTCTATACTGCTTCCAGCTCATGGACTTGGTTCTTTAGCTCAAGTGGCTCTGGCTTTTGGTTCTGAAGGTGCCAACTTCAGACCATGCTGTTGGCTCCAGCTGGGTCAGTTATATCATGTCCAAGCTGATCACTCCTGTTGCATTTTAGAGTGACACATCTGTCATTGCTTCCAAGGGTTTTGTTGTCCTGACATGCTTGTTGTTTAATTAGCTCATTACAGGTACATCCACAATCAAGTTGTTTTGTACATTATCCACACACACACAAAAGCCTCTCTTGAACTCATGTCTATTTAGACTAATGCTACTAGCCCTACTCATACATTCTCCAACAGTCTAAAATGCCCAGACATATAGTTGGTAATGGGGCCTCCTACCAGCAGCTGGAGACAGGAAACAGACAACTTTGTGACAGCATCCCCCTACAGGGAGCTAAGCCAATTCAGTTCTTCCTCTGTCCCAGTGGGCTGCATGACTCAAGCTCTGTTTGTTCTTTCACAAATTTTATTTAATCCTTTCTGAGGACATAGTAGGGCAGGAACCCTAGACTGAGTTTGTCCAACCTTTGGGCTGGATGTGGCAGCTTTAGGGAATTGCATTGAGGTAAAGAAGATGAGTATACTTGTCCTGAACACCTCCCAGATTTACTTGGGTGCGAGAACAGTAGGAAATGTGGCTGCAATCCAGCTCCATGCATTCCTAACACTGTCCTAGGTCTTTCTGCAGGGTCTCAGGTGTTTAAGGGGGCTCTGGAGCCAGTGCCTTTACTTTGTGTCCACTATGGGACAGCAAGCAGAGGGATGACAGGTCTTGACAAGTAAAATAGCCCCTAGAGGACTTACAGAACCATGTTTTATTTGATGGTTGTATCTGTTTTGTGTTTGCATTTTCTACCCTTATTTCTGCAGGAAGAAATAATGTATTTTACTTGGATGCTAAAGATTTGGTTAGTAATGTTTCTTCAGCCCATTTCAGAGATGCTCTTGCTGACTTGTATTTCTTGCAACTATCAGTGCCTTTAAAGCCTCCCCAGATTACCACATCTGGGGATTCTGACACTTGTGCAAGAGCACTGTGTGTCTGTTTTCATGCTGTATTTTGTAGGCCATCTGCAGCAGTTGCAATTTGTGTTTTTCTGTTTGTATTCTGTGTACCTAACCCATTAGCTTTCCCTTACATCATTCAGTGTTGCTGCCAGGACACATGACACTGATTCTAATCACACTAACACCAGTGGCTCCAGTGAACTGGGATGAGACTATCTGAAGGATGTAAGAACACGAGACCAATGATCCATCTAGCTCAATATCCTGTCTGTCATGGTGGCCAGTCCCAGAAGTTTCAGAGGGACTGAACAGAACAGAATAATTTTGAGTGATCTATCCCTACCATCCAGTCATAGCTTCTGGCAGTTTGAGATCTAGGGATGCTGGTGCATGGGGCTGTGTCCTTGACCATCTTGGCTTATAACCATTGATGAACGTATCCTCCATGAACTTAACTAATTCTTTTTTGAACGTCGTTATACTTTTGGCCTTCACAACATCCCCTGGCAACAAATTCCACAGGTTGACTGTGTGCTGTGTGAAGAATTACTTCCTTATGTTTGTTTTAAACCTACTGCCTATTAATTTAATCAGATGACTCCCAGTTCCTATGTTATGTTAAGGGATAAATAAAACTTCCCTGTTCACTTTCTCCACACCATTCATGATTTTATAGACCTCTATTATGTCTTCCACTTAGTCATCTCTTTTCTAAGATGAACAGTCCCGTTCTTTTTTTAATCTCTCCTCGTATGGAAGCTGTTCTAATAATTTTTGCTGCCCCTCTCTGCACCTCTTCAAATTCTAATATCTTTTTTGAGGGAGGGTGACCAGAACTGTTTGCAATATTCAAGGTGTGGATGTACCATGGATTAATATAGTGACACATTTACTGTCTTCTTATCTACTTCTTTCCAAATGGTTAACTTTGTTTAGCTTTTTTTGACTGCTGCTGCACGTTGAGCAGGTGTTTTCAGAGAGCTATCCGCAATGATTCCGACATCTTTCTTGAGTGGTAAAGGCTAATTTAGACCCCATCATTTTATGTATATAGTTGGGATTATGTTTTCCAATGTGCATTACTTTGTACTTCTCACCATTGAATTTCATCTGCCATTTTGTCACCAAATCATCCAGTTTAGTGAGATCCCTTTGTAACTCTTCACGGTCAGCTTTGGACTTAACTGTCATGAGTAATTTTGTATCATCTGCAAATTTTGCCACTTCAGTGTTCACCCTCTTTTCCAGAGCATTTATGAAAATGTTCAACAGCACCTGTCCCAATACAGATCCTTTCTTCACTATGAAAACTAATTATTTATTCCTACACTGTTTCCTATTTTTCAACCAGTTACTGATCCATGAGGGGACATTCCCTCTTATCTACTGAGTACTTAGTTTACTTAACAACCTTAATGAGGGACCTTGTAAAAGCCTTTCTGAAAGTCCAAGCACATTATGTCAACTGGATCACCCTTGCCCACATGCTTGTTGACTCCTTCAAAGAATTCTAATAGATTGGTGA
Source organism: Gopherus flavomarginatus (assembly GCF_025201925.1). Taxonomy (NCBI): domain Eukaryota; kingdom Metazoa; phylum Chordata; order Testudines; family Testudinidae; genus Gopherus; species Gopherus flavomarginatus. Next base: position 25,455,301 of record NC_066619.1, read on the forward strand.
TGCATGATTTCCTTTTACTAAAGCTGTGTTTACTCTTCTCCCAACATATTGTGTTTGCCTTTGTGTCTGATAATGTTCTTCTTTACTATAGTGTCAGCCAATTTGCCTGGTATTGAAGTTAGACTTACTGGCCTGTAATTGCCAGGATTGCCTCTTTTTTTAAAAAAAATAGCTGTTATATTAGCTACCCTCTAGACATCTGGTGTGGAGGCTGATTTAAGTGATAGGTTACATCCCACAAGTTAGTAGTTCTGCAATTTCATATTTGAGTTCCTTCAGAACTCTTGGGTGAATGCCACCTGTTCCTGATCCCTTATTACTGTTTAATTTCTTCCAAAACCTCTTCTTCTGAAACCTCAATCTGGGACAGTTCCTCAGATTTGTCACCTAAAAAGAATGGCTTAGGTGTGGGAATCTCCTTCACGTCCTCTGCAGTGAAGACTACTGCAAAGAATTTTTATCTTGTTTGCAACAGCCTTGTCTTCCTTAAGTGCTTCTTTAGGACCTCGATCATCCAGTGGCCCCACTTGATTGATTGAACAGCAACTACAAAAGTTACAATCTGCTTCTTTTACTGTGCTGTTTAGCTCTGGTGGCATTCCTTCCTGAGATGACACATACCCAGTCAATATGAAGATATTTGAAATCCCCCATTATTAGTGCATTTTCTGCCTTGTGTAGCCTCTCTCACCTCCTTGAGCATCTCATGATCACCATCACCATCTTAGTCTGGTGGTCAGTTATATATTCCTACTGCTATACTCTTATTGTTCAAGCATGGAATTTTTATCCATAGAGAGTTATGGTACAGTTAGATTCATTAAAAATTTTTACAGTATTTGATTCTATACTTTTTTTCCACATATAGTGCCACTCCACCACCAGCACGACCTACTCTGTCATTTCTATACATTTTGTATCTTGGTATTACTGTATTCCACTGCTTTTTTTTCTCCCCCCTTATTCCACCAAGTTTCCACAATGCCTATTATATCAATATCTTCATTTAATGCCAGGCACTCTAGTTCACCAATCTTAATATTTAGACTTCTAGTATTTGCATATAAGCATTTCTACATTTTGTTAATATTCAGTTGCTTGCCTCCATGTATTATATTTAAATGAGACTTAATTTGACTGTCCCTCACTAGCTCCTACCTTAACTTTACCAACCTCTTTCCAGTTCTGTTTACTTGGATATAGAGTTTTCTCCTTTAATAAATTCATCCCTAAGGGATGTCCCTTCCTGAACTGTGTGCTCCTCTCCACCTGTCACCTTTACCCAGCCCTTAGTTTAAAATATTCTCTACAACCTTTTTAATTTTTCATGCCAGCAGTCTGGGTCCATTTTTGTTTAGGTGGAGCTCCTCCTTCCTGTATAGACTCCTTCTTTCTCAAAAGGTTCCCCAGTTCTTAATAAACCTAAAGTCCTCCTCCCTACCCATTGTCTCATCCACATATTGAGATCCTGCACTTTTTCCTGTCTTTCTGGCCCTGGATATTGAACTAGAAGCGTTTCAGAAAATGCTACCCTGAAGTTCCTGGACTTTATTCTCTTACCTAGGAGCCTACATTTGGCCTCCAGGACATTTCTCTTACCATTTGCTGTGTCATTGGTACCTGCATGTACCACAACCACTGTCTCGATGTCTCATGACGTCTGCAACCTTTGCTCCCTGCAGGCAATTTAACATGCTGTTCCTCCAGTCATCGCAAACCCAACTATTTTCAGTAATTGAATTCCCCATTACTATTCCTTGGCTCTTCCTAATAACTGAGGGCTTGTCTACATCAGAAAGTTGCAGTGCTGGTGAGGGAGTTACAGCGCTGCAACTTAGGAGGTGTACACATCTGCAGGGCACCACCAGCGCTGCAACTCCCTGTTTGCAGCGCTGGCCGTACTCCCGTTTTGTCTCGGGTGTAGAGGATCCAGCGCTGGTGATCCAGCGCTGGTAATCAAGTATAGACACTTACCAGCGCTTTTCTTGACCTCCGTGGAATAAGCAGGTATCCCAGCATACCTGAGGAAGCCTCTGGTAATCAAGCTGGTCTCCTTTCCCGGTTTGCTCTCTCGTTCCCCAAACCCCGAGCAAGCAGGTCTCCTTCCCTGCGGTTTGCAGGGTGGTTCGGGGAACGCGAGAGCAAACCGCGGCGAAGCTGGTCTCCTTTCCCGGTTTGCTCTCGCGTTCCCCGAACCCCCGAGCAAGCAGGTCTCCTTCCCTGCGGTTTGCTGGGTGGTTCGGGGAACGCGAGAGCAAACCGCGGCGAAGCTGGTCTCCTTTCCCGGTTTGCTCTCGTGTTCCCCGAACCCCCGAGCAAGCAGGTCTCCTTCCCTGCGGTTTGCTGGGTGGTTCGGGGAACGCGAGAGCAAACCGCGGCGAAGCTGGTCTCCTTTCCCGGTTTGCTCTCGCGTTCCCCGAACCCCCCTTGAAGCCGCCCAACAGCGCTGCAGTGTGGCCACATCTAACACCACTTGCAGCGCTGGTTGCTGTAAGTGTGGCCACTCTGCAGCGCTGGCCCTATACCCTATACAGCTGTACTAATACAGCTGTAACAACCAGCGCTGCAAAATTTTAGATGTAGACATGGCCTGAGGTTCCTTCCCCAGAAGGAATATTCTGTTTCAGAGGATTTCATGACATCATTTGGAAGGAAGGTCCCAACTGTGAACCTGTTTCCTCGCCAGCTTGATGTTCTCATCCTCCTCAACAGCACAGAGGCTGTCAGACTGGGGGTGGGACTTCTCTACTGCGTCTATGAAAGTCTATGGACTTCTGTGTCTCCCTTATCAGTCTCAAGAGCCCATACTGTCTCTCTGAGAGCCATGAGCTACTTGCACCAAATGCACACATACACCATTTGCCCACAAGGCAGGTAATTGTACATGCTGCATTTAGTGCAGTAAACTGGATAGCCCCCACTCTGCTGCTGCCTGCATTCTCTTCTTACGCTTGCAAGGTTTTTTGCACGGGTTGAGGGGTGAAGTTTACAGTCTGTGTGTTAGGTCTATCTGCCTTTCACGTTCCCTCGCACGCCTGCCCTGTTTGCTAGCTCCTCTGGTCCTTTAGGGGCTGACTTTTTAAACCCTTGTTCTCCCTGAGTTAGCCCACACCCTGTCAAAGACTGCTAAAATGGGTTAGGGAATCAAAGGATGGCAGCTTAGTAAACTCTCAGCCTAGCCCAGCAGTTCCCTTGGCTCAGCGCACAGTCCCAAAACAGGCCTCCTGATAATCTTTAATCAGGCAAACACACAACGGACAGACCGTCCATGACAATATGCGTGACCCACGCAGTGTGTTTTTGCACAGAGGGCTGGTGAGCCAGGAATGGCGCCGGGCCCTTGATTCTGGTAAAACTTGATCTGAGCTGGGAATGCAAATTGTCACCAAGGCTACAGCCTGGGGCCTGCATTCTGTCACCAAGGCGACCGCGTGGGGGTGGGGCCTGTCAGAAAAGCCTCAATTGTGGCCTCCCCAGGGTAGAGGAGTGGGAGGAAGGATCCTGCTAATTTACTTATTAGAAGTGTAACGAAAGGAACCTGCCTAGGACTGACTGAGCCTTTCATGAAGGAAGCAGCAGGCAAAATCGGCCTGTCAGCTGCGAGCGGCTCCCAGGCCCTGCTCCGTTGTGGGATAGCTCTTCTTGGCTGTCATCCCCAGTGCAGTGAGCAGGTACCGCCCTGGATTTCTACCTCCTGCTGCTGTGCCATGCTCCAGAGGCTGTCTCTGCTTACATCGTTAGAGCAGCGACTATTTATTAAACCCCTGGCTGGGGGACGGGAGCGGGGAGACAGAGCGGGAAGTCCCCCTTAGGCCCCCACTCTCTGGGCTGAGGTGACTGGCGTATCAGAATGTAAATTACAGGGGGGGGGGGGAATACACAGGGGGGTTGGGAAGTGATTGGACCCTGAGAACCAGGGAGCAGTGAGGGCCTGTAATTCAGTGCCGCGGCAGATATGTCAGTGCAAAATGGCTCAACTTAAGTCCCTGTGTGTTTGTTGAATTCCCTTGGCTGCTCCTTCAGTCCCCACAAATACATCACTGTGCTACACTGGCAGTTATTTCATTTTGGGGGGCCCATGACATACTCTGCATCACTGTGCTGGCTTGGCAACTCGCAAGCCACTATACTCTGAGGCTGGCATCCGCAGAGGACTAGGAGACTCGTGACTGGATCATAATTACCCTGTGACCAGGGGTCTAGGAAATGTGCTCCCAACCCTGACTTCCTCTTCTGGGATTGGAGGTGAAGCTGGCAACTAAAACACCAACTTTTCACTTATTCTTCCTCACCCCTATCTGTAGCATAGGCCTTTGTGGGCCCAAATGCACCCCAGGAAATTGTAAAGTGCTGCTCCAGGCAGCTCTTTACAAATGTTTTCAGGTCTAAGCTACCGCTCTAGACTTCAGGTCAGATACAATGCCCAGATGACAAAGATATAAAGAAATTCCGGTGTTCTGTATGACTGTTGAGGGTCACCTGTGTACTCAGCCCTGGATGGCTCAGAGTATCAACTCAGAAATGAGCTATTCAATTCAATTTTGGTTTAGTTAAATATCACTTCTAGATAGTGTGTGACATTTATCCGCTGGAAGTACATGTGATAGGGGAGTGTCGACTGCAAAATATGGAAAGACAAAGCTGTGTACACTTTGGAAGTTCTAGCGTTTGGGGTGGTTTTTCTTAATTTTACTTCCTGATGGATTCTCATTGTAATGCGTATAATCTCTCCCTTGAACTAAGATGATACAGTACTATTATTAAATAGACATAGCTCATCTTCTACTTAAATTGGAAGGTCTTTATGGCAGGGGGCTTGTCATCTTGTTCAGTTTGTCCAGAACCTAGCACAATGGGTGATGAGGTACTACTACAATACAAATAAAAATATTATTTACGCATTATTTGCATTGCAGTAGAACCAGGCACCATTGTGCTAAGCACTGTGCAAACATATAATGAAGAGATGAGAGAACAGATGGATATAACCACTAAAGGAAGTATGAGGTTCCAGTGAGACAGTTTTGATGAGTATCAGAGGGGTAGCTGTGTTAGTCTGGATCTGTAAAAGCAGCAAAGAGTCCTGTGGTACCTTATAGACTAACAGAAGTTTTGGAGCATGAGCTTTCGTGGGTGAATACCCACTTCGTCGGATGCATGTAGTGGAAATTTCCAGGGACAGATATATATATGCAAGCAAGAAGCATGCTGGAGATAACAAGGTTAGTTCAGTCAGGGAGGATGAAGCCCTCTTCTAGCAGTTGAGGTGTGAAAACCAAGGGAGGAGAAACTGGTTTTGTAGTTGGCAAGCCATTCCCAGTCTTTGTTTAATCCTGAGCTGATAGTGTCAGATTTGCAGATGAACTGCAGCTCAGCAGTTTCTCTTTGAAGTCTGGTCCTGAAGTTTTTTTTGCTGCAGGATGGTCACCTTAAGATCTGCTACTGTGTGGCCAGGGAGCTTGAAGTGTTCTCCTACAGGTTTTTATATATTGTCATTCCTAATATCTGATTTGTGTCCATTTCTCCTTTTCCGCAGAGACTGTCCAGTTTGGCCTATGTACAAAAAAAGCTCATGCTCCAAAACTTTTGTTAGTCTATAAGGTGCCACAGGACTTTTTGCTAGCTTTGATGAGCACATTGATAACTCTGAGAGAGGTAGGTTAACTGGTCATTGACTATTCTGTTCCAGTTTATTTGTGAAAAAAATGTTTATCATTCATGTCACTTCTGAACAGTTTCCGTTCGGACCTCCATAGTATTTCTTGATAAGAAGATGATGCAAGATAGCCCGATATATATCCCTACAGATTCAAGCCATGGTGCTGTGGACTCTCACTTGTAAGTTATGAAACTTTTCTTTTTAAAGGGTGATCTTAATTTTTACTGTCTGCCCCTTTATCTATAACTCTTCACCTTTTCCTCCTTCCCCACTGTAGTAAACATTCTTTGTTTTATTGGGTTATAAGTTAAGATGGACCCTTTAATCACAATGATCATTCTATAATGGTTTTTCCTGTAAATTTATTATATAGCACTCTTCCAAGAGGGCAAAGAAGGGCTTTGTAAATAAAAATAATCTCCCATCAGACAAAAAAGTCTGTTTTAAAAAAAAAAAATCTTATAACCAGGTTATAGGCTGTAGCCTAATTGTTAAAGGTAACACTGCTGCTTTGGTTATATTTTTAAGTATTATTCCCAGTTTTGTGTTTAAATGCAGTGTAGCAGCTAACAGATGACTCTGAAATAAACATCATCAGTAATACAACCTTATAATATATTATGATCAGGTCCCAGGAAATCAGCACCACTGCCTCTGAACATCTGGGTGTGTCAAACAGTGGGAGCACAGCAAGATATAGTGAAGGAGAAGAAAAGAAAATGAGGAAAAAGGCGCTGCCTATGGACTGTGCGCCAGCACCAAATGAGAAATTAGAACAAGCACAGAAGATGGCAGAAAAGTTCATTAAAGAAAAAGAGGTAACAGAAATTCATGTGGTTAATGCACAGGACTGGGACTCAGGAGATCTGGGATCAATTCCAAGCTCTGCCACAAACTCTTTGTGGCCTTGGGAAAGTCACTTAATCTCAGTTCCCGTCAGTGAAGTGAGAATAAGAAGACTGCCTTTGCCCGTCTTGTCTATTTGGATTGTAAACTCTTTGGATAGCAATTATCTCGTGTTTGTTTAGTATGTAGCACAATGCAGCCTTGGCATCAGTTGCAGTCTCTAAGTCTAGATCCTCAAAGGTACTGTACTTAGGGCTGAGTCAGCATTAGGTGCCTAGGTGCTACTGTAGGACTAATAATAAATATTGTAACAGGTGATTGGAAGCAGTAGTTCCAGCTTCCTTGTGTGTTACAGCCCTGACTAGGAGGGAGGGATAAGGTAGTTAAGGTTAGTCTTTGGCTTTTGGTCAAGACTGCACAAACTAGTAGCACTAGTGGCAAACTGTGACCATGCTTCCGCAATAGGCACTCTGTCTGGTAGGAAGTGGATTGAATGACTCATTGGTTTCACATAGGCAAACTGTAAGTCATGGAATGGTAATGACTCTGGGTGACTGCCAGTTAAGCTGACTCAAGCCAATAACCATGAGGTCAGAGGTTCTCTCCCTATTACAAATACTGTGTCATCCAGCCCCCCAGTGAAGTTATTTCTTCTGTAGGAAGTGAAGTATCTCAAGGCCATGTTTAACAGATCACAAGGTCCCACCGCATAATTTGTAAATGACCCATACAAAGGGGTAGCAGGTTTGCTGTTCAGCTGTTGCATTACTTTATTTTAATTGTAGTAAAGCTGATGTTTGAATCATCTTTTTCCCAAGTAGGGGCTTTCTGTTGTAGGCAGCAACCAAGTCATTCAGTTCCTACCAGGAAAGATTCAAAAAATTAGCAAGCATTTTTGGGAACCCAAATATAGGTGTTGAGCCTAATAATAGCAGCGGTGGGATGTTAGTCATCATCATGATGTTTCTGATAACTCTCAACAATCCTGAGATATTAATAGTCACATTGTATTTGCAATCTTGAAAAATCTTTTTAGCCTGCTGCTAAGGCTCCTTCTCACCATGCCTGCCTGTGAAAAGATCTCCTCATCGGCTCCCTCTCATTGCAGTTCCTCCACATGCTCATTTCTTATGCCGAGACCACCACAAAAAACCCTGTTGTTTCCCATAAAAGGAATTCCTCTACTTGCTCCCTATCACTGTGATCCTTTCCCAGGGAGTCTCCCATCTGCTTCCTCCTGCACCTCGAGTCCCTGTGCAGATAGACAACAGCAAAGCTTCGGTGGCTACAAATATTCATAATTGTCCTTTGAGGAGTCTCAGAAACAGCCCTGTTAAAGGTTCCAAGCTAGGGTCCATGCTGCATCTCCTGACAGAAGCTGTGCGGCCAAGGTGGAGGAAGCAGACATAGGTGGCTTGATGCCATCTTTGCACTGCCCAGATTCTGGGCTTCTGCAGGGGCTGAAATGGCTCTTGTGTAAAGTACTACAGCCCTTGGGGACACCAGAGTGGCCAGGCCTAGAATCCCAGTGGCTCTGAGTGTTACAATCACTCTCCCTCCTGTCTTCCTTTCCTCCTAATATGGGCAACAAGGACTACTTATGTCAATCCTATGCTAGGGAAACTCTCCCTCACCTGTTACTGCTCTGGGGGAAAATCTGACCCTACAATCATAAAACAGACTGACTCAGAGCTGTGGTAGTTTAGTAACAAATTCACAGAGAACAAATGGTTTTATTCTAACCAATACGTAGACACTTCCCCACCTCGCTTGGAGAAAACTCGAGAGGCAGGATGCTTACACAAAAATAATTTCTACCCTGTTTTGTTCTTCAGGTGTATAAAGCCAACAGGGAACTTATTCGATGTGTGGCTCTTACTAGAATTATCTATGGAGATGGTCACTGGCAACTGGCACAAGCATTCGCCAACCTGGCTCACAGCTATTTAATACTTCAAGGTAAAAATCTAATTTCAATCGTCCCCCATCAAAAACTTGGAAGATAGTGAAATTTGCTTCACTACTTTGATCCTGCAAATATTTATGAATGTCCCATAATGGGACTACTGGATGAGTAAAGTTACTTACATGCATATGTTTGTGCGGGACTGCTCCATTAATAATGAAAGCACATGGTATGGTAGGAGTCACCTGATGGTGGCATTACACAAAATCTTACAAGTTATTTTTACCGTGCAAGCAAGTTTTTACTTTATGAAGAAATGTTGTGATGGTGTTAGTTTTGTTATGAAGTTGGCCTTGGAGAGAATCTCTGGCAGATAAGAGTTTCCACTCTGCCTTATTTTCTATATTTGGAAAAAATTCTGGAGACAAAGTAACTTCCTGGGAATGCCTGTCTGAGTCTTCTGAAAGAAGAGATTGCCGGGGTGCTGTTTGTAGCTTTCTCTTTTCCAGGACTGGTGTATATGTGTAATAAAGCAAGTTACATCTAGGAGATACCTAGAATCTGCATCATTGATTTCTTCTTCACTGCAAAGCTGACTGCAAGGCTCCCAACATCTGCTACTACTAGACAGAGTGGCAATGCTGGTCTCAGAAGCGGAACTCTAGTATCACTAGAAGGGTCAATGCGCATTTTCACCTCAGAGTGCATAATAGTTCATTTTTTCCCCAACACTAGAGATCAATGAGCTAAATTCATCCCTGGTGTAAGTTTATTGGAGCCAAAACTGAGTAAGTGGTTTCACAAGTGTACATGTGAGAGCAGAATTTGGCTGAGGACTGATGGTTAGTAAGAGAGCTGTCCATTCATATCTATGTCTTATAGTTGGATATAGCATACTCATCACACAAATCAGGACTTCCTTATGGATGTGGCGCTTGCCAAGCCAATTTGCAGCAGCTTCATCAGCGAAGTGCAGAGCCCTCAGTCCACCATCAAATCTGGTCAGACGGCAGTTATCAGTGATGTGTGACATTGGCTGTCTTTGACCACAGCCTCCTGTGGTATCCTCTCATTGGCCCAAGGAGTGAAGGCTGCCTGCATATGGACCCTGGCCCATTCAAAATCGGTTCAGAAGGACCCCTGAGCCGTTTGGCAAATCAAAGCCAGGTACACACGTGGTTGGGTCAATTATAAGAGACTGGTTTCTGGTGTCAGATGGAGACCATTCTTTACCTCACATCAGTGTCACAGAGAAATGGGTGGCTCAACAACATGCGCACTCGTGGGTAGTCAAAGAGTTCTCTTATAGTGGCAGGTTCAGGCTTGCCCGGATCTTCTCAGTCATTCTGGCTGTAGCATCCTCATGATGATATGTGGAGGAGTGATGCTGCTTAACATAGGGAGCCACGGTACTGGTGTGGGTCAAATTGTCCCAGATTCGACGTGAGATGAATGGAGCCACACCGGAGCACAGTATTCTGCTGCAGAGTAACAGAGGGCTAAACCGGATGATTGGAGAGTTTGAGCATTTGCTCCCCAGGAAGTGCTGGTCAATTTGTTTAGAATTCTTCATCTTGGCTACAGTTTTCCTCAGGTGGTTAACATATATGCGAGATCTATCTAGGGTTACTCCAAGATAGACAGGGTGAGAATCTGTGTTTCAAGCAATGTCCATTGAGAGAGATATTCAGTTCTTGGTCTGTTCTGGTTTTGTGAAGATGGAACACACTGGAAAGTGTCTTGGTCATACTTGTTGTAAATGCCACCGACTACAGTATTTGGCCATCTTAATCAAGTCAGCATGTTGGTTGTCTTCAAGTTCTTGTTATGACCTTGCTTGGACACCTAAGCAAATGTCATCTGTGTATATGAAATTGCAGGACTGGGTGTATGTAAGGTCATTTATGTAAAGATTGAAAAGCATTGGTACCAGCACAGAGCATTGGGGGTAGACCATTGGTTTGCCTTTCCATGCAATAACTTTGACTCCTATGTGCACTCAGAAACATCTGTTGCAGAGGACAAGGTCAATGACTTTAACTACTCATGCTGAGAGTGCTTGTGATAATTTGACTAAGAGTCCCATGTGCCAGACTGTGTGATATGCTGCTGTCAGGTTCAGCAATATGGCTCCCGTCTTCAGGTTTTTCTGAAAACTGTTTTCAGTTAAAGTTTTCAAAGTTGGCACTGGATCGCAGGTGCTCTGACCTCTCCGATAGCCTGCTTGCTTAACGCTGATTTTTGACTCCACTTCTGGGAAGATGCGCTGAAGAATAAGGCTCTCCAGGACCTTAAATGGCGCAGACAACAGAGATATTGGTCAATACATGTAGCTTGCAATGTTATGAGGCTCTTTCCCCAGTTTCAGGAGAGCAATGACTTCTGACATTCGCCATGTCTTCAGAAGCTGTTCTTCGCTGACCTCTCACGTGAAGAACTGCACCAGCCACTGGAGAGTCTGAGTCCCAAGATGCTTTAAGAACTCTGGCTATATGTTATAGTCAGCAGCAGGGCTGCTCCTAATATCACTCAGAATATTGTCAAACTCAGTGGCTGTGAGCAACTCTGTGTTGCCAAATGGTGTTTCTCTGATGGAAATGATGCCATTTGTCATGGACTTGTTGTCTTTCATGTGTCTAATTTGGGGCCTTTGACACAGTCAGCAGATGGCTAGCAGCTTGATTTGGAGTGACTGGTCGGTGACTTTGGGCTGGTGGTTGCTGAGCTCCACCGAGACAACAAATCAAATTCCAGCACTTCTGACTTGAGTGGGGCATCTAGATTCCAAGGTGTCCCTTACCATTGTGTCCCTCCAGCAGCATCCATTAATTCAGTGAGGTGATCAGCAATATGTGGATCACCAGAGGATTCACACTGACTGAGTAGTTTAGCACATTCGGCATCAAAGCACACGTATAGACTGGATGGTGGCCGCTGAGTAGGGATGTGCAAGTGGCTTTGAAGATGGCTCCTCAGAATCAACTGGAAGCTTCGCTATTAGTAGAATTGAAACCTACTGTATTAGTAGGACAGAGACTGAGTTTCAAAGCAAGGTTTAAGAGTTAGCTTCAGCTCTGTGGTAGGAAATATCGTAATGATGGGATCCTTCACCTTTCAGAAGAAGAACTGAAATCATGTGGTATCTGTATGTTGTGTCATCTTGTCTACTCCATGAGCTGGCCTTGAGCACAATAGCAATGAGTACAAATAAAGGGGAATAGAAAAGCAGGGACACAAAATCATTTTAAAAATGGAAGTGGAGTTACATTCCTCATTTCATAATTTCGCCTTCCAAAGTTAACAAGTGTTCTATATTCCATAATGCTCATTGAGTTGCAAACCTAAAACACAGTTCCTAATAGGAATTATATGGATTAAGTGATTATGTATCTCAATTTATTTTTCTACTAACTCTGTTACTCACAAAAAAAGTTTGATTTATAAAACAAGTTTTCAACCTTTGTTTTTAATGCTTATCAGATTAAAAATCCAGCTTCTGGAAGACCTCAGCAAATTTCAGCCACTGTTTTCTGGGTTTTGTATGCATTCCTGGATTGCATAAAGATATTTCCGCCTGGGGAATGGAACTACGCTAACATGTAGGTTAAGAGTGATCAGAATAATTGCAGTAACCTATAAAAATTTGCAAACTGGAGAAATGCTGCCATCTAACTTTAGTTTGAATTAAAAAATGAACCAATGTATTCCCTGGGCACAGACCTTTAAAGGACACTCAGCATTAATATGCTCTGAGTGCTATTGCTGTTTAGAAATACAAGAAATATTGCTTGAATCAAAAGTGAGTACATTCCTTGAGTTTCATAATCACAGATTCCTAAATGTCCCGGGACAATTTCAGAGAATTAGATCTCCTTGCTCTCAGACAGATCTCCTTATGTATGTGCTTACATCCTCTTTATCAATGTCTAAAGCATGGGTTCTCAGGACATATTATTTAGTGGCCTTAGAATGCGGCCGTTCTCACAATTTTTCCTATAATACATAATAAACTTTAGGAAAAACAAACAAATATTCACATCCAAATCACTGTAATTTATTTATTGCTAGCTACTAAGTCTGCTATGAAAAGTGATATTAACAAACATACAAGTATCACTGTTCACAGCAGACTTACTCAGCCCCACAAGTGTGGGGACAAATTAAGTCCTGGATGGGGAATCGGGGGAGGCAACAGGAGCTGAGGCAATGAAGGGAAAGATTGTCTGGAAAGAGGGATGCATTAGGACTAATGATAAAACAGATGATTACTCTCCTAAAAGGTGTTTCATCTTGGGAATGTTGTACAATCTGTGACTCTGCTGAGTCCCTTCATCTGCCTATTTTCCCTACATGTAACATCTTTATCTGCATAATTGTTCTGAAGGCTATTTATTATATCTGTGTTAAATAGCTTTAAGAGATTATTTCCCCCCTGAAATTCTCCTAAGTGTTTTCTTATACATCTGGTATGAAATCCTGGCCTCCATAAAGTCAATGGCACAGCTTCCTTTTGGCTTTAGTAGAGCTAGAATTTCATCCTTAGTGTCTCAACTGAATCTCTTCAGAGAATCGCATAGTTCAGGTCTTATTTTCAGTTTGAAGTTGCTGTTGCTGTTTTTGTTACTAAGCTCATTCATCGTCTTCTTCTAGGTCTTCCTGCACAGGCCATAGAGCATGCGGAATCAGCCAAACATACCATGCTGACAGGGATTCATACATCTCCAGCAACTCCAGAGGACAAAAGAGAAATATTAGGAACTCTTGTGACTATCTACTTTACCTTGGGCATAGCACATCTGGCACAGAACAAATATCCTTGCATTTGACAATACTATTTTATTATTAAAATGCCTAATACAGAATGTTTGTTAAATATGTAATAATCATTAGTACTTATTATATAGTGTTTTTTTCCTCTTCCAGGTGCTCCGTACAATAACTAATTAATTAATCAAGTGGCAGAACATATCTGTGAGATAGGTGGGCAAGTGTTCTTATTCCAGATGGGAAAATCAAGGCCAAAGAAGTTAAATGACTTTCCCAAGACCTCAGAGGGGGTCTTGTCAGAGCCAAGCTCGAAACTAGAAATAAGGCACATTTTTAACAGTCAGGGTGATTAACCATTGGAACAAACTACAACAAGAGGTGGTGGATTTTCTATCACTTGAAGTCTTCAAATTGAGAGTGGATGTCTGTCTGAAAGATAGGTTTTAGTCAAACACAAGTTATTGGACTTAATATAGGAGTAACTGAATTAAATTCTGTGTCCTGTGCTATACAGGAGATCATACTAGATTGTTTAATGGTCCCTTTTGGCCTTAAAAAATCTATGAAATCTGGCTCTTAGTTTTCTGAACATCCACTACGCACTTTTACCCATCAATCTTATTTTGTTGTTACATGTTAGGGCTGTGCACAGACCTTGATACTTTTATTTCTCTTTGGAGCTTTGTTCCAGAAAGTGATATAAATTAGGATTTCTAACGTGGTGAAATTTCACTGGAAGGCTCCACCAAGCCAAAAATCCTGCATGAAGTCCAGATGAAAAGTCCAAGGTAAAGAATTTTATACCATTTCCCACTTCCCCACCTTCCCATATTCAAGCTCTCTTTAAACCCTGTCGTCTTGTTCATTCTCTCTTTAATTGTAAATGCTTCAGAATGGAATATGACTAACCCCTATGTTTTGAAGAATGCCATGTACATTTGCAGATCTTTGTAAGTGAAGACAGCAATGGATTTTTATGAATAATGTAATTTACTACATCCTGTAACTGAGAGTTCCCATCCGTACCTCAAAGGTATCTCCTGTAAGTGAGAGGCTAGAAACCCAAAACCATATGCTTCAAAACTGTATTGATTGTATTGCAAAGACAGTTCTGGAAGCTAACACCTGCACAACTTGTTCTTTTCTGGTTAATTTCTGCCTACATGGTTTTCTTTATTTACTGGCATGTATTTTTGGTGGTTTTCCTTGACTGTTCCACTGGCAAAGAATCCTACCTCAGTCTGCAGAAGGCAGAGAGACTCATGGGAGAACTTCAAGAACTGGATGGGAGAGTGATCATGGGATTAAAAATATCTGAGAAAGATTTAGTCATTGCATTGGGCAGGTAAACACAAAAAAAGCAAAATGAATGCCATGTGTGTGAGCAGGTGCTTGGGCTTTTATGTAAATGGTATCTTACTATTTCTTTTGTAACAGAAAATGTATTAGTACAAGGGTAAAAGACTTAACTGGGAGCTTTGTGTGTGCAAGGAAAACAGGATGAGGGCCTCTGAGCCTGTCTCATATGTCCACTGATATGGACAATAATCTTTTTACTTGAGAACCTAACTTTCTCCACTTTCTTTCAGGACATGTTTGCAGCAAAACAAGTTGGACTTTGCTGTAAGTTATTTTGAAAAAGCTGTTGATGCAGTAATTTCAACGGAAGGCGATACGGCTCCAGAACTGATAAATCTTTATCAGAAAATTGCCCGAAGTGAGCAACTGAAGAAAAACCATGAAAGAGCCATAGCATATTTATTACAGGTAGGAAATCTCATAAATCTTTTTAGAGCAGCAGGACTAAGTAAAAATCACAGCTCTTAGTTGCTATGATTAAAGTTCACTAATTTGTTTGATATTAACTTTAGCAAGGATCTGCTGAAGAACCCTAACAGGAAACATAGCCAATGATGTGAACATGGTATAGGGAACCATAATAGTCACTTTTGCCCTAACAATTGGCAACTAGGAAAAGAGCTTTACTAACATATATAGTTAGTGATATTCAAATGTGTTACAGAAACTGTTCTTGGAATTTCTTTAGAGAGTTCTACTCTAAAAATTGACTCTAAAAATCCCATACATGAGTCCTGTTTGTGTCTCAATTATTTCCTTATCAAACTGTGCTCAGCTTATAATTAAAAATAGATTTTCCCCTAACTGCCATCTCTGTGGACCCAGCCTGGGATCTCCTGGGGCAGCACCTGTAATAAAGATTCTGCATGCCAAATCATGTCCACAGAGACACTTGTTCAACCATAGAGCAGTCAGTGGTTTGTACAGATGTCACTGATTTGCCCTGTAATTGCTGCTTTGTAAACAATTCTGGGGATGATGCACCATGACTAGAACCCAGCTTGGTTTCCCACTGTTGTGCAGGCTCTGCAAGGCTGACAGGAATATTTTGTCATTAAAGTCAGCAGCTGTGACTCTGAATAATCACAGACATCTGGTCTGAATAAGAAGGAGGCAATTTTTGCCCAGTCACTTTCTGAGCAGAATTGTATTTTAAATTATCTTCAGCATAAGAGACATTGCTCGTTAATCATATGGCTAAGCATTGTTAGCAGGGTTTGAGCACTCAGACATCACAGTGATTGGAGCAGCATAAGAATCTGAACAGAACAGAAGATAACATGGTTCCTCTGAGAAATCCTCATAGTACAGTTTAAAAATTGCATCCAGAGTCGAATTAGAGCTAAAATGAGCCCCCATCCACCAAAGACCTTTTCCACCTGGCAGACCCTTGTTCTCAGCCACTCTAGATAGATTCAACTTTTTCCCACTACTCTTTTTCCCAAGTGAGATAGCTCAGCTAGTCTAAGGTTACCCAGGCTGCCAGCAGCAATCAGCTGTGTTGCACTGCCATCTGCTGCTCTGCCTCAGTACCTGTGAGAAGGGGTATATAAAATATGTACCAGGGAGTCATGAGGAAAGGCCCAAGCTTCAGTTCCACAGTGAGGCTGAGTCTTCCCTGCAGAGTTAACCTAAATTATCTACATTCAAATTAACTCCTCTTGAGTTAGCCTTGCTCAAGTGAGAATGGCCACACTGAGGAAAACAGTAAACAAACACTGGACTTGCACAGAGTGATTGTGTTAGCTGCTGACAAGTTGTGCTAATATGAGATGTAGCCTCTGTTCCCTGATGGGCCAGCCAATTTGAGTTAAAAGCACTACTACACTGGTGTTAAGGGTTTTTCATGTGTGGACAGTACCCAAGTTACAGGCAACACTCAAATTAAGGGCACGACTTCGCCGGCAATGTTAAAGGGCTGCCACAGCCGCACTTTAATGTGGCCTATGTAGTTGCAGCAGAGCCGTGGGAGAGAGCTCTCCCAGTGCTCTTAAAAAAAAAAAAACAAAAAAAAAACACCTCCAGGAGGAGCGTAGCTCCCAGCGCTGGTGCACTGTCTACACTGGCACGTTACAGCGCTGAAACTTGCAGTGCGCAGGGGGGTATTTTTTGCCACCCCAAGCATGGCAGGGAGCCTTTGGCGGCATTTCTGCGGGAGGTCCACCGGTCACATGGATTTGGTGGCATTTCTGCGGGTGATCTGCCAGTCCCGCGCCTTCGGTGTACCTGCCGCTGAATTATTGCCGAGCCTTGGGACCAGTGGACCTCCCACAGAAACACAGCCAAAGGCTCCCTGACTGCCGCCCTCACAATGACCCACACCCCTCCCCCTGGCTTGCTGCACCAGGCACGCGCTTGCTGCACTGGTGCCTAGAGCTGCCCCTGTTTTTCACACACTGTAAAGTGCCAATGAAGACGAGCCCTAAGAAAGAGAGTAATTAGAGATAATACAGTTTCTCCTATTCTAATAAAGCTCCTTCTATGATGTTGGAAGAAAGTGACTCTTTTTGTGATTCTGTACCACTGTCACATGGCAACTTCCTGCAGAATTTTGATCCCCGCTTTCTGTGGGGTTTGAAGATTGAAGAACTTGACTTAAGCTGCCTGCCGCATCAGGCAAAGGCAAAACAGTGGCTTCTTGCTTTGAAACCATGCTTAACTACTTAACACTGTTTAAATAAATGACCCCCACCTTTACAGAGCCAAAGGATAAAAATTAGAAACAGGTCTAAACCAGACATCCAGCTCCAAACACAATCAACTTGTGTATGTTTAAAATCTAAATCTGGACCTGAATCAGAATTTTAATGTAGGTGCAAAGCAAAACCCAGGGTACAAATACCTCTAACTTCGGTGGATTGGAAGCTTCCACCTCTCTCTAAAAATAATAAAGATTTATTTACTTAAATTTTACTCCTTGTGGGAGAGGCACAATCTGAGGAGAAGAGATACTGAGTGCTGGTTCAAATATCGGGAGTTAAAACTGCCTTGTTTGGTGGAATTTTCCTGTTCCAGAGGGTTGCCTTGTTTCTGCACCTGTGGCTAACTCAACAAAGGTGGTGTTGTCTATGAAAATACCCGCCTTTGTAGACAGTCTATTTACTGTACTTGCATGCAGTGTTTATTTAGCATAAATAATCTCCATCTTTGTTAGGCCCATTCCATTTGCATGGCTCTGCACAAGAAACTGAGTGTTGAAGCTGCTCAGACAGGCTTGTTGCTGGGCAAAGCTTATGCTGCAACTGGAGACCAGCAGCATATTGGTAAGTAAGGAAGAGGTTTACTGTACCAGAATTATGATTCTTCTAGTGCCTAATGTAATGCTATAACTTGAAGGTGAGCCAGGAGATTCTAAAAATGTACGCAGCCTATTTAGGAATATACACGCTAGTAAAAATGAGCTGACTTATGGAATATTCAACACCTGAAGTTTGTGGGATCATTGCCTGGAATTTGCACTTCACTCCACCTGCAGTGTGACAAGTTCTGCCTGCAGTTTACCAATGTAAGCCCCACTGAAGCCAGTGGAGGTTGCATAGGTGTCTCAAAGCAGAATCTGGACAGATTCTGTAACAGAAGATGAAGTGTTATTTTCTAGCAATAGCACCTGGAAGTTCAGGTGTTCAATATTTCCTGGATTGGTGGATTTTTTTCAGTGTGAATGCCCCTTTCTGCTGTCTACTGATTATAATTCATTTCTATTGACTTCAGAGGAAATTTTGAATGTAAGGAGTGCAGTACTGGACACTTGCTGTGCATCTGTAGAGCTTTATTAAATCATAGAAGATCAGGGTTGGAAGGGACCTCAGGAGGTCATCTAGTCCAACCCCCTGCTCAAACCAGGACCAATCCCCAGACAGATTTTTGCCCCAGGTGTTCCACCTCAAGGATTAAACTCACAGTCCTGGGTTTAGCAGGCCAGTGCTCAAACCACTGAGCTATCCCTCCCCCACAACTTTATTGATGCAGAATTTAGGTAGCCAGGTGCCCTTCCAGAATGTCAAGTTTAGCAAAATTCAAACCAGGAAATACCAAGCTAAGGTTGCATTGGCATTTACTTTAACTGTGTAGGTTTTGCTTTGCACCTGCATTCAAATTCTGATTCAGGTCCAGATTTTACTTTAACTGTGCTGGCAATAGCCACTGGGAATTATCTGCATGCAATCCAGCTGCATTCCCTTTGTGCTAAATGTAGTTGTATTTGAATGGTGGAGGCATACGTTGGAGCAGCTTCAGAGAGCTGTGATTGTGATGTGATATGAGATCTGCGTCTGAATCCCTGCCTATTTTCTCACCTAGATTTGCAGTTATTTAATTATTACCTAGCCACAGTAGTATAAGACCTTGCTTTTATATAGTGCTTTTCACCAGTAGAGCTCTAAGGAAAGAGGTACACGTGTACCTTGAAGTTCCAGTCTGCATCATTTC
The DNA here is from genome assembly GCF_025201925.1 of Gopherus flavomarginatus. Taxonomy (NCBI): domain Eukaryota; kingdom Metazoa; phylum Chordata; order Testudines; family Testudinidae; genus Gopherus; species Gopherus flavomarginatus. The sequence continues at coordinate 25,474,266 of NC_066619.1, forward strand.
AATACAGAATTGTGTAGTTTGTGTCAGTAGCAGGGCACCAGGATCATCTTGTCATGGGTATTGTTAGTAGTGAGATGGGATATGACAGCAATCTGTGGATTTAATAATAGGTTGGTATCCTGTGTGCAAGTGTGAAGGGGTTGTAGAGGGCTATGAAGCAGCTGTTAAATTTCACAGGTGTGGTATTCTGTCAGGGGAGCAGGCTCAGTGTTTGAGTGTAGGGCAATGGCAAGTAGTGCCTGTCCATTACAATGAAGAGGCAGAGTGGAAGTCTATGTTTATATAGGTGTAGTGAGACATCACTCAGGGGCAGAGTTAAGGTAACATTAGTGTCTACCTTAAATGTATTTCCTGGTTTTCAGAAGTTTGAGTTTTGCTGAATTCAACATTCTGGGAGGGCATGAGCTATCACCGCGCAACCTTAACTCTGCATTAACCAACTTTTTTTTGCCATTTTTTCCTAGTTTAAAAAAACAACAACAACCAGAAATGTTTGTTATAGGAGATAGTGGTCGTTTAGACAGTTGTAGTTCTCATCTAGGTTTGCAGTTGATACGCTACTGTAGCTGGGTAATAATCAAAAGACTTAGCTTTTATATAGTACTTTTCATCAGTAGAGCTCAAAGACCTTTACATCATTAAACCCATCCTAGAGGTGGGAAACTCATGGGTCTTTAGACTACGTAAAGTGAGTTTACTGGTCTGAGTCCCAACCCCAGTGAAGTGGTGTCCCCAGCACAAGCATTATCACTCCACTCAACACCTACGAGAGCAGTATCAGCAGAGAGGCCCAGGAGCAAATGGCCGTGGAAACTGAGTTACCCTTACAGGCAGTCTCTCCAGGGAAAGGTTAAGGCCTGTTGGCAGGGCAGTGTAGTGAAGCTCATACACACACTGCTGTGCTTTGCTTGTTCTGTAGATAAATTAGACTTCAGTCTAGCAGGTTTTCATGTGCCCTAAAACTATTTTGTTTAACCTTTTCTTATTAAAATAACTTCAGACTTCAATGAGGTTGCTTGGGATGTAAGTAGGGTCAAAATTTAGCCCTCTGCATTTAGGGAAGTTAGAAGCAGCTTTTTATACCCACATAGTTAAATTACTAATAAAATCCACTATTTGTATGGGATTGTTACCTGGGCTGGAGCTGAGATGTTCTGTTCTAAAAGGGTTCCAGTCTGTCAGTAATAATTACTGTGCTTATTTCTAGGGGCGGCTGAAATGTATTTTACAGAGAGTCTGATTGCATATCAGGCAGCATTGGGTGCGAAGGATTCCCTGACACTTACTGCCGTTGAGGAATTCAGTAAATGGCTTGTATATGTAGGGAAAAAACAGGTAACACCAAATACTAGCTTACAAGCTTAGTGTTTGTAACCATATAGAATGTGCATGTGCAGGTGTGTGTCAGAAACAACACACCTCCTTTGATTGCTCTCTGGTGCCATCAGCTCCAAGGAGAGGTTAGGGCAGTCGGGGATGAGCACTTTGCAGGAGTAGGCTGGCTGCCCCTTCTACACCTGCTACAGGAAGAAAGGGTAGCATAGGAGCCACTTCACCAGCACTGTGCCACTGGAGGATCCCCCTACACTGGATCCTTCATGGACTGTAGGGCAACTTTGCACTGGCAGTAGAGCCCAGAATCCATGGGTCTCTGTCACACTGTCAGTGTGGGTGAGGGAGAAGTAAAAAGCAAACAGATAGCAGCACTGCCTGACATGGAATCTCCATGCCGCTTGGCATAGCCATGTATCACCTCACTTGCTTGGCAATGTAAAAGTCCTCAGGAGATACAATCCTGCTCCCATTCAACTCAGTGAGAAAACTCCTATTAAATGCAAGAGGAGAAAGTACAGACCTCCTACAGTCTAGGTCATCTTTTTAATAACACACCAAACAGTGCATGTTAAGAGTTGCCCAAGCACTTAGTCAATGTTTGGGGCCTTGCCAGGCTGTTACCATTAGGAGGAGAAATTGATTATAAGAGTCAGGTATTTCTTTGTAAATAAACAGGATTGCACGAAAGTCTTATTTCCCTGAACACAGTAGGAGAAAACAGCAGCTTCCTCATTCACAATTTCCATGCCTGCCTTTTCAGCCAGTTTTGTGCCCCAAGAAAGTCTGTCTCCAATCTCTCTCAGGGCCATGCTCATACCTGCTTCCCTTGCTGTGTGCTGGCTTTCTCTTGCTTTCACACAGACACACCAGCTGCAATCAGTCAATGCCCCCAATGCGTACATTTGTAAGCCTCCAGGAAAACCCCTCTGCCCACATGGCTTAGGGCTTGGCTACGTTTGTGAGTTAGAGAGCGCATTAAAGCATCCCCTGGCACCCTAACTCCTGAAGTGTCCATGTAGAGCATCTGGACTCTGCAGCTGGAGCGCTCCTGGTAATCCACCTCCACGAGAAGCATAAAGCTTGCTGCACCCTGGCTAAAACGCCCGGGCATCAGTGTGGACAAGGTGTCGCATTACTGCACTGTGATTGGCCTCCAGAAACATCCCATAATCCCCTTCTCATTGTTTTGAAATCGGCTGCAGGCATGTGGATATCCCCTTTCAAAGCTCCATTTCTGACATCCGGCATGCTTATGTGCTCCGGGACAAAGCAAACCATTAGTGTGGAATGCTGCTGTCCTGTGTGCGTGTGTGGGGGGGAGGGTCTGCTGCTTTCTGAACTTACAAGACAGCATGCTGGCACGCTCTCAGCCCCCCAGAACACACTGTCTCTCTCCTCACATTCACACTCCACTCCTCCCCCCCTCCATTTGAAAAGCACATTGCAGCCACTTGCACACTGGGATAGCTACCACGATGCACTGCTCTTTGTGGCATTGCAAGAGCTGCTAATGTGGCCACACCAGTGCGCTTGCAGCTGACAGCGTAAACATACTGCAGCGTTTTCCCTGCTGCCATCTCCGAGGGCTGGTTTAACTCCCAGCACTCTACATCTGCAAGTGTAGCCAGGCCCTTAGTTTCAGCTTCACCTTGTATGCAGCCTGGTGCCCTGGGTGGTGGCTTCCACTCCCTCCAGCTATCATATTCCATGAAGGAGCCATCAGCTTTAAGAAGATCTGTGATTACTTATAGCTCAGAGACATGCTTGTTGGCAGCCATTAACACTTTCCAGTATAACATTAGGTATACAAAGGGTGAAATCCTGGCCTCACTGAAATCAATGTGCTGGCTGTACAGCCCAGAATCCATACTATTGACTTCAGTGGGGCGAGATTTCTCCCTTTTTTTATGAAGATCCTGTTTCTATGTGTTCTGATTCCTCCATAAGCAATATTTGATGGACAGAGGAGTTTTTTATGTAACATTACTCTCTCTATATTCTTGAAAAGTAAGCTGTCACCCTAAAGGACAGCTCAGTAAAAGTAGGAGACTAAAGATAGTATTTTCCAAAGTGCCTAGGCACTTCGGAAAATTTTGCCCTAAGATTATTTTTAAGGAACAGCATCCTCCAATGTTCTTTTGTGGTACAGAATTATACATAATGCAAAATAGTACACATTTACATACATTATAGTGTATGACCCTTCACATGCTTATTGTTACAATACTGGACATGGGACACAGGACATTAGGTGTCAAATAACAGATGTGTCATAGAGTCAGGTGGTCACTCTACCACACTTCCTGAGTTTCCATTTTGTAGAAGTGAAACTATCAGCCTTAAAGATCAGAATTATACTCCATAAGGGTTCCATATCATTGGAGAATGGCTGTAGATCCCAAGAAGCATTGGTGTTAAACTCCAAATGAGTTAAACATGCAGCAGTCAGTCATTCAAAGATGCTGATTCAAAAATGAATATATTTTTATGTGCTAAGCTATGTTGCCTTTTTCTCTGTAGCAGGCCTACAGGCTGCTGAAAGATTCCCTGAAGTCCATAATAGACACCTATGGTGATTTTAGTGAGAAGGCAGCTGAAACTTACCATATCATGGGCAGTATCTGCCTGGCAGAGGGAGAGATGAGAGAGGCTTACCAGCTGTTCAATAAGGTAATTACAATTACATTGCTAGTGATTTTCTTGGATTTACTGCCTCACAGCGTTTGAAAATGTAAATGCACACTAATTTTCCAAACTATAAATCCTGCTAGAGATATCAGGCTTTATTTCTCTATAGATTGTCAAGGAGTCTGATGTGCAGATCGTATTCATGTTAGTAATGAGATTTGCCCACCTAAACCTGCCATCTGTGCCAAGTCCGCACAGGGATTTGGGCTCAGCAGGCAACTGAAGATACAGCTGGCCAGCAACTATGTACCATACTTACTCCCCTGCAGAACCCCTGGATACTGGATTGGCTATCAGTTGGGATTTAATAGTGCTGATGAACCACCATGACAACTGCTACCACACAGCTGGGGAGGGGAAGCAGGCTACAAAACCTATGCTGTTGTGGGGAGGAGGGGGAACAGCCTCTCAGCAGTGACAACCCATAGCTATCTCCTGTCTTAAAAGTCCTCCTCCCACCCCCAGTGGAATGAATAGAAAGAAGCTCCATGAATTAAAATGTACCTTAAAAAAAGAACAGGAGTATTTGTGGCACCTTAGAGACTAACAAATTTATTTGAGCATAAGCTTTCGTGGGCTACAGCCCACTGCATAGAATGGAACATATAGAGAGGAGATATATATACATAAAGAGAACATGAAAAGGTGGGAGTTGCCGTACCCCATTCTAAGAGGCTAATTAATTAAGATGAGCTATTATCAGCAGGACAAAAAAAAAAACAAAAACAAACCTTTTGTAGTGATAGTCAACATACAGTGATGTCCCTCCCCTCTCAACCATGGCGAATCTAGACCCTAGCTAGCCACTCTGCCTCAGTTTCCCCATCTGTAAAACTCTGGTTAATACCTCTATCACAATGGTGTCATGAAGATTAATTAGTTAAGCAGAGTGCTTTGATGGAAAGTGTCATGTCATGCTGATATTATTTTTATTATATCTGTATATTTAATTCTACAAGACCCAGCCATTTATGCTTCTTAGATTCTAATTCCAATTTTTAAAAATACTCCTCTGACATCACTGAAGGCAGAACCACTGGAGTTCCTTTGCTAATATGTAGATAACTAGGCATAATCACTACTTATGCAACTTGATTGATTTTGAAGTTAGGTTATACAACGTATCACTTCTCGTTCATTTTATGCTAAACAGTGTTTGCAGATTCAAATAGCTGTTTATGGGCCTCGCAACAGGAAACTGAAAGAGACGCAAGAGCTCCTGACCGCATTGGAGAGGTGATCTCATCAGCATTGTTATTTAAATGTAATATTGCATATTGTCAAGATGCTGTCCCTGCCTCAGGGCATGTAGCAGCTTGCTAGTAACAAATGTCTATATACAGTACTGAGTCTTGTTTAATATAATGAACAAAATTAGGCAAAATAGCCCCCCCACCATAAATGAGATCAGCCTGCAAGCACGTCCTGCCCGCGGTTGCCAATGGATTCTACAGTAGTCCAGCTACCCTAGAACATTCAGTGCTCCCTCTCCTACACACTGTATGTTATAGGGCGACTCATGTTGACACCTCACCGCTTCTGTGCTGTGGGAATTTCACCCGCGTTCCTATAGAGTCACTGTACATGGCCACAGCAGCATAGAAGGTTTGGAGTGGATGCCAGAATCAGCACCTGGATATCATGAATTCATAGATTCTAGGACTGGAAGGGACCTCGAGAATTCATTGAGTCCAGTCCCCTGCCCTCATGGCAGGTCCAAATACTGTCTAGACCATCCCGGATAGACATTTATCTAACATACTCTTAAATATCTCCAGAGATGGAGATTCCACAACCTCCCTAGGCAATCTATTCCAGTGTTTAACTACCCTGACAGGAACTTTTTCCTAATGTCCAACCTAAGCCTCCCTTGCTGCAGTTTAAGCCCATTGCTTCTTGTTCTGTCCTTAGAGGCTAAGGTGAACAAGTTTTCTCCCTCCTCCTTATGACAGCCTTTTAGATACCTGAAAACTGCTATCATGTCCCCTCTCAGTCTTCTCTTTTCCAAACTAAACAAACCCAATTCTTTCAGCCTTTCTTCATAGGTCATGTTCTCAAGACCTTTAATGATTCTTGTTGCTCTTCTCTGGACCCTTTCCAATTTCTCCACATCTTTCTTGAAATGCGGTGCCCAGGACTGGACATAATGCTCCAGTTGAGACCTAACCAGCATAGAGTAGAGCGGAAGAATGACTTCTTGTGTCTTGCTCACAACACACCTCTTAATGCATCCCAGAATCATGTTTGCTTTTTTTGCACTGTTGACTCATATTTAGCTTGTGGTCTACTATAACCCCTAGCTCCCTTTCTGCCGTACTCCTTCCTAGACAGTCTTTTCCCATTCTGTATGTGTGAAACTGATTGTTCCTTCCTAAGTAGAGCACTTTGCCTTTGTCTTTGTTAAACTTCATCCTGTTTACCTCAGACCAATTTCTCCAGATCATATTGAATTATGACCCTATCCTCCAAAGCAGTTGCAATCCCTCCCAGTTTGGTATCATCTGCAAACTTAATAAGCGTACTTTCTATGCCAATATTTAAGTTGTTGATGAAGATATTGAACAGAGCCAGTCCCAAAACAGATCCCTGCGGAACCCCACTTGTTATACCTTTCCAGCAGAATTGGGAACCGTTAATAACTACTCCGAGTATGGTTATCCAGCCAGTTATGCACTCACCTTATAGTAGCCCTATCTAAGTTGTATTTGCCTAGTTTATTGATAAGAATATCATGCGAGACCATATCAAATGCCTTACTAAAGTCTAGGTATACCACATCCACCGCTTCTCCTTTATCCACAAGACTCATTATCCTATCAAGGAAAGCTATCAGATTTGTTTGACATGATTTATTCTTTACAAATCCATGCTGGCTATGCCCTATCACCTTACCACCTTCCAAGTGTTTGCAGATGATTTCCTTAATTATTTGCTCCATTATCTTCCGTGGCACAGAAGTTAAACTAACTGGTCTGTGGTTTCCTCAGTTGTTTTTATTTCCCTTTTTATAGATGGGCACTATATTTGCCCTTTTCCAGTCTTCTGGAATCTCTCCCATCTCCCATGATTTTCCAAGGATAATAGCTAGAGGCTCAGATACCTCCTCTATTAGCTCCTTGAGTATTCTAGGAGGCATTTCATCAGGCCCTGGTGATTTGCAGGCATCTAACTTTTCTAAATGATTTTTAACTTGTTCTTTTTTTTATTTTATCTTCTAAAACTACCCCCTTCCCATTAGCATTCGCTATGTTAGGCATTCCTTCAGACTTCTCGGTGAAGACCGAAACAAAGAAGTCATTAAGCATCTCTGCCATTTCCAAGTTTCCTGTTACTGTTTCTCCCTCCTCACTGAGCAGTGGGCCTACCCTGTCCTTGGTCTTCCTCTTGCTTCTAATGTATTGATAAAAAGACTTCTTGTTTCCCTTTATTCCTATAGCTAGTTTGAGCTCATTTTGTGCCTTTGCCATTCTAATCTTGCTCCTGCATTCCTGTGTTGTTTGCCTATATTCATCCTTTGTAATCTGTCCTAGTTTCCATTTTGTATATGACTCATTTTTATTTTTTAGATCATGCAAGATATCACGGTTAAGCCAAGGTGGTCTTTTGCCACATTTTCTATCTTTCCTACCCAGCGGAATAGTTTGCTTTTGGGCCCTTAATAGGGTTCCTTTGAAAAACTGCCAACTCTCCTCAGTTGTTTTTCCCCTCAGTTTTGATTCCCATGGACCTTACTATCAGCTCTCTGAGCTTACCAAAATCCACCTTCCTGAAATCCATTGTCTCTATTTTGCTGTCATCCCTTCTATCCTTCCTTAGATTTGTGAACTCTATGATTTCGTGATCACTTTCACCCAAGCTGCCTTCTACTTTCAAATTCTCAACAAGTTCCTCCCTAGTTGTTAAAATCAAGTCTAGAACAGCTTCCCCTCAGTAGCTTTTTCAACCTTCTGAAATGAAAAGTTGTCTGCAGTGCAGTCCAAGAACTTACTGGATGGTCTGTACCCCGCTGTGTTATTTTGCATACATATATGTGGATAGTAGAAGTCTCCCATCACCACCAAATCTTGGGCTTTGGATGATTTTGTTAGTTGTTTGAAAAATGCCTCATTCACCTCTTCCACCTGGTTTAGGTGGCCTGTAGTAGGATCACATCACCCTTGTTTTTTACCCCCTTTTAGCCTAACCCAGAGACTCTCAACACTTTCGTCTCCTATGTCCATCTCCACCTCAGTCCAAGTATGTACATTTTTTATAAGACAACACCTCTTCCCTTTTTCACAGTCTATCCTTCCTGAGCAAGCTGTACCCATCCACAGCAACATTCCAATCGTGTATTATCCCACCAAGTTTCAGTGATGCCAGCAATGTCAGTTGTATTTATTTATTAGCACTTCCAGTTCTTCCTGCTTATTATCCATTTGTATGCTTCTTGCATTTGTATATAGGCATCTAAGATACTGATTTGATCTTGCCTCCCAGTTTTGCCCTGACCCTCCTTTCTCTCTGCCATTATGGCCCATGGTCCCCCCTATTTCCGATCTATCTCCCAGGTCTCCATGTGGACCATGTTCCCCAGTTACCGGTGGGCTTTGGTCACCTGTCCCAGGTCTCCATGTTCCCCACTTACCTGTGGTCTTTGCTCAAATCCAGTGCAATTAACAATGGCACATGGAGTCTTTTGCCATTTAATTACTGGTTCTAATACAAATCAGGTTAGCAGTGCCTGAAAGTTGTTACTGTCTGATATTTGCTTAGCCAAAACAGGTTTCTAAAATTTCATTGGTCATTTATTTTTATTGAATTCTATGCTAATTCTCTATAAAATCCCCATCCTGATTGACTGCTGCTGCTGCTCCTTTAGAAACTAATCCAAGGATTAGGGATTAGGTCTGCAACTGTGAAAATGAAGCTTTAAACTGTAGCAGTTTCAGTTAGAATTATGATGTTCTGTATTAGCATTTTTTGCCTCATTCATTTATTTAACCCCTGCACTGTAAAACGTACTTGCTAAACCTTGTGCTGCAAGAATTACTTGTGTAAAGTACTTTACAAGACATAGTTTAGACAGGTCCCTGCCACAAATAGTTTACAATTTAAACTAGTTGGATACACTTTAAACAATGACCTGCAAGAGTGGGAGTAGATAACATTGTAGAGGATCAACAAGAAGGAGGTGGGAAAAAGTAGTTCTTAAGGAGAGATCTAAACAGAGCTAGAGTGTGCTTAGCACACAGGAAACAGAAGCGTAGGCAGTGTGTGACACAAGGCACAAAGTCATGAGTGGAAGGGACCAAATAGCCATTAAGAAGAGAGTAATGAGCAGGCAGATAGTCTAGCAGGAAAACAATAAACTGAAGGCTATGTGGTATTAACGATTTGTTGGCCCTTGGCCAAATGGTTAACCAGTATTCAATAGCCCAGAAATTGATGAGATGCGTCATATCTCTTTCATGCAATCCTGTTTATTTGCAAAGGATGTACACAAAGTCCTGTTTCTCTGAACACCATAGAAATAAACACCAGCAGTTTCCCTGTTCAGAAATCCAAATGTGCCTTCTCAACCACCATTTTGTCTAGTTCCCTCCTGGCTTCCTCTCAGGACCAACCTCACACTGCTTCTCTCACAGCCTCCTGGCTTTCTCTTCCTGACAAACACAATGCTCCACCAATCAATGTCTCAGCCCCTGCATTTTCAGTCAGTCTCCGGGAAACCCCTTTTATTCTCCCTGAGTTAATTTTTGCTCAGACCTCCCTTGTCTTGGATGGTGGTGTCTATTGTTTTAGTGGTCTTTCTCCATAAAAGCGGTTAATTGCTTCTTCCATTTAGCCTAAATAAAAGGAGGCTGGCATGCCCATCAGCTCTGAGGTCTGTAACTGTCTACAGATCAAAAGCTCACTTGATGGCAGCCATTAACCATGCCAGCATAATATTATTATCAGCCAAGTGCCAACAGTGCACTTATCCCTCTGAGGCACAGGAGATAATACAGCTCACCCCCAGAAGTTACATCCTAAACAGCACGTGAGACAGACTGTAAATGAGAGAGTTAGAGCAATTCCCTGTCACCTTTGGAAAACCTGACAGAAACATTGATTTTCTCAGTTTCTCCAGTACTTTACATGGCACCAAAATGTTGTGGTTATCTTGTCAAATGATCATCATGTCTTTCTGAATCAGAGAGTGAATCTCTAAAGGCAGGTGAATCTCTAAAGGCAAGATCATAGAATGATTGGGTACAATTTGGATAAGGCATTTAGTCACTACTGTGTTGGGGTGATACAAGAATCTACACAAATGGATAAGCATACAATTTGTATAACTAACCTGGGCAGTTAAGTGTCTCATTTTATAACAAGGCAGGTCTGAAGACATTCTCCTGTTTGTCCAGTAAGTAGAATTTTCAGGGATATGTAGTCTACAAATAAAGGAATAGGAAAATGCCAAGAAAAATAAAATGAACTAAATGTGCTTCCTCTACCTTAGGTCTCCAGCTGTTCATGAAGGGAACAGACTTGTGAAGTAGAAAAGACAGATGGTGCTAAATCACACTCTTGGCAAAAATCTTGGATCCTTAGCAATTGTGACAGCACATGAAACCAGAAACTAAGTTGGAGGATTAATTGGAGAACTCAGGTACATTGTACTTGTTATAATCAACTCAACAGAAAGTTCTGTAAATGTTTACGTTAGTTTAGGAAAAAGCATCAACCTTCCGGGTACACTTCCCCCTCCTATTCTCCTTTCATTTTATTTCTATATTTTTAAGGTCTGGGTCTAATGGTAACATATCAGATGTTTTACTGTGTATTAAAAAAATGGGCATAAGTTACAAAAGTCTTGCATGAATGACTCACTTTGGAAAAGATCTTTGGATCTCTAGCTGCAACTCTGATCTTCCTATTTTGATATAAAAGCAGCAAAGAATCCTGTGGCACCTTATAGACTAACAGACATTTAGGAGCATGAGCTTTCATGGGTGAATACCCACTTCGTCAGATGCATCCGACAGGATTCTTTGCTGCTTTTACAGATCCAGACTAACACAGATACCCCTCTGATACTATTTTGATGTGAAATCAAGCTGGTAGCATGTCTGTTGCATTATTTGCGCTGGCTGTGTCTGGTCAGATTGCAAAAGATCAGACTATTTACCACATAGACAGGGCTGATCATGTCTGGAACTGGTGCGTACATTTATGACAGATCATGTCTGAAGAGAACAAATGCTACTTCTCACTGAAGTGCAGCCCATTTACTGCTGGAAACATGTTTTAATCCTGAAACTTGAATTCACAGCTTGTAAAATTGAACAGGGAAGTCCTGGGGGTCACTTGTCAATATTAACTCATTAATTCAGAAGGCAAGTACCAGCTTCCCGCAAATGAGTGGATGTTATGCCTTTGTGCAAGAAACCATCTCTTGCACTGGTGATCTTACCAATTAGTGGCCTGGCTCTGATCCTCCCGTTCTGAAAAAGGTTGAAAAGATGGAGAAGTAATTTCAGTAAGCGGATGCAAGTCACTGAAAGTTTGTCTCCTTATCAATATTTTGTGTATCCACCATATCTTGAACCACTATCTATCATTCTTCCTGATTCAGTGTGACACTGAAATAGCAGTTAGGAATAAGCAAAATCTGTCAATATATCACAGTATTTTATTTCCAGGAAACAATTCATTCACTTTACGATTATTTTATTAAAAAAATACAAAAGCATTTCTAAATGCAGCAAAATATGAAGCCTGTGGCATCTTATAGACTGACAGATGTTTTGGAGCATGAGCTTTCGTGGGTGAATACCCACTTCATCGGTATTCACCCACGAAAGCTCATGTTCCAAAACATCTGTTAGTCTATAAGGTGCCACAGGATTCTTTGCTGCTTTTACAGATCCAGAGTAACATGGCTATCTCTCTGATACTTGACAAAATATGAATGTGGTACATATGTATAGGTTTGTTATCGTTAAAGGCAACTGGCCTCCCAATTGTGAGAAGCTATGTTTTATTTTATAAAAATCAATAAAATTCCTTGGGATTTTTTTCTTCTCCAAAACAAATACTCCAATGCTCTTTTTCCTTAAAACTGAAATAAATAAGTGTTTTTGATCTGGAAGGCAGTGGTGAATGGATGGGGTTGGGGGAGAACACGTAAAAGAACACATTTCAATAGCAAGGGTTGTATTAGTATTTTTTTTTTTAATTTGAAAAGTTAAAATCGAAATGACACTGCCCAAGTAGTTAAAAGTGATTTATGTTGGGTTCTATGCTAACTTACCAGTACAGCACAAGCACACTGCTGTGGAAAATGGGCCATCCCTGATGAAATTCTAGGGAATTCAGTAATTACAGCAGGCTTGAATCTAGCTGAGGATGAGCAATTTCACAACTGACTGTTATTGTGAAGTCAGTTTCAATTTTCACTCTCCACTTGTAGTCTCACAAGAAGTTTTATTTTTTTAAATCATTTGAACCACCCACTGTCTAACACAAGCCAGCATTCAGACATTCACCACCTGTAATTGCTTCATCCATGCTCAGAGCAAACCATAATCCACCAGTTTTTGGTTAACCTACTGCTACTGTCATAGATTTACCGCATTGCTTGTGTTTGCAATTATTCTGACAATAGTGACAGAATACTCAAGGCGTTGTTTGGTGATCATTCCAAGTTTGCAGTGGACAAGTGTGCACATCACAGCACCCTTCTCAGCCTCAGCACAGAGACCAAGGATTAAGCAACCTTTGCACTTTTACAGATGGTCCATTCAGGTCAAGAGTGAGAAACACTTGCAAAGTAATATAGGAGAAGCTTCATTGTAGCTGCTTGTTCTGCTCCTTTCTTTGGATAAACGGGGTGTCCATTTTCTGGGCTATCAATCTGGCAACTTTCAAGTTTTTTAATTAAATATTTTATCATTCTGAATGTCCATAAATGAAATGCACAGTCCATATCATAGAGCTATAGTTCTGATTCAGTAATGTCCTCATCAGGGCAACAATAGTACTCTACAAAACAGATCTGTCCATCTTCATTCCTAATCATATACTGCAGTGAAAGGAATCCCCGATTATCTGTCCGAATAGACACTTTACAAGATAAAACTAGTGCCTTAGTAGATGGTTTGAGCAAAGAGATCTTATACCTGCAGGTAAAGAAAAGTATTTTAAAGTTCATAAGCCCAGTTTTTTTAGTAAAAAAGGGAAGCACCAGAGAAGGGGGTGGGCTTATGAACGGGTATAGGGAGGTGGGACACAGCCCCTCCCCAACAGAGGGAGCCAGGAGAGGCAGCACAGCCAGAAAGTAAGAGGTGGGGCCAGAGTCTCTCTGCTTCTGGCCACACTGCTCTCCCCCCAGCCTCCGAAACAGCTGCAGCTCTGGGGCTGGCAGGCTGCACCTGTGCCACTCGGCCCCGCCCCCTAGAGCAGGCTGTGGCCACGCCACCAGAGCACGCTGCAGCTCTGCCGCCTGGCCCAGCCTGCTGGAACATGCTGCAGCTGCGCCGCCCTGTCTGGCCCACCGGAGCAGGCTGTGGCCACGCTGCCCAGCCTGCTGGAGCAGCTCCAGCCAGGTCAGACACATCCTCCCCTGGCCCACCCCAGTTAAGTTGGGAAGGGATGGGGAGATTACTGGGGGTCCTGGGCTGGGGTGGGGTCATGTGGGGGGTGGTCACAGGGGTTACTCTTCTGATCCCCAGCTTCTCCCCCAAAAAAGTTTCCCCACCAGTTGCTGTCCCGGCCTGTCAGGGTAAGCAGCTGGCATGCTGGGACACTTTGTTTACTTAAGTTTACCTCTGTGCCTGCGGACACTCGAGGTAAACAACCCATCCTGGCCCATGGGTGGCTTATCCTGATGGTCTGGGAACCAAAGTTTCTGCCCCCTGAATTATAGGGTCGGCTTATAAAATTTTTCCATTTTTACTTATCCATCAGGGGAGTGTGTGTGTGTGTGTGTGTGTGTGTGTGGGGGGCTTTTAAATGAACCGGCTTACGATAGAGTATATAAAATACAACAATAACTGAAGCCTTATTCTCAAGTAATGGACCAAAAACTGACAAAACCAATTATAGAATATCAGGGTTGGAAGAGACCTCAGGTCATCTAGTCCAACCTCCTGCTCAAAGCAGGACCAATCCCCAACTCGCCCCCTCAAGGACTGAACTCACAACGCTGGGTTTAGCAGGCCAATGCTCAAACCACTGAGCTATCCCTCCCCATCTCCAACCACTGCTGTAGTTTTACAGTATGGTTTAATTTTTCCCTGTTACTGTATCAACAGCATGAATTTCATACTCTACTTTTTATTACTGAACTTTTAAGCAGAACAACAACTTCTGCCAAAGGGAAATTCTGAAATACTACTCTGTTCTAGGGAAAGTCAGACATTTCAGTAGCTGATGAAACCACTTTTTCACCTTCTTGGTACGAATGTGTCAGACTACTACTGTTACTGTCCTGATCACTGACCTGTTCGTCTGGGTCTGATTGCAATGAAATGCTTCCATCAAATCAGAATCTTTGGGATAGTCAAGATGAGCACTTCCTGCATTGCCAAAGGTGGATAATCTAAAAGACAAAATACACCAACTCAGCAAAGCATTTGATATTGGCACCATCAAATCTGAAAAGTGGAAACAACAAAATGATGTTATCCATTGGGACAATTCTCAAAGCAGAAGATTTCAACAAGCTACCTAGTGTTCATAAGAGATGAGGTACCAACATTTAATTTTCTATTAGAATGAATCATAAGCATGAGATTTGTGGCACTCTAAACTCAGAGTTCCCCTGATAGCAGCTGACTGTGGTTTCAAAGAAAGGTGACTTTTGCTAATGAAAGACTGAATTCCATTAGCACCTAGAGGCCTCAATCTGCTGCCATACCAGAAACTGAAAGAAACTTGCTCTGCAGCACCTAGTTGTGGAGCTGCCAGGGCTGTGGAAAACTCATGAGTTCCCTTATGCACTGTAGCATACAACTCCTGATTTTTCAGCCCTGATCCATCACCCCTACAAGGCCATGCAGACCTTGGAACTTATTCTTCATAACTAAAAATACTAAATGAATGGATTCAAAAAACATCCTGGAATTTGTTTAACAAGGTATACAAAACATAAGATAAAAAGAGTTGTATCTGCTTATTCCAAGGCTGAAGCTGGCTCCCAACCTTAAAATGATGTATTCTATTGCCAAAAGCATCAGGTTGAAAATTTTGGAATATTGAGAAATAAGGAATGAACAGTTGCCTGGTACCTTGTCTGAATAATTAGTCTTCATATGTGATCAGCAGACCATTATAACAGACAGCATATTTAAACAGATATGGTGCAGATCTGTACAGTGTTGAATAAGCAGCATCAATAATTCCAAACATCAAAAAGGAACTAAGCTGCTAAACATGAACTGTTGAAATGGACATGTAATTTCTGATACCTGAAATAAGGCTTGTCTGGAGACATGGTGATCTGCAGGACCTCACTGGTCATATCTAATTCAGCAAATGCTTCTCTTAACCCTTCTGACTGCAGGATAATTTTATTAACCACATTTGTACTGCAGAAATCAAAATCTAGTGTCTCTTCAGGTTCTTCAGTGTTAATTTTACACACAGTTACCACACCTCCTTCTTCTAGAAATAGGGTCAAGGGGTAGCCATAACCACGGTAACACATTCGAAGTGCTGTTGAAGTACCTGAAATGATGATAAAATTAGCACTCTTTAAGAGCTAGATGGTGTAAGGGAGGGATAGCTCAGTGGTTTGAGCATTAGCTTGCTAAATCCAGGGTTGTGAGTGCAATCCTTGAAGGAGCCATTTAGGGAACAGGGTAAAAATCTGTCTGGGGATTGGTCCTGTTTTGAGCAGGGGGTTGGACTAGATGACATCCTGAGGTCCCTTCCAACCCTGATATTCTATGACTCTAACCTTTGGAGACCTGGATTCTAGTCATGCTTATCACAGATTAAATTGGTTTATTATGCTCAGTCTAGTCTCAGACCTTTCCTGAATTCTGTCTCAGTCAAAAAATTACCACACAATTTAGGATGATTGAGAGGCTCTTTTCAAAAAGGCCTAGGATAAGAATAGCCAGGATATTAGAACAGGAATGGCACCTTAGAGACTAACAAATTTATCTGAGCATAAGCTTTCATGGGCTAAAACCCACTTCATCACAGTGGGTTTTAGCCCACAAGAGTTTATGCTCAAATAAATTTGTTAGCCTCTAAGGTGCCACAAGTATTCCTGTTCTTTTTGCAGATTCAGACTAACATGGCTGCTACTCTGAAACAGGATATTAGCGTTCATGCAAATGTGCAATGGCAGAATTGTCTGAGAAAACTTGTACTGTATCTATCTGCAATGTGTGTGACTCTGGTCTACCCTCATTCATAAGTAACGCCTAAGAAAACACTTCTGGAAGAACTATTTTCAAGCAGGAAGACAGTTCAACTTCTAATATATAAAATCACAGATAAGAACTGGATGTTTGACAATGGAATATTAATAATTCACAGTTCATACAAACAGAGCAATATTTCATTTTGAAATAGCATTTGAGGGGGAAAAAAAGGCATTTTTAAGTGATCCACTGGAAAACTAACTACATATAAATAATACAGAGGCTGCCCTGAATTATTCAAACAATACAACAAGCTGCGGGCCTATACAAAATACCTTGTGGGCCTATGGTGCACCCAAGACATAAGGCAAAAAGCTAGGGGCTTTTTACTAACTGAGGAATGTGATTAGAGGGAGAAGGATCATGTGCTTAAGCCACTGAAATTCTACTCAGGATATCTTGGTTTAGTTCCCAGCTCTGCCACAGACTTCCTGTGCAAACTTGGACAACAGTTGCTCTCTATTTCAGTTCTCCATCTGTAAAATGGAGATAATACTTAGATATGTTGTGAAGATCAATTCATTGTTTGTGAGGTGCTCAGATGTGACGGAGGCCAAAGAGGTACAGTAGAACCTCAGAGTTACAAACAGTTTAGGAATAAAGGTTGTTCATAACTTTGAACAAAATGTTATGGTTCTTTCAAAAGTTTACAACTGAACATTGACTTGATACAGCATTGAACCTTTACTATGCAGAAGACAAATACTGCGTTCCCTTTATTATTTTAGTAATGTACATTTAACACAGTACTGTACTGTATTTGCTTCTTTTTTTCCATCTCTGCTGCTACCTGATTACATATTTGCGGTTCCAAATGAGATGTGTGGTTGACTGATCAGTTTGTAACTCTGAGATTCTGTTGTACCTAGAAAGAGTGTAAAACCTTTACCAAGTTATACGAATGTTTTATAACAGTTTAGGGTAGCTGAAGTCTAATGGATTGATACCAAGGCTGGGCTGCAGGGTCCTATCTAAAGTCTGTCACTGACTCACAGGGTGAGCTTAAAACGGGTCACTTAACCTGTCTGCTTACCTAGCTTTATAATAGCTGTTTGAAAGCTACAGAGAGGAGGACTATAAGCACCAAGCATGTGGCTGGCTTTTATTTATCAGAACCACCTGGTACCATTGATGGATTTCCTTCTACTTGCAACAACTGGCCCTTCTCTGGGCTTGTCTGTACTTACAGATAGATCAGCACTGCTGCGATTGATGCAGCAGTGTCGATTTAGTGGGTCTAGTGAAGACCTGCTAAATCAATGGCACAGCGCTCTCCAGTCAACTCTTGTGCTCCACCTCTCCAAGAAGAGTAAGGAAAGTCAACAGGAGAGTGTCTCCCGTCGACAGAGCACAGTACAGACGCTGCAGCAAGTCGATCTAAGCTACATCAACTCCAGCTATGTTATTCATGTAACTGGAGTAGCATAACTTGGGTCAACTTACTAAGGTAATTATAGAAAAGGCCTAGGCTTTAACATTTCCTAAATCAGTGTGTAATCACAAGATTCCTCTGCCATTTCTCTTACGAATCTTATATTTATGAACACATTTTGTCTTCCAAACTCAAGACTTCTCACTGAGTACCTTTCACGGCCCCTTTACTTATAACTCTGTCCACTGCCACCTTTTCCGTCACAGTGTCTGGATTCAGTTGAGTACCTACCCTCCTGGCCACTCGAGCAATTATCGCAGCATACAGTTGCAGCAACTTAAGAAGCTACCGTATGGCCAAATCAATCATTGGTAGCTGCTCTTCAGAGGGGGGTCTTAGTATGGGAAGGTTAGGGAATCTTACAGTGACAGGAAAGATCACTTTCATAAAGCCACATGGGAGGTGGCTAGAAGCACAGGTTTCACTCTGATTACTGAGGGCATCAGATCAGGACATGCATGCACAATACCTGGCAAAGAATTTGTACCAAAAATGGTCAAGCAGTCTAAAAGAACAGCCAAATTGATTCGAAACGTCACAGGCTCTTCCTGTACAATAAATTCTTGAAAAATCCCTGCCTGTAAAAAAAAAAAAAAAGAGAGAAAGTGTGTGTATGGAAGAAGTTTAACAACATTTGTTTCCCTTTCTGTAGTAACAGTGACTTAACAATCATCTCTATAAATCCATAATCTTCACCTTCAGAGCACAACATGATACAAAATAAGAGCCAATGCGCATATACTCAGGACCCTTTAAAAATTAGCACATAGCTTAGACAAAGGAAAACCAGATACATATGACATTTGAGCAGTGGCCTTTTAGTGTAATAATAAGCTATAAATGTTGAAGTATAAAGATCTCCCCACCAATCAACAGATGTTCAGTGTGCTGTACAACTTAAATAAAACCAAGACTTGTCATTTATTTCCAGTACACCTACTGTGATAAGTGCTTTCAAAAACAGAAGGCAGCACAATTTCTGCCCCGAGGAGATCACAATCTAAAGATAGTCAAGAAAGCAAACAGCAGCAGGTGGAAGGGAACACATTAAATAAAACATGACTTCTTAAAATTCAAAGAAATGAAACCAAGCAAGGAAGTCAAAATATACGACTAGAGAAAGGGGCTAATTTTCTCTGTGCCCACTTCCTTCCCTTTCCTATTTTGTTCTTTTTTTATTCTCCCTCCACCTTATTTTTGGGGGCGAGACATCAATTAATATATAAATTAAATGAAAGATTACTAGAGATAGCAGAAAAGGGTAACATAGGATCAACAGTAATCATACTAAACACATATTGAGAAAAAATAATGTACAGTGTTATTCAGAGGTGAGGAGAGATGCAATGAGATGCATGTCAAAGGGAGTGAACTCAGTCCTGTAGGGCTCATCATAATAATTGCTTGATGACCTAAGACACAAAAGTGGACTCTCTAAAAGGTGGATGGAATCTGAATGCAGAACTCTTTGAGATCATGAAATGGAAGATGATGTATAAATACAAACTATTACTGCTATTATTTTGAGAGATGATCAAGATATTTCAAAAGGAGAAATAATGAACTGTTTTGCTGACGATGGAGAGGAAATGTTTACTGTCATGCAAGAGGGTATAAATGGAAGTAATGGGATGGCATTAGGGAAAGGGAAGTAAGGCTGAATATTATTAAAAAGCTTCCCAAGAGTGAGCTCTGGTCAATCGTAAAACTGTCTTCCATTAGGGAAGAGGTGGGATCTTTATCACGAGTCATCTATAAATACATCAGACAAGCAGTGGAGTATATACCCATAGTGAATAGTTCTACACTAGCCTCAGAGGATTCGCTGAATGATCTACAAGGTCTTTTCCCAACTTTAATATCAGCAGTATTGCAGGGCATTCGCTGGGTCAGATTCTCCACCTTATGCCTACGATTCTGACAGTTCCTCTCAATCCCCTAAGATAAACTGCATATACTTCCTTATTCTCTCAAACAGTACTTCCATCACATACTTTGTTTCCATTCTTAGGTACTTCTGGTCTCTCAATACTTCCCTGGCTCATTTAATGCTCTCATATCTCACAGTGGCTTCATACCATGTGCTTATACAAGACTCAATGTGAAACAATGGTGATCCTCTCATATGCTATAGTAACAATAAAATAGGAAAACAATTCCCTCTCTGCTATATCAAGAATTTAACTCCAGCATTTCTGAATAGTGTCAACAACTGCACTTTTGCAAGTCTAGAATTGAGACATTAATGCTTTCAACCCACTAGTCTCATCTTTTGTTTGACTGGATTATGTCCATTGGGAAAGCCATTGACAAATGCAAGAGAAAGTAAAAAACTGCCATTTTAAACATATGAAAGACTGATCACAGATACACTGACAGTCTTATGATGTGCTAGGCTCCTTACCTGAATAAAGGCATTTGCCTGCAGACACTTTGCATTTTCCACTGTAACCTTGATTCCATTTGTAGTTGCAAAACATGTTGCATGGTCTTTAAAATGAATGGCTTTTAGGATATTTGAGAGGTTTCTGACATTGTCAAGACTGCCAACTAAAACATACTGGTCATCACCAGTTTCAGGTTGAGTGGAGAGGGGCATTATCTAGTTTGCATTCACTGCTCCAGTCTTTCCTGTGACAGTATAAATGAGGGATTAAGATGCAGTTTCAAAGAAAACCTAAAAAGAGGCAACATACTTGTGTTAATCTGAATTGCTGTTTATGGATGAAACATGGGAAAAAAAAAAGCTTCACAAACTTGTGATGATGTACTGGCAGCAATGCTTTGGTGTAATTAAATAGTTCATGAATAGACCAGGAGTATATACAAAACAATCCAAAATTTTTTTTAGCTACTTCTACTCCGTGAGAGAGATATTCAGGTCCAATACTATTAAAATAGCAAAGTAACAGGATGCACAAGCATATTCCTATATCTGTGTATCACTGACCCCTGCTGGATAGACCATGACACCAGTTAATTTTATTTTTAATATATACACTGGACCCTTGCTAGAACACAGGATTTGGGATCGATGCATGGTACCGTGTTAAAATGAATTGCAACTGAAGTAATTAAATTTGGGATTGTTGTGGAAAATCAACCACATGTTGAGTTTGGATCAGATCAGCCTGAGGTTCCTTTATTGATTACAAGCGTGGGGGGGTAACAGCTCTCAGTAGCTGCCCCCCGATTCAAGGAACACGCAAGCCTTTTAAAGCTTAAAACCACAGACAAATTATACATACTTCCATATTAATTACCTTATTTGGAATATATTGCAAAATGTGATGCAGGTTAAAGGCGAAAAGAAACAATCATCTCCCTTATTTGGCTTTTCCTGTTATTGTTATTCCCAATCTAGTTCTTTTGTGGTTTGACTTTTCTAATGCTTCCATTGCGGTTATATTTAACAAGCTTGGCTTGGCTAATTGTCTCTGGGTACTTTCCACTTCACTTCCTCATGCCCCTTACACATAGAAGCAAGCTCATCTAATACTTCAGGCCTATTAACTTGACCAAAGATCTAAAGGTCCTCTAAATTTTCCTCTACAGGATCCATGGCTGCGACCATGTTATATGCGAATTTGTGCTATATAGACGTGTGTTCTAGTGAGAGTCCAGTGTATAAACACACACACAAATTTCCCTCCATTTGAGCTTTGGCTCACAAAGTAGAGGCCTGTGTTTTTGAAGCTGCAAGAGAAGACTCCTGATATTTCATCCTTCTATTCTCTCCTCATTCTATCTATCTTGCAAGGAAATATATTTACATCTTTACTGCTTTAAGTAGCATCTCCCTTTTCGTTTAGAGTCATATTACAGGCAAACTGCAAAACAAACTAATACAGAAGTTATATCCATGTCCTTTATTGATGCCTCAGGCTGGTAAATACAGATTAATATGTTTTTTCCCCTGCTTTTTTATTACATGACAAATATCAGGTCCCAACTTGCCCTGTTCTTCTGGAGAACTCTTTGGAAGACTACACACTTCACACTAGGGGGAAAGCTGAGTTGCAGCTTTCCCATTCCCAGGCATCGGCAGAAAGGGTGAAGAATGCTGAGTGTCAACTGAGATTTCAGCCTAGTGCGGTGCTCCTATCCTACTCCAGTTATCCAGGAAAACAGTCAGATCTAGTATTTATATTGTAAACAAACAAAAACAGAAAGATGACATTACATCCATCTTTATACACACTTCATAAAGAAATAAAGGCCACAATCATATTTTTCCTTTACAATTCACTTTTAATAACAGATGGGTACTACTGACATTATGAGCACATATACAGGGAGATTTTCAAGACACGAAGGGCAGTTAGTTGCCCAAAACCTTTTGATAGTGAATGATGAAAATCTCCACATAGCTCCCCACATCTCTATTGCTATTCCTTCTTTAAAGGCTGAACATTACCATGAAGCAGCACAATAGTTTTAATTAAACCACTAATTTTTTCCTGCTGTTAATAAGAAAAAAAGGCTGCACTCCACTTTGTGAACAGAAATAAGTTAGTGCCATTAACACACTTTACAATCTGTTCTTCTGATTTAAATTTAACAGAAAGCCTTCCACTTCCTTTCACAAAGCTCTAGGTTACAACAGCTGCTTCCTTTTGGCCATTATACTCATTGGTTTTTGTGTCACTGTAGTTTTTGTTTCCCTGTGTGTAGCATCAGTTTTATGCATATTCTTCCAGGGATGAGGTTGCAACACCCTCATCCATTTCCCAAATTGTCAGCAGCCTCTCAGCAGGGTGAACAGGATTCCTGGTACTCTCATCCTCATCACTGCAATGCAGGACCAATGTGAATCCTACCTCATGTTGTGTCTGATCATTAGCATTAAATCAGTTAAAAGTCTGCAGAACCATTACATCCTGCACAGGTCTAACATACACACACACACCCCGACCGAAGTTTGTGCTCCGTGAGCCAAACTCTGTGCCCTGTTTTTCATCTTCAGTACACTTCTCACGCACTGATATTACAGTATGCTATGACAACAGGTAGAACAGTGGTACCAAACCTATTTACCATTGTGTGCAGCATCTGCAGCTGTTTATCTGGGCTGCATCCATACACTAGCTATAAAAACGAGGAGTCTGGCGGCATATTAAAGACTAACAGATTTATTTGGCCATAAACTTTTGTGGATAAAAAACCACTTTCCCTCTCTTAGTATTACCGCTCATCAATTATTGGGCATGGACCACATTCACCCTGCTTGAATTGGCCCTGTCAACACTGGTTCTCCACCTGTAAGGTAACTCCCTTCTCTTCATGTATAATAATGCCCGCATCTGTAACTTTCACTCCATGCATCTGAAGAAGTGGGAGGTTTACCCAGGAAAGCTTATGCCCAAATAAATCTTAGTCTCTAAGGTGCCACTGGACTCCTCGATGTTTTTGTGGATACAGAGTAAGACGGCTCCCCCCAATACCTGACACTAGCTATATTACCTGGGCGGCCCTGAGGCTGTCACATGGGTCACAGCTGTGCGCTGACGGGGCCACATGCGGCCCTCGGGTTGAGAGCCAGGGAGCTGGAGGACTCAGGCCGGAGGCCCCTTTGCACTAGGCACTCATCAGCAGCCAAGGGCCCCTGGGCCTGCCCTGGGGAACCAGCGGCCCAGGGACAGCGCTGAACGGGGAACCTCAGCCCAGGGACCCGGCTCAGGAAACCCGCGCCGCCTAACGCCGTCACACGCGCTACGAATCCTCCCCGCGGCGCGGCTAGGTACTTACCTCCTGCTTTACGGCTGCCGTAAAACGAGATCCGCCAGAGACGGCAGCACGCCGGCGGCCAGGACTATGCAAACGAAGCGCAGCTTCCGGGGGTTGGGTCACGTGTAAGCAAGATGGCGGCGGCCAAGAGGAAGCGTGGTGGTGGTGCGACCCGGCCGAGGAAACGAGCTAAAGGGGCTCCGAACGGGACCGGGCTGCCGGCCAAGCCAAGCCCGCAGGGAGAGGAGAGGGAGGAGCACAGCATCCCGGCTCCCGTCTCCAAGGTAAAGAGAGCGGCTGATCCCCTGCCCCGCCCCCAGGGGGTATGTGGCTGGCCCGGGCTGTCTCCACCGGGCTCTCTACGGCGCGCAGGGTAAGAGGCGGGGGTGGCCTCGCCTGCGTTCTCCCTGTTGGTGGTAGGAGCTCGGGAATGGTCCCTCTTGTTGTCATGCCCCGTACGGGACGGGGAGGGCCGGGCCTGCCCTGCCCTGTTGGGGAAAGGCTGTCTCTCCTCAGGGGAAGCTTCCCACGGGCCGGAGATTATCCCTCTCCAGCCTCAGACCTTTTAGAGACATCGCCTCTCATTAGAGAAGCAGCTCTCTTTGCTCTGAGTTCTCACTATGCTTGCAGGGCAGCCGCCTGCTTGGTGTGCAAGGGAGCAAATCGCTGGTTGCAGTCTCTCCACAAAAACAACAAGGCTCTGTTAGTCTTTATGGTGCCACCGGACCCCTTGTTGTTTTTGTGGATACAGGCTAACGCGCCTAATCCCTGATGCTAGTCTCACCACAGAGACATGTGCTGCCTCGATCTGTGTGGTCGCCCGAACTCTTCATATGAGTGTGCAAAGCAAGGTTATGTTTCACTGTCGAGATCTGCACAGATATCTTGAATACACTAGGAACGTGGAGATACCTTGTCCAAGCACCTGAAGTGCCACCCTGAACACAGGCGTGCTCCGATCAAACTGAGATACGTCTGTAAGGTGCCACAGGACTCTGAGGCACTGCATGCTGCTCTGGGGGTCAGTTTTTTCTGCTTCCAAGAAGATGGGCCACGTTGGGTGCTGTAGTTTTGGGCAGGCAGAGGCCAGTAATCAGTCTGGAATCTCTTCCCACACTCAACTCCACGATCCAAACTCTAGCCAGTACTTGACTATGCCTAATTATTGGGTTCTTGAGCTTGTTGGTCTGAGATGGCGGTGTCCATAATAAGCAAAAAAGAGCAGTTTCTCATATATTGAGGGGGTGACATTCTAGAGCAATAGCTTTTCACAATATTGCTCCCCATTATTAAGAACTTGTTATTTGGTGTTATGTTTTTTATATGAAACAGTGAATATTCTGGATCACAATTATAACACAATTGAGATACAGCAATACTAACACCCTAAAATATTATCAGAGTTAAAAACAAATCATAAAGTCTTGTACAAGGACTTGGTAGGTAGTTTTAGTGGCCATTTTATTTAGAGAGCGCTTTTCAGTTTTTTAAAAAAACTTGCATATTGAAATTGGAAATCCTGTAGTCCATAGAAGCCACCCGGGCCTTCTGCGCTGAGTTAACAGAGGATTCATTTGTAGCAGACCCTTTTATCCTGTGTTGCTTTACAACTCCCTGGCTCTCAGTTCATTTTGTAGAGAAAGCAACAGATCAGCCTTTTCTTGTGACTGAGATGACTTACTGTGCTTCTAATATTCTTGGCTTTCTGCACAGCTCAGAATGCTGCAAATCCATTTGTCAATGGCCAGGGGAGGGAGGAGTTTCACCAAAGCCCCTCCGTATTCTGTTGCTAACTCAAAGGAAGGATTAGGATGAATTCCCTGGGGATATTGCAATTTTCTTCCTGTCAGAGACAACTATTCCTAGAGCTCATAAAAATATTTTAGAAGCAGCAGCTCTTGCCTCTGGAATGGACTGAATGGCTGGGATTTTCAAAGTGTTTTCTTGAAGGAATGGCACTGCACTCCTCTCTAAGTTCTTAACGCTTCCTTCACCTTAAAATTACACAGGACTTCACACACTTCTGTACTAGTGGTTTTAGCGTTGGCCTGCTAAACCAGGGTTGTGAGTTCAATCCCCGAGGGGGCCACCTAGGGATCTGGAGCAAAATAAGTACAGTAACTCCTCACTTAAAGTCGTCCTGCTTAATCTTGTTTTATTGTTACGTTGCTAATCAATTAGGGAGCATACTCTTTAAAGTTGTGCAATGCTCCACTCTTATGTTGTTTGGCTGCCTGCTTTCTCCACAGCTGGCAGCCTCCCTACGCCCCCCTTGGCCCCAGCACCACCTGCCGACAGACTCTGTGGATCAGCGCCTTCTCCCTCCTCCTCACCTCTTCTGCCTGCAGCAATCAGCTGGCTTGCGGCATTTTGGAAGCAGGAGGGAGGGGGAAGGAGCGAGGACTCAGCATGCAGGATTCCCCCTCCCTCCCTGATGCCACAAGCCAGCTGATTGCTGCCAGCAGGAGGGAGGGGGAGCCTGTGCACCGAGTCTTCACTCCTTCCCCCTCCCTTCTGCTTCCAAAATGCCTCAAGCCAGCTGATTGCCCCAGGGAGGGAGGAGGAGCAAGGACTCAGCGTGCAGGCTCCCCTTCCCTCCCCTGCCTCCTGAACACAGCAAGCCAGCTTACTGCCCCAGGCAGAAGAGAGGGGGGAAATCAGCTGGCTTGCGGCGTTTAGAAGGGAGAGGAGGGAGCGGGGAGGAGCCAGGACGCAGCGAGTAAAGTAAAGGGGGAGGAGGCGGGGGAGAAGAGGCGGGTCAAGGGTGGGGCTTGGGGGAAGGAGTGGAGTGGGCAGGCTGAAAGTTGAACCCCCGCCTGTGGTGCTTGCAGAGTAGGAGAAATTGGATTTGCTTAACATCATTTCACTTAAAGTCGCATTTTTCAGGAACATAACTGCAACGCTAAGTGAAGAGTTACTGTACTTGGTCCTGCTAGTGAAGGCAGGGGGCTGGACTTGATGACCCTTCAGGGTCCCTTCCAGTTCTATGAGATAGGTGTATCGCTATACGCAGTTTAACTTTTATACAGTTAATGTAATTTTGCTGTATTTAGTTGCATATTCCTGTACCATCCCTGACCCTCATGGTTATTGTTTAAATGGGAAAACAATTAGATTTCATGGCTACTTACCCCTCCTGTCTGCAAGCAACTGCACCCTGATACGTGAAGTTTATCACAGCCTATGATGGGAAATTTTATGTGAGCAGCCTCAAATATCGGTAGTGTCTCACTGAAAACATTGAGTTGATTAGGGTTCTTTGTGTAGGAATTTAGTAGTAGTGTGTGGAAGATCAGAGTTGTCCACATAAACATTTATATCTCTGTAGCCTGTTGAAAAGGCAGCACTTTGTTTTAATTGGAAACTTCTGCACAAATGTAAATTTTGAAAAATCTGAAATCTTAATTGATTAAATATTAACTTTGATTTTAAAAAATTAATATTAGAAACTTTGTTTCCATTTTAACTTTGTGTTTCTTTTAGGGTAAATGGAAAAATAAAGAGCGAGTGCTTATTTTCTCTTCTAGAGGAATAAATTTCAGAACGAGACATCTAATGCATGACTTGCGAACATTGATGCCCCACTCTAAAGCAGGTAGGGTCTAGGTACTGCTTGTGTCTAAGTTTGTCAGTGGTTTTGGCTATTCTAGTTTATTACACCACTTGCCTCCAACAGTCTGCTGTTTGAAGATGGTGCATAATTCTTATTTTATATGGCTCACTGTCTTTTGTTGACATTTACCCCAATTGCTGCACAGAATAACTGTTGGATTAGAACATAAGAACGGCCATACTGGGTCAGACCAAAAGTCCATCAAACCCAGTATCCTGTCTACCAACAGTGACCAATGCCAGGTGCCCCAGAGGGAGTAAACCTAACAGGTAATAATCAAGTGATCTCTCTCCTGCTGT
The DNA here is from genome assembly GCF_025201925.1 of Gopherus flavomarginatus. Lineage (NCBI taxonomy): Eukaryota > Metazoa > Chordata > Testudines > Testudinidae > Gopherus > Gopherus flavomarginatus. The sequence continues at coordinate 25,501,761 of NC_066619.1, forward strand.
CCATCACCACCCTCTGACAAACAGAGGCTAGGGATACCATTCCTTACCCATCCTGGCTAATCGCCCTTAATGGACTTAACCTCCATGAATTTATCGAGTTCTTTTTTGAACCCTGTTATAGTCACACCTTCACTACCTCCTCAGGCAAGGAGTTCCACAAGTTGACTGTGCGCTGTGTGAAGAACTACTTCCTTTTATTTGTTTTAAACCTGCTGCCTATTAGATTCTATTAAGATCTTTAGGAAACTAGGCTTCCATTCTGAAAACACTCAAATACATGCTTTGATTTGTTTCACGATTCCTTTGACTTCAGTAAAACTACTTGCATGCATAATGCTTTGTACGTGTTTCAGTGTTTGCTGGGTTGGGGCCTTAGGCTGCTATGTGCAAAAACTGTTGTTAACAGCAACCCAAGTAATGAGTAAGAAGTGAAATAATATCAACAGTGAACATGAGTTATATGCATACTGCTGAGAAACACAAAAACAGAAAATGCTTCATCTTTCTTTAGTAATAACAGTAGGTGAAATATTTTCAGAAGAGTGTGTGGGGCGGGTTTCTTTTCTTTTTTAATTGTTGGTGTCCCTCGTAATATACAAAAGCATGCAAGACTGTTCAGTGGTACTTTTTTCTTTGTTTACAGACACTAAAATGGACCGTAAAGACAAGCTGTTTGTAATTAATGAGGTAATGCCATAACTAAACTAATCTTTATATTTTGGCTTTTTTGGAAATTATTTGAGAGAGCAGATAGGTGATGTTGAAATGGAAGAGAATTTTGGTTTACTTCATGAAACAGAGAGTTTAATCCTGCTGTTTGAATTACTTGCTAAACCACAGGAAGTAATTAGTCATTCTTCTGGATAGGAAGTAGGTGAATTCACTTACCTATATTTAATCCTGACTCTTTGAAACCAAGACTAGTAAGTAAAATATTAATGTAATCTTGCATTTGTCCTCTCTTTTGTTAGACATGATCTGATAGACACGAGAACCTGGTCCTGAAAGCACTCTGTATGCAGAACTCCTATTGGAATCAATAGAAGTTTTGTGCACAAAAGGCTTGCAGGATAGAACTCTATGGTGGTATAGAATATCAGGGTTGCAAGGGACCACAGGAGGTCATCTAGTCCAACCCCCTGCTCAAAACAGGACCAATCCCCAAATAAATCGTCCCGGCCAGGGCTTTGTCAAGCCTGACCTTAAAAACCTCTGAGGAAGGAGATTCCACCACCTCCCAAGTAACCCATTCCAGTGCTTCACCACCCTCCTAATAGTGGAAAAGATTTTCCTAATAGCCAATCTAAACTTCCCTCACTGCAACTTGAGACCATTACTCCTTGTTCTGTCATCACTGAGAACAGTCTAGATCCATCCTCTTTGGAACCCCCTTTCAGGTAGTTGAAAGCAGCTATCAAATCCTTCCTCATTCTTCTCTTCTGCAGACTAAACAATCTCAGTTCCCTCAGCCGCTCCTCATAAATCATGTGCTCCAATTCCCTAATCATTTTTGTTGCCCTCCGCTGGACTTTTTCCAATTTTTCCACATCTTCCTTGTAGTGTACGGCCCAAAACTGGACACAGTACTCCAGATGAGGCCTCACCAATGTCAAATAGAGGGGAATGATCACATCCCTCGATCTGCTGGCAGTGCCCCCACTTATACAGCCCAAAATGCCGTTAGCCTTCTTGGCAACAAGGGCACACTGTTGACTGCCATCCAGCTTCTCGTCCACTGTAAACCCATGGTCCTTTTCTGCAGAACTGCTTCGTAGCCATTTGGTCCCTAGTCTGTAGCAGTGCATGGGATTCTTCTGTCCTAAGTGCAGGACTCTGCACTTGTCCTTGTTGAACCTCATCAGATTTCTTTTGGCCCAATCCTCTAATTTGTCTAGACCCCTCTGTATCCTATCCCTACCCTCCAGTGTATCTACTGCTCCTCCCAGTTTAGTGTCATATGCATACTTGCTGAGGGTGCAGTCCATGCCATCCTCCAGATCATTAATGAACACACTGAACAAAACAGGCCCCAGGACCAACCCTTGGGGCACTCTGCTTGATACCGGCTGCCTACTAGACATGGAGCCATTGATCACTACCCGATGATCTAGCCAGCTTTCTATCCACCTTATAGTCCATTCACCCAGGCCATACTTCTTTAATTTGCTGGCAAAATACTGTGGGATCTCTGTATCTTGGATCTAAATTCACCATGGTTGCAAAGATACTGAATAAAAAACATATAGGGTGAAAACAAAGAAGAAAAGGGCTGATGGAAGGAGGACAAAGTTACAAAGGTTAACTGTGTGGTTGGTTTTTGTCAAGAACATTTGTAATTATAATCTTAAAATATTTAATTGGTGGTGGGGGTTTGCTTTTTTGTGCAAGCCTGAAGGAGGCAAGAAAGAGTACAGGTACATGTGGTATAGCTAAATTGAACTAAGTGGCAGTCTGGGTGGATCCATTAGTGAAAATGAACCAATGAGGAATCAAAGCAGTTTAGATTTCCAGCAGAAAAGATGAGCTGATGATATTACAGGGTGCAGGCAATAGAGACTGCAAGTGTCTGTGGCTTCCAAAAGTCTTTATTCCATCACAAAAGCTAGTGCTTTTGAATCATTACCCCTATGAAAGAACTGCTGTTGCTGCTTTTGTGATTTAGTTCCCAGGTACCCTTTCTAGTTGAGGGAAGAGAGAAGAAGGGTAGGCTGGCAAGCCTATTCTGGCCTTATCTCCTCCACCCATGCTGGTGCTGCTGCTGGAATGTATTAAATAGCTTCATGGATGAAAATGATTGCTGTTCATGAACTTTTTTTTTTTAAATGAGGCATCTTATTTTGAAATAGGAAAGTGACTATTGATACAGACAATTTCAAAATATAGAATAGAAGCATTTTGTTCCATCACTCTGCAGTCTACCAATGAAAACTGCTTTACAAAAGAGAGTGTTTCCCCCATTTTATGTTGGGAAACCTGAGGCACAAATAGAGCAAAAGATCAGCCTGAAGAAAGCCAGACAGTGGGCCAGTGGCAGAGCTGAGACTAAACCCCTAGGTGCCCTGACAGTCTAATGTCCTGTCCACTGGAGTGCTGGTCATTGGTAGTTTTCTGGGAATAAAAATAATTTAAAAGACTTTCAAGGTGGCTATAAATTAAAACTGACTTTTCTGGAGGCACCAGGTGTTAATTATTAATGCAAGACCTTTGCATATTTTCACTTCAGGACAGAAATACTTCAGACAGATTTGGAAGGTTTGTGAAAAGGTCCATGGAGCTTTGTTAATAGCTAATTTGCCAAATGCCTTCTTTTTATACAGATTTGTGAAATAAAAAACTGCAATAAGTGCATATTTTTTGAAGCCAAAAAGAAACAGGATCTCTACATGTGGTGAGAAAATACACTATGCTTTATTAAATCTCCCTCTATAATCATAGTTGCTTGTATTCTGAGAACAGTGGTTCTCAAACTTTTGTACTGGTGACCCCTTTCACATAGCAAGCTTCTAAATGCGACCCCCCCCCCCAATTAACAGTTTTTTATATATTTAACACCATTATATATGCTGGGTGCAAAGCGGGGTTTGGGGTGCAGGCTGATAGCTCATGAACCCCCCCTGTAATAACTTCACAATCCCTTGGGGGTCCTGACCCCCAGTTTGAGAACCATTGGACTAGAACTCTATTTAAAACATCATACAGTTTGAAGATTTACATCTTTAGTGATCAATACATTTCAAGAGTGACATTTTAAAAAAATACAGTTAAACTTGCTCATATGGCAGTGTGCACTTGCTTTCCCTCTATTTCTTACCAGAAGGAAAATGTTCCACTCTTCCTTGTGGGGTTTAAGTATACTGATTTTTTTTTTTTGTTTAAATAAGTTTGTATTTGAATATACCTGAAGCTGCCACAGAATTTTAAGTCTTCCCTACAGGACTGCTGCAGAAGTTTAAGCCAAACTTCCCCCAGACTACTTCAGGTCTTGGCAGTAGTTGCAAGAATAAATTAGGCTTGCTTTGTGTACAAAAATACTATTTTAACATTTTTATAAGCAGCAAAGTAATTGTAAATTAAATACTATTTTCTGTGAAACCTCATCATTTGAGGTCTGCTGTTTATACCTTAAGCCATTTTTAATTTAAATATCTAAAATGAACTATCATTTATATGCAACAAAGGCCAGTTTTAAAACTACTACAGTAAAAAAAGCCTGGCTGAAATTTTACTATAGAATTCTAAAGTATTTTTCTTGCCATTACTAATGGATGTCTTTTTTGTTTCAGGCTTTCAAATTCACCTCAAGGACCATCAGCCAAATTTTTAGTACAGAATAGTAAGTTGAGCTCTCAGATTACTTCTACTGTTTTTATTTATCTGTTTTTCTTATAAAACTGTTTAAAATCTAAAACTGTTCAAAATCATTGTAGTTCATACCCTGGCAGAACTGAAGATGACTGGAAACTGCCTGAGAGGCTCACGACCTCTTCTGTCCTTTGATCCGGCAAGTACAGGATTTCAGATTGCTTGACCTATAGTATCTCTGATTTTCTTTTTCTCTATACTGCTGTTGCCTTCTGTGTGTTCATAAAATTGTATTTTTCTCTTCTAGGTGTTTGATCAAGAGCCACACTATGCTCTGTTAAAAGAGTTGTTTATTCAGGTCAGTATGTGCCAACTTTGTTTTGGGATTTCTTGCATCTTACAAACTCTTTGTGCAAATATTTCAGGCTTAATACCTATTGGAAGTTGTTGGTGTGTGTCTTGGTACTTAGACACTAATCCTGCAAAGACTTGCGCACGTGCTTGAAGTCAATGGGACGACTCACATAGGCAAGTCTCTGCAAGATGAGGATGTTCAGTAGTAAAACAAGATGAATGCAAAGGTAATTAAACGTTATATTTTGGACTCGTGATCATTTTGGATGAGAAACTTTTTTTGCCTTTGTTATAGATTTTTAGTACACCACAGTATCACCCCAAAAGCCAGCCTTTTGTAGATCATGTATTCACGTTCTCCATCACAGACAACAGGATTTGGTTTCGAAACTATCAGGTTAGTTGTTTCCCTTGACTTTTTAAAAAAATCGTAGTTACTGTATGGTTTCATATGAAATCAATGAAATGCAGTAAATTGAAAGGAGACCTTTAACTATTACCAAGATATGCTGACATCCACCCCACTTATACAAAAAATGTGATTTCAAAATGTTTTATGGTGGACTAAAACTTATCTTTTTACATGCTTAACATAAATTAGCTGCATTAGATTTTGGGCTTGAACACCTGTGAATCCATATGTGTAAAATGTTTAAAGAATAGTATGCATGTATAAGTCCAGCACAAGAATCTCAAATGAAGGTGTTTGCTATTTTGTTACAGATCATGGAAGAAGATGCATCTCTTGTAGAAATTGGACCTCGTTTTGTTTTAAATCTCATCAAGATTTTCCAGGGCAGCTTTGGAGGACCAACTCTATATGAGAATCCACATTACCAGTCTCCAAACATGGTAATAGTCTTGCTTTTGGTTTTGCTTGCATTTAACGAATTCCTTAGGCCTTGATTGTGCAAGCTGTTCTGTCTGAATGTACCCCTGCTCATAAGAGATCAGCTTGCAGGATCCAGGGGCCTCCATGTCGCAATACGTATAATAGGTTATAATTTTAGGGTAAAATAATCACTGGCATGTGAACTGAGCAGATTTATGAAACTAATAATGCTGAGTTGTTTGATCTCTCAATGAGAAGATGGCAGTATGCTGAGGAATTTGCCAGTTGAAGGATGATCTTTTTTAAAAGATCACTTTCTAAGTGGAGAGCACTTTCTGTACTATAAAATGTTGTTGTTTGTGAACTTTTTGCAATATTACCTTGTTAGATGAGTTTTTTCATCTCTCCTTCACCTTTCAGTGCAACTGTATTAACTTACTCTTCTTGTTTTGATAGCATCGGCGGATGATAAGATTGGCTATAGCTGCTAAATTCAGAGAAAAACATCAAGTGAAAGACCTGCAGAAACTTAGGAAAAAAGAAGAAAAGACAATTATTCCAGAAGATCCTACAGAAACTGTCTTTGACACTCCAGCAGAGGAGAAGCCATTGGAAATAGTGTTGGTGAAACCTGAGCTAAAAGTCAATTTGAAAAAGAAAAAGAAATTATTTCAACGACAAAGGAAGAGGCAAAAAAACAAGTCCAGGGTGGGAGTGTAAAATGTTAAGTGGAAAACAATGAAGCAAATTTCAAAAGTCATATGTTAGTCTTGCATACTTAGCTCTGAAATATAGCTAACAACCTACCTTGCATATGATCTTATCTCTCAATTTTTTAAAAAGTCAGCAGCTGCTTGCCACCAACTTTGAGTAAATGAAAAATCAGATGTGGATTTCTTCTGCTGTTGGACTTATCTTATCTCAGACTGTGTTTTAAATAAAATTGGTTGGTATTTTTGTTGTACATGTGTCTTCCAAAGAATAGATACATTGCCTTACAAAGCTCTTGGAGAAATATGAACATTTTAAGGGGAAGGTGTTGCAGAGCAGCAACAAGAGGTGAATAAGAAAGTCTGATCAAAAATTTCTTACAACTGAAAGTTAGTCTTGTATGGGTCAGTAATGCTGGGTTTTGGGGTGGGGGGACCACTACCTAAAGGAGTTTGGGTGCTTTCCCCTAGCCATAGTTCAGAAGTTTAGCTCCCCAGCAGTAGTCAAGATCTTACAGTCTATATTACATTTGACATACAAGTACACTTTCTCTTCAAAAGATGCAGCTTGCCTACAGTACTGGTTCACTTTTTCTTGGCCGGTTACCCACCCTATCCCATGGTTCTTGGAGAAGAGAAAGGATTATGTGATTTTTTTTGATCACAGGAAATTTTTTGTTGGCATTTTTAAGAACAGTGATCTACAAAAGCATAAATGGCTTGTCTTATAGAAAAGGGGGCAAACCGTGTTTACTGTGTGTTGCTCCTGGTGTCCTGTACCAAGTGTGCTACTATTACTCAAAGATACAATGGAACGTTGTCCTTTGTGGGTGCTGATGCTCCTTGATATTCCACCCTTCTCTATTCTAATTTCTAGTGTGGTAGGTTCTGTACAAACACAGAACAAAAAGACTGTCTCTGCCCCCCCCAAAGAACTAACACTCTGAAGAACTATTGTCTTAGCTTGGGCCTTTTTTTAAAGTTATTACTAGCAAGAGCAGTCAGGCCTGCAATTAGCTAAGAGAGTGTATGCAATGCATGCACCAGAACTCAGTTCTGGTAAATGAGATTCTGTAACAGAAGAATGAGCTCTGCCTGTTAAGTAAATGTTTACCTAAAATGAAATGGGGTTGAAGAGGGTGTACACTTTAGTTTTTAGTAGATTAAGCCCATGGGGCCAGGGAGAGCCCTTTTCTGTGATTGCCAGCTCCTAGTACAATTAATAAATCACACACTTATACTTTCAGCACCTGTGGGATTTTTTTTCTTTCTATCTAGTAGGAGCAGTGTTACAGGCTTTTAGTAGATACATCAGGTTCTTTTAGCTAGATACCTGTACTGACTCTGCATAAAGCTTTTCATTAGGGAGAATGGTTGTGGTGAAGGAAATAGGGAAAAACTACCCCTACCACTGGTAGGAAACTGGACCAAACAAGGGAATATGGAAGAGTAAAAGGTTAAATAGTGCAATGAGGAGCTGAATAGGCAAGATTTCGTTTTTCTACATTTGTAGTTTGTAAAAGGGTGGCTGCTTAGTAAGCACCCCCTGTGGCCAGAGAGATTGCTTTGCAAGCACACTTCACTAGATTCAGGCCCCTTAAGCACTCCACACAGTCTCTTGTGTTTAACAGCACCTGCATCCAGAGTTGTTTTATTAAGATTCAGACAGTTCTGAGTTCCTAACAGCAAATGGCTCAAACATTAGAGTCCCCTATATAAAGTCCATAATACAAAAGTTCATAGTTAGCCCTGGTTTTGTTTTTCCTATCCAGGCCCTTCAGTATGTTGTTATCCTCAACTCAAGGGCACAATCAAATCTTTTTTCATTAGTCCAAATTTCTTGCCATTCCTCTTTTAATTTTTCTGTACTGGACTTCTGAATTCCTGTTTATTCAAGGGTAGTTTTGTCAGTTTCCATTTCTTACAAGTTTTTTATCTGCTTTGTCATTCTCTTATTTCAGTATGTGCTGGGATCCAAGCTAATATATCTGTACTGATTCTGTCATTAGAAATACAGTTTCATTGATTAAATCACTTGACATACTGAGACACCCTTTTTAAAATCTCCGTTAAGTAAGGCCTGAGATTGAATCTGAAAAATGACCATTGCTGCTGGACATACCTCCCAGATTTAACTTAGTGGTAGCATAATGTCTACTAGTTTGGCTGTCATGACAGCTACAAAATTGGATTTTCTTTTAAATGTACTAATTCCAAATTTTGGTATATGCTGTCCCTATTCTTCCTGTTTTGTTTTTTTAACCCATCTCATATATATATGACAATCAACTCCACTTCTCAGCTGTACAGTGGTACAGTTCGTTTTTAATAACTGTCTCTTTTTTACCCTTAAGTTTATAAAGTAAGTCAAAATCCACATTTGGACATGCAACTCTTTATCCATAAGTAATTTTCCATGACAAAGTTTTGATGTAATTTAGCTTTTTCCCTTCAACTTCTGCATCCACATTTTAACTTCTGAGGCAGAATGCAGTCTATATACCAGCCTCCCCAAGGGAGCTCATTCTAAGTGGCTGGAAGAGAGGGGAGGGCCCCATCCTACACAATAGGGCTCTTGATCCTGCACCTTTAAAGGAACAGTGTCTTGGGCTTTCTCCCTATCCAACTGTCACATTCCGGGATGCAGTCCAGTAAGGGGTTGTGTCACCATCTGCCCTGAAACTTGGGGTGCCTCACTGTGCTTTACTGCCATAGCTCCCAACCTGGGCCACTCACAAACAGCTTCAGGTCACACCCTGCAACATGCCAGCACGTTCCAGTCACACTGGTTTCCATCAGCCTTGGTCACCACTTGCAGGGTGACCACAACACACTCCCAGTCTAAACTTTTCCTCTAAAATGTGTTCTGCACTGTCCAGTCCTTTCTTGAACAGATCAGATATTTTAGGTCCATTTCCTCCATAAGGAACAATATCCAACAGTTTGCTACTTTAAATGGAGTTACCCAAACAATTTAATTTGAATGCAACACCAGATTAGTTTTGATTAAAGAACAAAACAAGTTTATTTAACTACACAGAGAGAGAGAGAATTTAAGGGAGTTAATACGTTTTTATAAGGCATTAAAGTGAGAAATGAAAAATAAAAAACTCAGGTGCTAAAACTTAACAAGCTAGACTTGGGTCAAGGTAAAAATCTTTACCCCATACTCCAAACAACAGGGCTGACCAAACTCCAGGTCAGTCTCCCTCCCAAAGTTATATGGCTGTTTATGGGGGTTTTTTTTGGTTTGTTTTATCTGATGAAATGAGAATAAGAGATGGATAGGGAGAGAATACCTTGTGGTGCCCATCACTTTTATAATCCAGTCACCTTCGGAATGCTTTTTCCTGAGAATTATTGCTACATAAAGTTAGTTCCCACTGTGAGGTTGGAGTCTTGTGGTGAAAGAGGTTCCATGCTGTTTGCTAAAATGTAGATTGATCTGTTTCAGCTACCCTTCTTTGCCAAATTCTGGCCACTTGACAGGTGATTGCCCATCAGTTTTGATGATACCTGACTAGAGGCATCAGCCTTTCCTGTGTCTTTGAGAAACAGGTTTATCCATGCCCCAGGCTTGTCTTGTAGCCTTATGTCAGTCATAATTTCATCTTATATTCATAACTTTTACATATAATGCTGCTATTTAGATTCCACCATGATATTGTTGACGAGTCAGTTCTTCATTTTCAAATGATACCTCACAAAGCATACTTTGTACAAAGATTATAGTAGTATATAGGATGTAATTATAGGGTGCATTTGGTCACACCCACTCATTCCCTGGTAGCACGTCTCTCTTCTGTTACCAGGCCATTTCCTGATCCTTTGTTCAATCCAGTTCCTGGGAACAGGGACTTGTGGCCCCCTCCACTCTTAAAGGGATAATATGTCCTATTACATGGAGGTTGCTTGGCACTAGCCACTGACGGCTAAATCAGTGCAAATAAAGAATTTAATCCAATAATGAATTCAATCACAGGATTGTGGGTTGTACAGGATGGGCTTGTTCTATTAGTGGAAAAATTGTTTGGAGGTGGGCTGAGCAACCAAAAACCAAGACATGACAGATCTTTAGGCAAGTGAGTAAATTTGCAATCTGATTGGCTGCTGCTGTCCAGTGATGCCTGGAGAGTATTATGATAAGAACGCCTAGCTGTAAGTAGACCTTGTCTATACTGCAAGAATTTTATAATGATTGCTAAACTTGGCTATGGCTCAACTTTGTTACAAAAGAACTAAATTAACTACATCTTTGCAGATGTAGTGTAGCTCTATCTATAGAAACTAAGCGACACTGTGATTCAGCCTGCTTAAGCTGCAGCAAAGTTCAAATTCAGTTGTTTATGTAGTGTAGATCAGGTCACAGATGTTAGAACAGAGGATTATGCCTCTCTGGTTAGTCTCATTACTTGTGACTACTGCTCAACAGTAACCAAAAGGCAGCTGCTCTCTTCAAAATCAGGTTATGCACACATGATAGGCTGATTATATGTATACTTCTACCTTCCAGAGATTCATGTCAGGATGACAGAACTCTGGCACTGCAGATATAGATGAATGACCTGCTGGAGCCTGAGTGACTGCTGAGCTGGTTGCATGGGTACCGCGGAAAAGGCTGGATGCTAGAAGTATGGTGGGAACTTGTCTTCCAATACTGGATCAGCAGGTGTTCTTAAAACCTCATTATTACAGAAGTATATTTATTCTCTCTCCTGTCTGGCAGACAATTGAGCTAACCCCTTCCTCTGCACTGTTAGTTGTCTGATACCATTCTTTAAAAAAAGGACCACAGAGCCTATCTAGTGCAAAGTATCTTTTAACAGTGGTGGGTCATTACCAGCTACCCCCAAAGAAGGTGAAAACAAACCTGCAATAGGCAATTAGGGAACACCCAGTCCACAGAGGAAGTTAATTAGAGGTGGTTGCCTGTCCTACAGCTTGGGGCTGTTTGTCACTTCCATACATTTTGTTTTTAACCTTTTACTAATATAATGTGAGTATTTTCCCCAGCCTTCAGCTAACACAGATGCTGTGTGTTAACAGTCTGTGCCCAGGAACTTCAATAAGTGTCTTAAGCTAATTTTAATACATGTAAAAAGAAACAAAATGCTCAACACTGGTTACAAAACAGACACAAGTCCCACCTGATTGCTTTGTGAGCTCACCTCAGGGAACATTGACTCACCTCTTCTAAAGCAGCCAGGAGGATCCCGCTGCCAGGCCAGGGTGACCAGATAGCAAATGTGAAAATCCAGCAGCGTGTGTGTATGTGTAAAAGGCACCTATATAAGACAAAGGCCCAAATATCAGGCCTGTCCCTATAAAATCAGGACAGCTGCTCACGCTGGGCCAGTGCTCAATCTCTGTTAGCCAACTGCCAGGGAACTTTCTCACCCCCAACATTCCACCCTACCACGAGACTTCCACCGGCCAAGAACCTTGGCCCTCCTAACATTCTAGCCCACCACGTGACATTCCGCCCCTCGGGGCCCCGGCCCCGCCCCTCGCCCACCTGGCCCCGCCCCCTGGTCAGCTCTCTCCTGGCCCCGCCTCCCCGGCCGGCAAGGGGCGGTGGCCTCATCTCTTTATGGCCTGTGCGCGCCTTCCGGCCCCTCCCTGTGCGCTGCCGGCGGCGAGACCGGCTGGCGTGCCCCTCGCGCGGAGCTGGGCCGGCTCCTCGGGCCCCGCGCGCCGCGATGAAGTGTCACTACGAGGTGCTGGGGCTGGCGCGCGACGCCTCCGACGAGGAGCTGAAGCGGGCGTACCGGAGACTGGCGCTGCGCTGGCACCCAGGTACGCCGGGCTCGGGGCCCCGCGCCGCCCGTGGCCGCTCCTCCATGCTGGGCCGCCCCTTTCCCCGCGCCGGGCCCGCGGGGGCTGTCCCGGGCCGGCCCGCACCATCGGGGGGTCACAGCCGCGCCAGCGCTCCCGGCTCAGAGAGGGCCCTGCGCGGCCCGCCCCCCAGGCCGGGCGGGCCCATGCCGAGGGCAGGTGGGCAGCGGGCGGAGCCGCGAGGGGCTCTAGGGACTCTGCGGGGCCGGAGTCAGAGCCCGTGTCCACTGGCTGAGCCAGGGGCTCCCATCACCGGGCCGAGCCAGTGAGGCTGCCACTCCCTCCTCCCCCTTGAGGCGTCGCTCAGGTATGTGGGTTCGGGGCGGGGAGCCCGGCGGGTATTTCTCCTGGCTCATCTACCAGCCTCTTTCCCTCCCTCTTTGAAGCGCGGCAGTAAGTGTGCGGGCAGGGGGGACAGGGGCTTCTCGGAGCCCTTCGTCTCTGCTTTAGCGGCCAGTCTCCCTCGCGTGGTACCTAGCGGGCGTACAGGCGACATGACAAGTCAGAGGTTAAGGCCGGAAGCAACGCCCCCAGATCTAGTCTGATCTCCTGTATATCACGGGCCACCAACCCCAGCAACCAAAGTTAAACCGCAGTAATACAGCCCCCAGAGGCTAAAATATTATGTACCACAAGCAGAGAATTAGAGGGACTGAGGTGTGCCAGTGTCCAAGGCTTCTGCAATGGCAGGGAATTGATTGAGATACATCTAGATGATATTGGCAAGCGTCCCATGCTGTGGAGGAAGGGAAAACCTCCCCAAGGTCATTGCCAGTCTGACCTGTGGAGCAGTTCCTTCCAGACTGCACATAGGATGACTTTTCAAAATGTCTTTTGTATTTTTCCTGTTCGCTTTGTGCGCTCAGTGTCACTTTATATATAGTCAGTTTCCCTTGTTTGCAACCTGTGACAGGCAAGAGTACACTTCCTTTTTAAATAGGAAAACTTTATTCTAAAAACAACAAAAGTTGGCAAGAAGACTCAGAGACAGGTGTAGTATCTGAAACTATTTTGTAATTCTTATTGGAATTGACATTGTTCCTTTAATTGTTTCTTTACATGCAGCAGTATCACTTTAAGTTATACTGAAAATAAATATTAATTCTCCAGACTTGTTCTTAATATGGCTGTTAATGTGGCAGAGTGACGATGGAAGGAGAAACATTAATGAAAGATGAAGCTGGATCAGCAGTCATATTTTAGTAAACTGTGGTGTACCCAATAATCCAATAAGGGCCTTGAGTTGTCCTTCTGAATTGACTTTTTTCTTTATTTGGCTGATTTCCTAAATAATTACTTTGTGACATGAGCCTCAGCTGTTGCTATGATCTTTATGGCTTAAATTGTAATGACTTCTATTGCAGACAAAAATCTAGAAAATGCTGATGAAGCAGCGGAACAGTTTAAATTAATCCAAGCGGCATATGATGTACTGAGTGATCCTCAAGAAAGAGCATGGTAAGTAATATTTGTCTGCCAGTGGAGCAGGAAAGACAATCTAACAAAGGGCTTGATTCTGCATTCCTGTCTTAGGTAGCACTCACATTGAAATCATTTGTGATTTCTTTATGAGGTTAACAGACATTTTATAGGTTTCTCCCACCAGTAACGATGTATACAACTGTTAGGTCCTGGGGTTACAGCTACAGAACACATTAGTCATATTCTTGTAACAAAGAACACTTGAAATCACCTTTTAAAAATTGTGTTCCTGGATCGATTTGTTGTGTTTTAAATAGTTTTTGCTTCTGGTTCTCTCTCAAGTATGTGTCCCAGGTTTATAGTTGCATGCACCTTTTTTTCCTCCTTGGATAACAGTGAGCTGCTGGCTTCATATGTTTAGCTACTTTCTCAGGAAGCACTATTCTCAGTTTTTCACGTACTGAAAGAACAAATGGCATACACCAGTGTAAAAGTGGGGAGGGCCTGGAGAATGTGTTTAGAGATCTGTAGAACCTGTAATTCACGTTCTTGGAATCCTCAAGAAACATCTTATTCAAACATGTTAGATAACTTTCTCCCAAAAGAATTACAGTAAAAGTAATAGGTACTCCATGAACAACTAGAGGGTCACACACTGCCTTGGGTTTTCATCTCAGTGATTAAGTTATGTGTTCTTGATGTTGTTTTCTGCTAGGTATGATAACCACAGGGAAGCTCTGCTGAAGGGAGGGGTTGATGGAGAGTATCAAGATGATAGTTTGGATCTTCTGCGCTACTTCACTGTTAACTGTTACTCTGGATATGATGATGATGAAGAGGTAATGAACTGACTCTCTACTGAGTCAAGTTAAAACTTCTTAAAAAAAAAAAGAAAGCAATGGAAGTAAATTGGTGCATTGATACGCCATTCTTAAAATTACCGAACATAAATGGAAAAATGTTTACGGTACACTTTAAAAAGGGAGTGGGGGAGGAAAACATGCACTGAATATTTAGTCAGTTTTAAATGTCCCCTTAATCAATACTGCTGTACAATTGTATAGCAACACTTTACATGTAATGCATCCCCTGCCACTTCGCTTTCACTGTGCAATCCTATTATGCTGAAATGTTTCACAAGTTGGAATGCTTTAGGATATAAAAAGCGGTATTATGCCAGTGCTCTGGGGTATGGACTTGTTGCCATTTAACTTCGGTTGAGTTTAAGGTGTTGATGTTGATCTAAAAGGTCCCAAATGGTTTGGAACATGCCTGCCTGAGAGATTGCCCATCTCCCTATGATACTGCCATAGCTGCAATGAGCTGGAACACCCCTAACTTATAATAACAGAGCTGCTGGTAGGCAGTTCTTGTCTTTGGAATTCTCTACTGCCTTAGTCCAACACAACTGCCTGGGTCACAATGGGGTTTTTTGTATTTGCTGATCGTTTGTTTTTTTTTTTTAAATAAATAAAAATTGGAAGGACTCCTAGAGCCTGGCATAATTACCTAATTTTGGTATACAAAGTCTTTATTTTGACTTAAAAGTGTTACTGTAGAATTTAAATAGTGATCTTTCTCTGTTGTTGATCATTTCAGTTCTTTAGTTGTGTAGGCATACAATTAATTTCTCAGTAACAATGGTATATATTTCAGGGGTTCTTTGCAGTCTTTCGTCAAGTATTTGAAAATATTGCAAAGGAAGAGATGGAATATATATCTCAGGAAGATATTGAAGAATTCCCTACTTTTGGATACTCTCAGAGTGATTATGATAAGGTAAGGTACATAACTTTTGGAAGTCTAAATAACTAACTATTTTTTACACTGTAATATCATTGGGAATTGGGGCTTAATCCATCTCTCTTTGAAATCACAGGAAAGGCTCCCATCGACGTTATTAAGAGTTGAATCTGGCCCAATGTGTACATAAAGCCTTCCCTGCCTGACCAAAAGCTCTTATTTAATGCCTTGTGTATACTAAACATTTTGCCGCTTTACCTACACCAACATAGTTAAAATGTCAAACCCCCTAGTGTAGATGCAGTTATTCCAGTATAAAAGTGCTTATATCAGTATAGCTTATTCCAGTTCAGTGAAGCGAAATAGAATATACTGGTATAAAGCTCCTTATATTGACATGTTTATGTTGGTTAAAAAAAATCTCACTGATTACTGGCTTAGTTATAGCCATAACATTTAAAGTGTAGACCAGGCCTAAGAAATAAAAGGATAGATTTAATCATTGATGTCTGGTTGAAACTAGCCTTGCTGGTGTTCTGAAATGCTATGTATTCCAGCAAGGAATACCTGAAGATGTGGTAACTATTTATTAAGAGACTGTATTTGTGTTTATATAATTTTTCCATTTTAGTAAACCACAATTACAAAAGTAAAACTTGCTGACTTCATAACACAAAATACGCAAGATAGTGGATAACCAACAATTGTGACTGCTGCTGAAATCTCTCCAGCCATCTAAGGCTTTTCATGGTGGTGCCCCTGCTTTATACTTCCATGATACCATCTATACTCCCAGCTGTTCTGTCATGTCTTATTTCCTCTCCTAGAGGCTGATCCTTTCATTCTGCTATGTCAGCTAACAACTTAAAAATCTCCCTTTGTAAAATTCTTCCCAGAACCTACTAGCATGTTTATGCTGCCTTCAGCCAGTAAGCTGGCAGTCAGACCCCTGTGTAACCACTTAAGAGTATCGGCACTAAATCCATATTCTAGTCTGTTCCTGTGCTTACCTCTTCGTAATACTTCCTCCTAACATTTAAATTATATTATATTATTCTTTTAATCAGTTGTGAGTAATTAGTACATATCAGATGAAAACTAGTATGAAAACACATTTCACTGGAATATTTTGTCCCTGATTTGCAGTAACACTATTTTCACTATGTGTATATTAATGTACCTTCTAGCCTGTTGAGACATGTACTCTAAATTGCTCAAGATAATCAAAGTCCTAACACAGACTATTAGAGAAAATTGTTTATGAAAGTCTGTAATAGTTGGAGCAAATAGCATGTTACAAACTAGACTGTGATAAGGGGTCTTCAAGGCTGCAAGTAAAGTGATGGATTGGCATAATGAGCTAAAAATTGTAGAAATGGGAGGAAATGTTTGTGGGTGACTCACCAAAATGTTTTCATGGAATGAGATTGACACACCATTTTTCACCTTCTTTATCTGGGGTCACTAAGTGGAAGCTGTGGGAGCCATGGATTAAAGCAAATAATTTTTAACATTGACTGACAATGCCACCATTTCTTGGGACCTTGAGATCCACCATGACATTGTTGGGTCTTCATCATCCTGATCATGGAAGGTATTCTGACCAGACTGGGCCAGAAAGATGGAATCAGATGATATGCTGCTTTTAGCAGCCTTGGTTAAAGCTGGTGTGAACCTGGAGTGCGAACCTTGAGTTCCTGTTGTCACCCCCTTCCTCTGCCACTGTCCTCCTCCACCTTATTTTTCCTCTTTCCTATCTCTCTCTACCTTCTGTTTTCGGAGTGTTGGACTTAGCTGACCAAGACTGCACCTTTCTCAACACTTCTGTGAACATGTGGCTGGAGAGGCCACCTAAAAGCAATGTCTTAAGCAGCCCAAAGCTGGTATGAGTTTGGTAGGTCTCAGAGTGGCTAATAAGACCATATACTAGGTCTGTGTTTCTCCACCAGCAAGGTTGCAAGTGAAAATCAGCACCAGAGACAAGCTATATTTTTTTTAATTTGCTATTCTTTCTCTCTCCATGTGCGTCTTTTGTCTTAAAGGAGGAAACAGCATTGGTCTTCCAAAAGCAGCAGCAACAATTCAAAACCATTTAAACTAACCTCTTCTTGCTACCTCCAGAAAGGGCAGTGAATATCATCTAAGACTGTCAAGTGGGGCTTTTTCCTATAAATGACTCTATAGAGGCAACAGGAATATGGGATATTGCCATAATAAACGGCTTAGTAATTTTCATTTCAAATGCATAAACTGTGGGGTTTTTTGCATCTCCTTAATAAATGACTAAAAAGACTTTTTTAATGGCAGCTGTTACAGTGGGAGTTGCCAGCAATATCTTGACAGGAAAACCTAGATGTTGCTTAACTGGTTAATATTGTAACAGAGAAGAGTGGTTTCCACTACCATCTTATCTCTTGTTGGGCCAAAGACCTACCCCCTTACTGATGCCACAGACCAATGGCAGCTTTTGTTAATTAACTTAGTGTGAACTTGGAACTTGGCTTCAGTAAAATTTTAAATCTTTTTCCACATAGTAAGAAATATCTTGAATTTCTACAAGGCATTGGGTTTACAACCACATGACATCTTGATTTTAAAAACTTGCATATGGAACTAACAGCATACATTAGATGGATTAAAAGTTGGCTTATTGATCTCAAGATGTAGTTGTTAGTGGGGAGACATCGATGAGTGATGCAGTTTTCTAGCAGAGTCCCTCAAGGATCTTGGTCCAGTGCTATTCAATATTTTTATCAACAATTTAGATGTTAAATCTTTGCTGGTTACATTTGCAGATGACACAGATTGGTCGGGTAATAAGTAGTGATGAAGATTGATGACTGTTATAATGTCATCTGAATCACCCGGTTAAATGGTCACAATCAAACAAAATACCTTTTAATACAGCTAAATGCAAGATAACACACCAGGGAACAAGAGTGCAGTTTACGCCAACAGAGTGGGAAACCATCTTGGGCAGCAGTCACTCAGAAATGCTGAGGCTAAAAGGGCTAGTGTGATCCTTATAAAAAGGGAATACTGTATTATGCAGAAATAAGGAAGTAATCTTGCTTTTCTACACAGTAGTGGTGGTAAGGTCGGTACTAGGATGCTATGTCCAGTGTTGGTGTCTGTGTTTCAAGAATGTGTAAATACCAGAGAGAGTTCAAAAGAGAACCACAAAAATGATCCAGCGTTTGGAGAAAAGGGTGGGGGAGCCTCATGATGTGAAGCTTAAGGAACTCAAGCTGTTTGGCTTATTGAAGAGAAGGTGAGAGGTGACTTGATCACTATATGTAGGTATTTACACACAGAAAAGATATGTGATTAGTGGTGGCTTTTCAATAGGCATAACAAGATCCAGTGGCTGGAAGTTCAAGTTAAGCAAATTCGATCTTGAACTTAGATGCAATTTTCTACCAGTGAGGGCAATTGAACAATGGAACAGTTTACCCTGAGAGGTGATGGATTCAGCACCGCTTGGAGTCTTTAAAATGAGATTAGATATCCGTCTAAAAGACATGCTTTAATCCAGCTCCTGGAAAAAATTCTATGAGTTGAGTATACAGGAAGTCAAACGAGATGTTTGTAAGGGTCCCTTCTGGCTTTGGAGTTTGTATATCTGTGAACATCTAAATAATCTTTGGTAGCTTTTTTCAGTATGATGTCTTACAACTTTTTCCAATTCCTTTTTTTCAACAGGTAGTCCATCCTTTTTATGCTTACTGGCAGAGTTTCTGTACTCAAAAGAACTTTGCTTGGAAAGAGGAATATGACACACGGCAGGCATCAAACCGTTGGGAGAAACGAGCTATGGAGAAAGAGAACAAGAAAACTAGAGACAAAGCAAGAAAGGAGAGGAATGAACTGGTTCGTCAGCTAGTGGCTTTTATTCGTAAAAGAGATAAGAGGGTACAGGCACACAGAAAACTCATAGAAGAACAGAATGCAGAAAAAGCTAGGAAAGCAGAGGAGCTCCGGAGACAACAAAAACTCAAACAAGCTAAGTATGTAAATATTGAAGGAAGCATTTTGGAACTGAGAAATAATCATAGGAGATTCATATTGGGTCATATTTTTACCACCTGCAGCTTACATTGTTTTAAAGAGTAAATGTTGGCATTGTGAACTTTTGTCCTTAAGTCTGAGATTTGTAGTCTGAGTTGCTCATGGCAGAAACAATCCTCCTTGTACCCAACACCTTGTGGGTAGTAAAGAAATATGAAATAAGTTTTAATAATCAGTATTTTATTGTTGCCAAAGTCTTCAATGCTAGATAATCCACAAAACAAAGGTGGTAGCAGGTTGGCAGAAGTATGCTGAGTATAAGTGGAGTGGGAGGAGGTGGGAGTTCCTTTATCACAGAGTATCGCAGTTGAGGGACATTTTGTATCCTGTGATAGACCCAGGCCAGTTGAGAACAGCAGAGTAGTAGAAGGGAGATATACTGGCCACTGGATAAGCAGTTTTCTGTTCCCTGAGTGACCAGAGCAGGGGCTGCTCCAGGGTAATGAGGACACCTGACTCCAGTTAACCTGCAAAGAGTCAGATGAGGCAGTTAAGCACCTGACTCTAATTAAGGCCCCTCTGATGCTATAAAAGGGCTCACTCCAGTCAGGCCAGAGGGAGCCAGAGGAGAGGAAGTGTGTGTGTGTGAGGAACTGGGAGCAAGAGGCATGCAAGAAGCTGAGAGTGAGTAGGCATACTGCTGGAGGACTGAGAAGTATAAGTGTTATCAGGCATCAGGAGGACGGTCTGGTGGTGAGGATAAAGAAGGTGTTGGGAGGAAGCCATGGGGAAGTACCAGGAGGCACTCTAGACAGCTGCAGTCCACAGGGCCCTGGGCTGAAACCCAGAGTAGAGGGCGGGCCTGGGTTCTTCCCAGACCTCCCAACTCCTGATCAAACACAGGAGGAATTGACCTGCACTGTGGCTTCTACCAGAGGGGAAGGTCTCTGCGCTGTTTCCCGACCCACAGGGTGAATCTGTGAGGCAAGCAAATCTGCCAATAAGCGCAGGACCCACCAAGGTAGAGGAGGAACTTTGTCACAATCTCTAATAGCATTGGTGATTAAAGGCCTTTTTTTCATCTGTTTGATTAATATTTACAACCATTTTCCTTAGTTTTGGACCTTGGCTGTGTAATTTGTACCTTTTCAATAATCTAGTCTAGAATTCAGTGTGCTTTGCGTGGGTCTATACTTTAAGACCATTTAAAAGCTACATTTGCCCAACTGCTTGGTAGTGTTGTTTTATGTTGTTTCTTAAACTTTGGGAACACTTTAGAACATGATAAATTTTTGGTGAGGAAACAATGCACAGGACTGATTAAAGGTTGATTAACTTGAGAGGAAAGGTGCTTCTCATTTGGTAATAATCATATACCTCTGAAGTTGAGGAGTTTATTAGCCCATGATAATTCCTATCAACTCAGAATATCTGCACATTAACTAAAATTTCTGATTTTCATTTTAAATGAAAAGAACAAACTTGCATAAAATGACAAGCTGTTAAACTCAGACTGTTAAAAGGTAAACTTGGGGAGGGGGAACACGTCTTTTTGCCCTTCTTTCCCCACTCTCTCATCACGTTTGTCTTTCGCTCCCCGCAGGTCCAAAAGAAATACTCTCCCTGGGCTAATTGCAATATATTTTGTTTATATTTCAAGAGTGAATTAGGAGCAGGGCACTGGAGTTCTCTCACTGTAAACACAAAATATATTCCTGGCATAAAAGCCTTGTCCGTCTGGAAAGAGGCAGGGAAAGAAGCTTAAATATTTAACCATTCTTCTTTCCAGCAAATGCATAGGCCCACTTTCTTTGTTTCTGGCTGTTTTTAGTAGAGTGGATTTTTTTTTCCACTGAAGGTAATGAAGCCCAAGTGATGGTTTTGCTGCAGGCAAAGAGCTTGAAAATTGAGTGCAGAAGGCAATTGGAGCGAAGATCTGAATAGCTGAAGTACAACTGTTGAGGAGTAATTGTACAGTAGTAATATAAATCAGACACTCACAACCTATCTGTTCTGTTTCCCAGTCCTTGCAAAGAAACTAGTTACTGGTGTGTTGGATTTGGTTGAGACAAGACAGCTCAGTCGTTTTCTTCTTTTTAAATATGTGAACATGATCAAATAAATAAATAAAGCACTGTTACCACTGAATTCTCTGAAATATAAAAAGTTGTTGTATTCTGCTTAAAGGCTTGGTGAGCAATATAAAGAGCAGAGCTGGATAGCTATGTCTGATCTAGAGAGAGAATTGCAGCAGATGGAAGCACAGTATGAAAAGGAATTTGGAGATGGATCTGATGATGAAGAGGAAAGAGAGAAACTGGAGCCAAGAGAAGGAATAGATGGTAAGGGTCTGTTAATGTATTTTTGATTTGATACCTATAAAAGACCTTGCAGTTGCTCCATATTTGTATGTACGTAATCATATAGCTGCATTCAAATCCTCGAGGCTTAAGTCCGGATTCCCTGCTGGCATACACCACTCATTTCAATTGAGCTAATTAAGGAAAAAGTTTAGTCCCATAGTGTTTTGTTCTCCTTTTGAACACTTATCTTCATGTTAGTAATGGATGCTTATTTGTGGTTGTGCGGGGAAGGAACAGATTATTTAGGGAGAGTGTTCTTAGCACTCTGCACACTTCAGTAATCCTAAAGGGCTTGAATGGGCATTGTTGAAAGCATGCTGTCTCTTTAATTACTCATATCTCCTAAGAATCACTCAGCCAATTTCCTTCCCCTTCCCTTTTCAGATAAACTGAGTGATGAAGCTGAAGGAGTTGAATTTTATGATGACTTGTACTGCCCTGCTTGTGACAAATCCTTAAAGACCGAGAAAGCGTAAGTTTTTTGTTTCTTTCAGACTCACCTATGTTATCTGGACATCCAATACCCATTAAAGTTAATCCACTGTAATGGTATTTGGGCATCCACATGCCCTAGGTGGCTTTGAAAGGCTCAACCCTTTTCATTCAAGTAGGTTTTTTGGTGTTAGAATTTCCTATTGTGAACACTGAAAGGAATTAACCATTGTCATTGATCAGAGACCTTTATATGTAAATGAAATAAAATTTGCTTAGAGTAACAATTGCTCATGATTCATAGTATAGAAATTATCTACTGCTCCTCATAGAATGAAGAACCATGAAAAGTCAAAGAAGCATCGAGAGATGGTAGCGCTGTTACGGCAACAGCTGGAGGAGGAGGAGAAGGAATTTTCTGTATCTACAGATGACAAAAATGAAGTGAATACCAGAGAAGATGAAGAAATGGAAGAAACACCCAAACAGAAGTATCTTAAAAATAGATTGTTTACACTTACTGTAGCATTTGTTATAGTTAGGCTACATAATAGTGGTCTTTATGAGGCTTTGAAAAAGAGCCCTGGGATAGACGTGATCACATCAGGACTCATTTAATTGTACTGCACAAGTTTGTTAAAATATCTCTTTGCATCAGTGTCCCAACACAAAAAAGTAGATTTTTAATGATATCAGTGGAATGGACTATTGTAGGATAATGGTCTCCTACTACTTATTTGCTGGCTTTATAGAAAGTAAATGCCAAGGCAAAGCAAAGATGTTAATATTTTAAAATAGGAGACCTTGTTACAGGCCGAATATTTGTTGTGTAGGTACAGCATTGTCAGGCACTGAGACTAGCCTAGAAAACTTGTTTGCTTCAGTTAATTGGAAGCTAGTTTATGAAAGATGCAGCATATTTTTTTAAAGCTGTACTATGCTTATGATTGAGCTGGTTCCTGAATATCTAATCATTCAGGATCAGGGTTTTCAGATTCAGTTTGAGCAAGAAATCTACAGAGATGTCACTAAATACCATAAACCGCGCACAAAACAGCTAACTGTTTTCACTTCAGGAGTCTGACAGTGTTGTTTTTCTCTAGCCATGACTTCCTGTTGCATTTGTGATACAAGTGAGATCAGAACTATTATCACTTAAAATGTAGCATAGAATTATTATTTAACCTTTCTAAAATACAATATTGGCAATTTAAGAGTGAAGAGTTGAATACATTTTTACCTTTACAGACTCTCCAAGAAGAAGAAAAAGAAACATAAAACGATGACGGTATGGAGTTTACACAGTCTCTTTCTGTGGCTCTATTGAAAATCTAAGGAAGCTATGTAAGACTTGGTTAGCTCTTTCTGTGGTCTTCTGACCTAGCTTTCCAGTAGCATCAGAAATTGAAGGAATTAAGAATTCTAGAGACTGGAAAAAGCTGCTAAATTTAGTATATGTAATCGAGTGGTGTATTTCTCAATGAGTCCATTGTTTTCAGAGACACTCTGACTCTGTTATCTGTTTTAACACAGGTACTTGTGTAACCCCCATTATTGTAGTATCAGAGCACTTCACAATCTTTGGTGCATTTATCCTCACAACACCCCTGTGAGCTAGGGCAGTGCTATTAGCCCCATTTGACAGCCTCTCTGTGCTGCGGTTTTCCAAGTGGCTTGCCCAGGGTTACACAGTAAATCTGTGGAAGTGCAGGGAACTGAACTCAAATCTTGTAAATCCTAGTCTAATGCCCTAACTACCGGACCATCTTTTCTCTCAGCTAGAACAGGTTGCTGGCTTCCATTCAGGAAACTGTTCTGTGCGTGTTGCTCAGAAAACCATCACTCAGCTCTGACAATATGGCCAACTGTTGTCCAATATATAATCTTCTATTTTTGTTTAAGATTGAGAGAGGCAGTTTTGAATGCTAGAGGTATAGTCAGAGGTGGTTTGCAGCTAATCCACTGGCCCCAGAAGAAGCACTCAGTAATCCACAACATTCAATAATCTGTACTGAGCCTTTCCACATCCATGCAAATTAGTGATGTTCTCTTGTAGCTTTAGTTTACTTGCAATCTTGGTAAGCTATTTTTGTCTGAGTTTACTAAAGTTACTAGTGTACTGATTCTCCTTCTCTTGTCTCCCAGCAGCCCACTTCCACCCAACACAATTCTAATTGTTACCCTTTCAGTGTTGCTTAGGTTGAGAAAATCCATTATCTGGTTGCCTCAGTTCTCCTTGACCCTTGTCAATCTGGGTAACAGTTGTATTGTTTTGGCTGAAATTTTCCAGAGGCTAACACCTGGAATGGAAAATTTCAGCCCAAATGCTTAAGTGTTTGGCAGTTATAAGCAATTGAAAACAAGGTCTTTTAATGGGAATTGTTGGGCAACTTTAATAGTGGACCTTATAGAATCAAATACAAAATTACAAAAAAAAATTGTTAGCTGTTTCGATGTATAGATCATTCCATCCTCCCTTCTTTATGCCTTAACGGCTGTGTGCTATGGGTTCTTGCAAAATCTGAGCTGTGAGTCTTAGATCTTCGATAAAGACTCTTTGGCTCTCTTCTCTTCATCACAGGCTGATTCTTTCTCAAAATGCTACAGCCAAAACTTCAGTTCTCTTCACCTCACTGCGTCTCTCACAAAACATCAGTGTAAAAATAGGCAAGCTAGATTTTCATTGAGGCAAATTGTTTAATTGTTAAATCTGCAATTATTGTATACACAGTTGCCAACTAATTATCCTGGAGTAATAAATACTTTTTCCCCCCCCTTTTGGATAGACGTATGAAGACTCTTTCAACAACAAAACTACAGATGATGCTACAGTTGAACAAAAAGAAGCAGACCAGGAGGACAGCATAACAGAAGAATTGGAAAATGTTAGCCAAAGAAATACTGCTTCTGAAAAGACAAGTGCTGCAAAAACTGTAGATGAAGTTAATGAACCAAAAAGTGAAGCAAAAAGGTAACATCATCACTTTGTGATGACTCGTAATATATGGCTTTCTTTGTTGCATTCTTTAGTTTAATAGTCCATGTTTTAAAGGCCTGAATTTTCTCTCACCAGTGTAAACTGAAAGCTACTCCACTGAAATTGAGTTATGTCAGAGTAAAACTGGTATAAGTTAGAATTGGTTCCTAAATTGGCAGTGGCTTTAGATTGCAAATAAATACCCCCCATTTAATAAACAACCAGTATCCAAACAAACCATCCTGTTAGCAAATATGCTAATCTTGTAAATAACTTATTTGTTTTGCTGTTAACAACTGAATTTTATGATGTCTTACAGGGGAAACTAGCAGGGGCACAAATGGGACTTAGGCACTTAACTCATGTTTGTGCCTTTAAAAACCTCATTCTGTTAACTGTGTAGCAACTTGATGAGTGGTTCTGGGCATTAATTATAAAGAGATTCTTCGTAGTTATCCAAGAAGTCACCACAATAGGGCAGTAGTTCTCAGCCTTTCCAGACTACTCTACCCCTTTCAGTAATCTGATTTATCTTACATACCCCAAGTTTCACCTTACTTAAAAACTACTTGCTTACAAAATCAGCTTAAAAAATACAAGAGCGTCAGAGCACACAGTTTACTGAAAAATTGCTTACTTTCTCATTTTTACCATGTGATTATAAAATAAATAGATTGAAATATAAATAATGTACTTACATTTCAGTGTATAGTATATAGAGGATAAATAAGTCATTGTCTGTATGTAATTTTAGTTTGTACTGACTTTGCTAGTGCTTTTTATGTAGCCTGTGGTAAAACTAGGCAAATATCTAGGTGACTTGATGTATCCCTGAAAGACCTCTGCATACCCCCATGGTTGAGAACCACTGCAATTGGGTATAGGCAGCAGTCTTGTTTATACTAACATACTCATTTTTGTAAAATTAGAACTTTGTTTACAGGCTTAGTTTTTGGCTGGAGCAAGTGGAACAAAGGTTTTAAAGGTTCAAAAAACAAGCCGAGTGGGAAAAATGTACAAATCATACATTATGCATTTCAGCTCAAGTGAAATATTCCATCAGTAGTAACTGTTTAACATACGAATGGCCACACTGGGTTAGACCGGCCAGTGCCAGTTACTTCAGAGGGAATCAACGGAATAGGGCAATTACTGTTATCCATCCCCAGTTGTCCAGTACCAGCTTGGGGCAGTCAGAGGCTTAGGGATACCCAGAGCTCATCCCTGACCATCTTGGCTAATAACCATTGATGGACCTATTCTCCAGGAATTTATCTAGTTCTCTTTTTAAATCCAGTTATACTTTTGGCCTTCACAACATCTGCTGGCAACAAGATCCACTGGTTGACTGATGCATGTGAAGAAGTACTTCCTTTTGTTTGTTTTAAGCCTTCTGCCTATTAATATCATTGGATGACCCGAAGTTCTTATGTGAAGGAGTAAATAAGACCTCCTTATTCACTTTCTCCATACCATTCATGATTTTGTACTGTCATATCCCCCCTTACTCATCCCTTTTTCCAAGCTGAACAGTCCCAGTCTTCTTAATCTGTCCTCATATGGAAGCTGTTCATATCCCTAATAATTTTTGTTGCCCTTTTCTTTACTTTTTCCAGTTCTAATGCATCTTTTTTGAGATAGGGCGACCACAACTGCACACAATATTGAACATGTGAAAATATTGGCTTTATATATTTCTATATCGATCTGTTTCCTAACAATTCCTAATGTTCGCTAGCTTTTTTGAATGTCGCTGCACATTGAGCAGATGTCTTCAGAGAACTTTCCATGCTGATTTCAAGATCTCTTTTGAGTGGTAACAGCTAATTTAGGCCCCATCATTTTGTATGTATAGTTGGGATTATGTTTTCCAATGTGCATTCCCTTGCATTTATCGATGCTTAATTTAATCTGCTGTTTTATCACTGAGTTTAGTGAGGACCCTTTGTAAATCTTCGCATTCAGATTTGAACGTAACTATCTTGAGTAATTTTGTATCATCTGCAAACTTTGCCATCTCACTATTCACCCCCTTTTTCCAGATCATTTATTAATATGTTGAACAGCACTGGTCAGTACAGAGCTTTGGGGATCTGCTATTTACCTCCTTCCACTGTGAAAAGTGACACTTTGTTCAAGATACTGCACAGTTAAGCACCACTTTTGCCAGTTCTCATGTCTGAGTATTGTGATGTGCAGACACTTATGGAAAACTTTATGCAAACAGTTTAGCAGCAGGAAGACATTCCTGTAAAGTTATGTTGAAAGTTATGCATAAGGCTGCGTGTCTGTCATGGATTCTGTGACTTTTGCAGTGGCCACTGTGGCTGGCTCCAGGGCTGCCTGAGCAGATCAAGCAACTCCTGGGCCAGCTGTGGCTGGGGCAGTTTGGGTGTAGGAGGGGTCTCAGGGCTGGGGTAGGGGATTGGGGTGTGGGGTGGTGCTTACCTTGGGGGCCTCCCTGGAAGCAACCGGCATGTCTCTGCAGCTCCTAGGCAGAGGGGCCAGGGGGCTCTGCTAGATGACCCTGCCCATAGGTGCCGCCCCAAGAGCTCCTATTGGCTGGGAACTGCAGCCATTGGGAGCTGCAGAGCCAGCGCTCATGGCAGGGGCAGCATGCAGAGTCCCCTGGCCTTCCCTTCCCCCTCATAGCTGTAAGGACATAGGGAGCCTGCCAGCCTTGCCAACCCTCTCCTGCACCAGCAGGTGTCCTGGGCTATGCGCCACTACCTGCTCTCCCCCCATCAATGCCAATGGGGGTCCTGGGCCACTGCCACCTCCTTCCCCCCTTTCCCTCGACTACTCGCCCCATAGCACCTGCAGCCCCCCAGCCAAAGTTTTAGTCAGGGGTATATAGTGTAAGTCCTCAGCAGGTCAGACTGTGAATTTTTGTTTACTGCCTGTGATCTGTCCATGACTTTTTACTAAAAATACCCATGACTAAAATATAGCCTTAGTTATGCACTAAGCATTGTGGAATCCTTACCTCCTTTACTCCCCAGCTTCAAGGAAGTGAAGAGGATGAGACAACTGCTGCTTCACTTTCCTTACATTTTCAGTACACAGCAAAGATATGTATAGTCACTTGTATAGTGTGCCCTTTCCCAGCAAACCTGTAAGGCCCCGTACATGCCCTTTTTTTGTGAAAGCTTACATTTGGCCCAAACCAAAACACACACCAAGGCATGTCTCCTCTGCGCAGGCTACTTCCAGCTCTAATGCCCAACTCTAGCTGATTACAAATCTGTTAACATTAAAAGAAATCTAAAGTTCATTTTGTTTCCCTCACTTGTTCTCAAATAGTTGAACCAATTTTGCTCAGACCTTGTGCCTATGAATACAATAAAATTCACTTTTGGACAAATTCCGAGCCTGGAATATATATTTCAGTCCTGCAGGCAAGTTTCAGAACATTACAATGCTCTGAAATGAGTTAGAATGGAGAACAGTGTGCACTTTTAACTATAGCAGTCACTTCCATTAGATGCATCCGACGAAGTGGGCATTCACCCACGAAAGCTCATGCTCCAATATGTCTGTTAGTCTATAAGGTGCCACAGGACTCTTTGCTGCTTTTACAGATCCAGACTAACACAGCTGCCCCTCTGATACGTGACTTCCGTTAAAGTAACTGCACAGGGTGAAAGGGAATCGTCCAAGTAGTGAATCACACACACAAGGTTATTTATTAAGCAGAAATTAATGGTGACCAAAAAACTGAATTTAGGAAAGTGGGTTAAACGCTAGTTTGTGCAAAACATTAAAAAGTTTAAATATCAGCCCATTTAGGTCCAAGTCCAGTACCCACTGAAGTCAGTGGACCATGAGATGTAAAAGCCTTAGTAATTTAAAACTATCAGTTCTGCTGAATGTGTTCATAGGAAAAACTTGGTTCAGCGTGATGACAAGTAATCTGAAATCTTAAACATTCTTGTATTTTCAGCATCCCTAAGACTAAAGGAAAGAGAACCAAGGATACAAAAAAATCTGTTAAGGTAACTTCAGAGCTTCAAGATAAGGTATGTGGAAAGTATTTAAAACTACAGATTCTCAATGGCTGGTAAACAGTTTAATGTCCTAAAAACAAATGACTTTTGGTCTGGTAGTTTTCCAGCTCCTGACACTCTTCTCCTGTTCTCGAAAGCTGCTTTTGCCTGTGTGTTTCATGTATTTGTCCATAAGACTCTTCCTGTTTATGCATGTTTACCAAAATCTAAGAAAATGGAAATTATTTTCTTAGGATGAAAACAGTTTATCTTCAAAGCTAAATATTTCAGCTTAATCTAGGATCGTCTTCTACAGACATCGATCTTGGTCTTCTAGATCCATCTAAACTTAAATCTGTCTTCGGGCCTCTCTATGTGGAAAAAATGAGCTGTTGTCACAATATGTTTGTATGGTGCCTGGAGCAATGGGGACTTCCAGTCTAGTTAGGTACAAATGCAATTTAGTTTAAAAATAATGGCCTGGCTATCTCCTTAAACAACATAGGCCATTACTATGAAACTGTTTCAGTAGCACCTAGAGGCCTCAGCCAGGTTAGAGCCCCATTGTGTTATGCAACGTACAAATATAGTGACAACAACTCAGTTCTATGTATTAATTTATTATTGTACACATGCTGGTGGATGTAGATTTGGATTTTTTAAAAATTTGTAAGTAGGTCTGGAAGGATTAGATTTAACTTGGTAACTGCTGCTAATCATCATCTACCCAAAACATTTTCTGTCCTTAATAGAAATTTACAGACAAGGAGAGTTAGATATACATGTTCATGGTTTAAAAAAAAAAAAGTGCCATCAGTCCTATTCCTTCACATGTTAATTTTCTGAAATGCCTACAGTCACTCGACTTTAAACAAACATATTAATCTTCTCTGCTAGTATGAAAATATTTAACAAGAAAAAACTGGGAAATATAAGAAGTTTGAAATTTGCTTTAAAAGATGAGAGCCCAAGAAAAAACTAATATGCATAATTGTTGTGCTTTCGGGGTCACGGTTTCAAATCTTGGTGTTTCTTGCAGATCCGTAGTTCATTTAGGAGCCTATTTGGCACTTAATAAGAAGTACTGAATGGAGCTTATTTGCCATAGGACATTTTTCAAATGTTCAAAAAGAGTTGATGTTCACATTTTCCTGAATGAATCATTCATGCTTATTATCCATTTCAGAGGCTAGCTGTTTGTTAAAAAATAAATGGTAACTGTTTAATATGTACTCATCCTTGGCCAGTAAAACAATAAAATAGTTTTATATTGTTTCCATAGTATCTACTAACATGAAGCATTATATTTTTTTCTCCTACCAGAATGAAGATATTCCTATCCACTGTATAACCTGCAATTGTGAATTTCAGTCCCGGAATAAACTGTTTGAACACTTAAAGGCTACAGGCCATGCAAAAGTAATGCAGGCACCAGCTGCAAATGGTGCTGGGAATAGCAGAAGCAAAAAAGAGAAACGTAAAAACAGATAGGACATCTCGATTGTTTTAAACTTTTTTGTTTTTGGATGCATATCTGAAGAAAACACTCAAAACCAATGGACAGGAATCCTACAATCAAAATTAAATTGGGAAGCAGTTCTTGGGTCTGTGGCAGTTTGCGTGGCAAAACGTTTTTATCTTGTGCAAAAATTTGTTTAATTTTTTACCAACAACGGAATTTCATCTTGCCATTCCAGGGGCTTTAAAATCTTGAAAAAAATAACACACATTCTTAAAGCTGGTTGTCATCCATACCCAGTGGGACTTGTATGAAAAGTGTACAGGGGGAGAAAATAATAAATTATTTTAACATGTTCTTTTTATTTATTTTACAGAGGTCATCTAATATGAGTTGGGATGGATAGGTGTCTGTCTCTGACCATCTGTCCATGGTAGACCACATAACAAAACCTTTAGACTTGAAGTTTCTCTAGGGTTCCCTATGGGACCCTAGTTCCTATCTAGGGTATGATGCAAATTAAGGCCCCACAAGTATAAAACTAGTTGTAAGATAAGGGTTAATCTATCCCTAATCTTTGCATAAGCAGCCAACCTGTAAAGAATAAAATACACAAGGGCAGTGTGTGATACCTTTTATTGGACCAAGAAATTAACTCACATTTGTAAACTGAACTGACAATTAGTTGTAATTTATACTTTACAGCTGAATTGTTTAATCATGTCTTTACCCTGAGCAAGGAAAAAAGATGATCTAACATCCATGAGCTTTCTACTGATGACAGGAGGGGAGCACAGCACCTTGTGTCAGCAGCCTGGGATGGTACTGAGTGAAGAGGGAGAGCTGCTACCAGTCAAAGGAGAAAAGATCACTTTTGAGGGTGGGCAGGAGCCTGGATTAGAACCCATGGCTGAATGAGTAAACCTTTCTTACTTATAGAGGAAGATACTTTTTTTTTTTTTTTTAAATAACTATTAAACAAAATCCATCCTCCACATACAACTTTCCTTCACTGAGCCCCTGCTTGAAGAGCTTTCAGCAGCCCCTTTGCTCTGGAGGAATTTCACTCCTGCCCCTATTATGAGTGTAATAATAGCCTAGTTTTCCACTCAAGTGTTTTTCAGGAGTGAAGTATTGTTTGTTGTGTGCTGCTGTCTCCAGTCTTGGTTAGGAAGTGCACTAGCTACTAAGCAAATGTCACTGGAGCAAGATTACACAGAGCACTCCCTCTATTGCTGTAGAAACTACATCCAGAATTTCAGTTAAGAGCAAGACAACCAGGCATAAAGAAAGGAAGAACTATCCCAGATATGATATAATTGTAAAGGCAGTAGTATTCAGATGCCCTTTCAGGTAGTGCCAGCCTGAGTACACCAGCCAATCTCACTTGCTGGTCTGACATGCAGGAAGCCTAGGTAGAAGGCACTACCTAATTTTAAAAAATCATGTTTGATTTGTGTTAACAATAGGTATTGTTTTCTTAACACAACATTACAATAAGACTGATTTCTTGTAGGTATAGCAAGCTGAGTCAAGATAACTTTTCACATTTAAATTTTTAAGTTACCTATTCAGGAAAATTAGATCAATCTTATCTTCATACTATAAATTCCTTGCTGGCTGTAGTTATAACAAGATTTTAGAGCTTGGAGGGTGAGGAGAAACATTGTTCAGAGTCAACTTGCAACGGTTCTTTCCAAATGTCTCATTAGTGCAGCATGAAATACTTCCACTGCAAAGGCTGCATCTTGTTTAGTAATGCACATTGGAGGTTTAACTCTAAATGTCTGAGGAGAGAAAAGAAGGAAGTTTTTAAGCTGGAGGCAGAGACCAATTGATGTGCAATGACACTAATACCAATCCCAGCATTTTTAAAGGTTAATAATCCTGGAAAAAATAATGGGTACCAGCCTAGTAACAATGGTAATACCAGCCTAGGCTGAGCGCTGAGAGTTAAACCCACCTTTAGAGAGCGCAGGAGGGAAAGTGCTGCAATCTGTCCACACTGACAGCTGCTTGCACACTGGCATAGCCACATTTGCATCACTTGCAACGGCATTGGGAGTGGTGCATTATGGGCAGCTATCAGAGCATACAAGTGACTGCAATGTGCTTTTCAAAGGGGGGTGGGGGTGATGTGAGGCAGGGAGTGTGTTGTGTATGTGTGGGGGTTTTGGGGGGCTGAGAGCATGTCAGCATGCTGTCTGGTAAGTTCAGACAGCAGCAGACCCTCTCTTCCTCCCAACCCCCTCCTTTCTCTCTCTCTCTCTCACAAACACAGAACATTACACACTAATGGCTTGCATGCTGCCTGTCAAAAATTGAGCTTTGAAAGGGCATTTCTGCATTCCTGCAGGAGTTCAAAACAATGAGGAGTGGCCACTTGACTTAAGGGATGTGCCCAGAGGCCAATCAGAGTGCATTAACGCAACACCTTGTTCACACTGATGCCCGGGCATTGTAGCAAACGTTATTCCTCTCACCAAGGTGGAGTACCAGTAGTGCTGTAGCTGTGGAGTCAGAGCACTCTGTGCCTTGCCACTGTGGATGGGTAGTGAGCTAGTGCACCCGGGGCTCTTTCATTGCGCTGTAACTCACAAGTGTAGCCAAGCCCCAAGAGTGGCAAACTACTGCCATGCAAGAATCCACACTCACTCTAGCACATGCTGGGCAGATGATTGAGCATTTTTGGGTTGTGCTTTAAGAAGCCTCCATACTACAGCTGGCCAGAAGAATTAACTGAACGGAGGGAGCCCTAGCTAGATAGCCTGAGATTGTTGCTGCAGGAGTCAAGTGTGGAAAAATAGATTAAAACTAGCAGCAGGAACAGCCACTGGGTAGAAGGGTGAAAATTGGGATATTTTCTATACTTCATTAATCTATTTTAGTAAGATGTGATTTCAGTAGTACACTTCGATCACACACACTGTTCACTGGCAAACATTTCTGCAGGGCTCTATTCTGCAGTGTCTCAGAATCGAACTGAATTTAGTTTTAACGTATGTTCCCTTACTTAATTCAGCTTTCCAACTGTTTGAATCCACCAGAACTAAATCATTCCTATTTGAATTCCACTGATTTTTATGTAAATTCTGCAGTGCCTATCAGTTACACTTGTGGCTGAATTTTGACTTAAAATATTATTTACTTCTATGCTCTCCAAATATTAAACTACACAGCCTAGGGCAAACCATCTAAATCTATCATTAATAGACATGCCTGGCCTGATTTTTTGAGAAGCTGAATGCTTATCACTCCTATGGCTGTCTGCAGGTGCTCTGTCCTCAATCAGGCTGAAATATTACTAGACCTTCAACAGGTGCAAATCTGTTCTGATCAGTTGATTGTGCAATGCAAGGATTAATGTGAGGTGGAGTATGCACATCAGCGAGTCTCCACTGTCACTTATTCCTGAGGGAGCCTGGTTATGTTCTCTGCCTATCTCTCCTGACTCTGAACAATGACAGCAGTAAGCTAATAAACCCTACCATTACCTTGGAGGAGGAAAATGCCAGCAATCCTTTGCTGCCTGTTATCTTATTCCACTTCAAGTGGAATAAGATATCTCACAATTTACGGGGTACAAATATTTAATAACTGTGTGGCTTATGCCCCCATATTGATGGATTCACAAGGAGGAGATGTTCTGTCTTATTCCCAGCGGGGTAGAATTTTATCAGCTCTCCTGATTGTATGCTGTGCTGATAAAATTGAACACTAGGCTAGAATTT
The DNA here is from genome assembly GCF_025201925.1 of Gopherus flavomarginatus. Lineage (NCBI taxonomy): Eukaryota > Metazoa > Chordata > Testudines > Testudinidae > Gopherus > Gopherus flavomarginatus. The sequence goes on from NC_066619.1 coordinate 25,535,915, forward strand.
ATAGTCATAGGCATTGCTGTTTTAAATAGGGAATTAAGAACTGGATGATAGATGCAGAAGGTCACGTTTCTTGTCTGAAATGTAGGAATCTTAACAGTAGTAAATAACACTTATACTGAATATGCTAAACTGAGAGGATTAAGACAAATAAAGCCTCTTGATCTGCTATATTCATTAACAAAATAGAAGTTTAAAAAAAAGTGAGTCTTGTTTGTTTACTATCTTAAACAGAAGTGATTTTTAGAAGAAGTCAAATCCACTGCAGTTTGGTCAGGACAAACGAGAGATACATACATAAAAAGTCCACATCAGTTACTGTACCTGATTATAAATTCCACCCCTGCCCATCAGTACTCCCATGTCTTTGCAGTCTTCCCAGATCTGACTCATCTCTTCAGCTGGAAGAGGTTCACAACTGTCCTGTGGAAAGCGGGGGAGGGGAGGGAAGCGAGAGAGACTTTTTTGGCTAGATGTTAAACTAAATTATGGAAAAAGCAACAAGTGTTCCATTGCCACCACCCTCCTTGGAGAAAGTTAACGATTCTCCTGCCTTTTAAGATGGATCTGTTCAGGGTTTAAGCACTTTGAATATTCTAAATTTTAGCCAGTGCAGAGTTCTGACTCCTTATTTTCAGAGAAGTAGTTGGCAGTCAGCATACGGTCATTTCACAGGAAACTTGAGTCTTAATACTGGGGTAAATAGAAGGGCCTGTGCCATGTACCAACCTTATTCTTCACCATTTCTATCCCAATCATAAGGCCTTTGCCACGGACATCTCCAATGATCTCAAACTTGTCTCTCAATTTAGCAAACTCCAATAGCATGTAAGTCCCCACTTCTTTGCTGTTCTTTTGTAGACCGTCTTCTGCAATAGCCTGGTTAAAAATGATGTACAAAGACCAATGTTGTGGGAAAGAATCAAATATAGAACTTGGCTAGTCTGCACACCTATAACCAGCCTGCAATCCCATTACCCCTCAGCAAAGACTTACAACAGGCTTGTATTATTAAGCCTGCCTTAAATTTGACCTCTTCAAGTATAATAGGAAATGCAGTAAAAAACTAAGCTACACTTGCTTATGTCATATTCTTTTTCATTGTTTACCCACCAATTAATAATGGAGCTTCAGTGTATATTTGAGGTTTGACTGTGCATACAAAGCTGACCATCGTAATCCGTTTAAAAATCTTGGTCAGGTTCAGTTTAGCCCTCTTTCCCTTGCCATAGCAGTGTCAAGCTATGTGAGGTGCCTATAGCAGTATGCCTATTACTCCTTGTAAAGCTTTCTGGGAAACACCTGAGCACATTACTAAGCTATATTTAGCAAAGCATTCACTTTAACTTGATTTATTTCTAGTAGCCTCCAGCTTCTCGCACACAGTCTAATAGCTTGAGGAACTGGGGGCTGCTGGAAATAAAAAAAGGATACTTCTTGTGTTGAATCACTGACCTATACGAACCTGCTTTTACACAGAATTGCAAAAATGAATATAGCAATATATTCTGCAATCTGAGCGTCTAAAACTGGCACATTGTCTTAAATTAATCCGGTTCAGATTTTGAGGCTTGTGGCTAAAACAGAACCTGGATCTGAACTACCCTGGTAACAGTTATTTTAAACAAAAAATATGAGGTGTTGGATCTCCTAGGTTTTTTAATTACTATGCTGACTGTGATAGTAGTGAGTGGTTCAGAGGACCAACAGCCTATTCTGTTGGAACAAGCCTCCAGTAAATCAGGGTGTAATAAGGGAGCCAGATGTTCAGAACCTGGCAATACAGTTTTAAAATGGGGTTTAAGGAAGTATATTTACATGTGACCAAGTGACTGTGGCCATTACACACTGAATTACCTTACATCAATGGGGCATGTGTGCAGCTCATGCTTTTCAAGGTGTTGCATGAGGATTTAAGTTGATTACTTTAAGCAGAAGCTGGGAGGGTTAAAATACATTTTAAGTATGTACCTCAGAATTTTGCTAGTTTAGAGGGTTTCTATAAAGGAAAAATGATGAGAACTCCATGGCACAGAACTACTTAGAATTATGACAGCTATGTAAGTAAATTCCATTTATACTTCTATTGACAAACAGGAAGCAAAGAACATAAGCAAGGAAAGAAAAAAATGAAGCTGTTAATCACGGTATTATCCCTAGAGTAATTTAATCCTATCCCTGCTACAAGCTGAAATCAGTTATAGAAATGGGCAATTTGTTTTTTCTACAAGTTCACATTGCCCATGACTTGATAAAAAAATAAATGTTTATCTCATTTTCTGTATGTATTAGATGTTCCACCAGTGGAAAGGGAGGTAGCATGAAGCTGCCTCTGCCATAACACACAGCAAACAATAGTGTAAGATGCTATGAACGTTATCACTTTCTTCTTACATCAAGAACTGCAGATCCAACTACACAGGCCATGGGGTTTCCTCCAAATGTGTTAAAATGAAGGTTCTGAGCCAAGGAATTTGCAATCTCTAAAAGAAAAAGAATACTCATTGATTTCCTTCCTCACAATTACCTGAAGTCTGGTGATAGTACTTACCAATTTTAGCTTCACATTTAATAATACTATGCATCATTCTCCATTTTAACTGCAGGCAAAAGGAGAAGAAAATGGTATATTCTTGGTAACCGATTTAGGGCAAAATTCCAGAAAATATATGATCTGGATTTTAATACATGCACAGTTAAGTTTCCCACAGAGCTAGTGAATTATCCAGCAATGAATATTTCTCTTAACATTAAATCCACTGAATCGTTAGTATTAATCAATCAATAATTCTAGAGTTGTCCAGAATGCGTCTTAAAGGTATGTCTAAGGGGTAGGGTAGTGAACTCAGTCAGAATTTCTGAGTTCTGTCAGTTCTGCCAACAACTTATTTGGGCTAGATGCTGATCTCAGTTACCCCAGTATAACTCCATTGATTTTAATGGTATTACTTTAGATTTCAACTGGTGTCCTGCGGAGCACAATCTGAGTTTGATTAAAAAAAATTACAATCTTTCAATGCCTCAGTAGTTTGTACATGTGCAATGAGGACCATACTTACCAACCCCATAAGCATGTTCTAAGACTATTAATATTTCTAAGGTAATCTGGTTGGACAAAGGCTCTATGGAAGCTAAATTATTCTACAATATATTTATTATTTACCTCAACTTCATGCTTTAGAGTAACAAATATTTATACCTGGTGTGGTTATGACAGCTGCCATTGGAAAGCCATTGCCAATTCCTTTTGCCATGGTAACAATGTCAGGGACTACACCATGTGTTTGAAAGCCCCAGAAATGGCTGCCAGTTCGTCCAAACCCTGTCTGGACCTTTCAAAAGAAAATCCAAAATTGTATAAGTTGTTTCTTGGGTTCATAACTTGTATTTTATCTTTGCCTTTCTGTTGCCATTTTGCACGAATAGCTGTAGACTCTAAATGCCAACTTTATTCTAGCAGGATCCTCAATTCAGCCTCACACATTTTCTTTCCTATGCTAAATAGTGACTAGTACAAGACAGTTCCATTATTGGTTTTGTTGACAGCTCATCTTTATAGAGCCACTGTACACTTGATACAAATGAAAAGTGGTATTATATATATCCTAAGACTATCTCCTGTTATTACACAATTTAGATCTAGTATTATTACTCAAAACATAATTGAGTTAATATAATGAACTCCATTAGAGAAACTATACTGTGATGGACCTGCTAAGCAGGAGACTATAATTCCCATCAGCCCCTCACCACTGCACATCCCCTTCCTCTTGGCCAGGTAGGAGAAAGTATCCTCATCCAGGAAATGCCCAGGCAGGACACTACATTCCCCATTATACCTTCTTTTCCCCTGGCCAGGCAGGAGAAAGGACTCTGATCAGGAAGTGACTGAGCATTTTCAGGTAGCAGAAACTGCCAAGGTAAACCAAATCCAGGAAAGAACCCCTAGGAATTGTATACAGAGACCTGTGTGGAACAGGCTGGGACTGCCCCATGTTACAACTGGTACTCCTGGGGGAATTCTGTGCCCAAAAAATTCTGTGCACAATATTTTAAAATTCTGCATATTTTATTTGTCAAAATAACATAATCACACCAATTTCAATTATTTTTGGTCATTTATTTCAAAGTACCTGTCAGCAAGTAAGTCTGTAACAATACAAACAACAAAAAAGATTCAGGAAATGTTTTTTGACAAACAGATTCCTTACTAGGCATATTAATACAGAACTTTGAGTAACAATTATTTAAACTACAATAATGAACGATATTTCCCGCACCGTCAGAAGTGGTGCAAAGGCTGCGGAGGAGCCAGGGGTAACAGAGGAGCTGAGGGAGCAGGAAGGAGCCTGGGTGTGAACTTGAGAGGGTTGTTGTGTATGAGTGGGAAAAGTATGGAACAAGTTTTTTGGGGGTGGGGATGGAGTGTTAGGGAGCTTCCCCCATGCAGACCCTGGCTGACCCTCTAGCCTCTCCCATTCAGTCAGGCACATCTGCCCTGTCCCCATGTGTCCCACCACCCCCATTCAGATACCCTCTCCCCCTGTGCCCCCGCTTCAGCCACCCCTCCCACTGTCGCTCTGCTGTTCTTGTGCCACACTGCCCTCTGGTGGGAAAAAGGCAGAACTGCAGCAACATTTTTGGCAGAAGCTTTTTCTGTGCAAAAAAATAAAATACGCACATCTCATTAATTATTCACACATGCAATAGCAACAAGGCACGGAGCCAGTGTAAAGTGACCCTAATGAGACACTCAGCACTAAGTGAGCCTGTCCCTGAAATCTGCAAATTCCTCTTTGCTTGAATACAAACCAGACTGGAAAGGCCACCCCAGGTACTCAACCTGAAAAGCCCTAACTCAATTGGCTGCCCCAGGCACCCAAACAAGACCTGCTATTGCTCACTTTGAACTCAACTGTTTAAGCCTCCATGCCTAGGATATTCACCAACTTCCCCATTCCTGCCAGCCCCGATAAAACACCCTTTCACTTAGCCACATGGCTGAGTAGTTACTGGGACCCACCAGGATTTAAAAGGCCTAGCTGCTGAGGCTTCTAACAGAGCTTGCATCTGAGTCATAGCACACCTGGCACATTACTGGTACCTTAAGGGTTTGGTGTACGCCAGCACTGACCAGCTATAAAAATTACAATACTAAGAAAGTGTTTTTTTATAATGAGCGAGCTAACACCTTTTCTCCTAGTAAACATGGCCAGAGGGACCGGGAATCTGTCAGTTCCACTAAAGTCAATGGGAATTGCAGCTGCGTAGCACTTTTCAGAATCTCCAGTTTCAAGCTGTAATAATGCTACCACCCCTAACATCCACCATAGTCATTTAAGCTACTTCGCTAGCAGAGTTAGTTAGTTAGTAATAATTCAGATTGTCTTAACCAAGCAAATTATATTTAAAATGTATAATCTGCAGAAGAGTTGCAGCAGGTGCCCCTCTAAAGTTACAGAGGTACTTGCCTTGTCTACAATACAATTTTACAATTTGATTAAAGATAAACATTTTACAAATATAAAACGGTTTTCCTAATGCAGACATGGATCAGGCCTCAAATGAGTAATGGTAAGCGTTTAAGAACAAAATTTCTGCTGCTGTAAACAGGTCAATGGAGCTCTAACCATTTACACAACCAGCAAGTGGGACCTAAGAGTTTGCAACATAAACGGTCTACTGAGTACTATTCATGTTAATTTAATGCACATGAAAGTGAAGGATTAATAACTTCTGCTATTAGCTTTGTCTAGCAAAGGCTCTTGTGCTGGAATGCTGCACTTTGTTCCACTCTTAGGCTGTGAAACAGGAAAGGATTAAATTAAATTAAATTAAATTTAGAATTTAATATAAACTATTTCCAGGTCTATATTTTGCTTTCATGCGATTGCTGGATTTCGTATTGGCCTGGCAGAAATATCTCAATCCCCAAAAATTGTATTTCTGGATACTCACTTCATCTGCAATACAGACGCCTCCTCTTTCACGCACTAGCTGAAAAGCTTCCTTTAGAAATCTTTTAGGATACTGAATGACTCCATTAACACCCTATCGGAAATACACGAATATATTATCTTCAGCACAAACACTACACCACAAACACGGGCAATCCTCAGGTGATCAGACAGTGAGAAATCTAGGCAGAATTTTAATTCACTAGATGACTTAATGACCAAAGGCCCTTTTGTGGTAGATCTGTTTAGCTGCAATTGCTAAAACGGGCAGAAAGTGGCTCTCTTTTGAACTTGAATTCCCACTTTGTATCAATATAATATTTGGCCAAAAGAATAAAACAATATGAAGAGTTAGGAGACAGTGAAGAGTAAAAGATAAAACATGATGTCAGCCTTCTCTCTTTAATGCAATGTTTCCCAAACGGTGGATTGCAACCCACCTGCTGGGTGCAGGAAGGTTCTAGGTGGGTCACAGGCCCAGTGCGAAGAGGAGTTGGGGCAAGAGGAGGGGAGCTGAGCCCACTCCTTATTCACTGCACAGCAGCAGCTCCTATCCTGTGGGGCTGGGCCCAGTTCCCTGCTCTGGGTGTTACGACCTAGCAGGTGGAGCAAACCTGAGTGGGGCTGTGACCCCATCTTCCAGCTGCAACACCCAGAGAAGGGAACTGGGCCCAGTCCTGCAGGTCCTGTCTCGTTCCCCCCACTCCTCCAATCTGGACCCCAAGTGGGTCACAAAGAGAGGCAAAAAAAGTTTCAGAACCACTTGTCTAATGAACCAACATCGAATATGCTTCAGAGAATTATACCCTGTATGGCGACAATATCTGGAAAGTTGTATCATGTGTAAGCATGCTATTACCAGAACGGGCCAAATGGGCGAGAGTTCAAAGACCAACAGCAAACACGAATAGAGAGCTAGAGAAAATGATTAGGAGAAGACTAAAAAAAAAAAATATATACACTTAGGCTAAACTGCCACAGGTGAGGGGATAACATAATAGTCCGGGAGTATATAAATGCTGCAAAACCCCAGTGGTTGGCGAGAAATTAGGGGAATACGTAGGTGTAATGGGATGAAACTAAGCAAGAGAAAAATTAGTCCTAATATCAGGACAAAATTCTCTTCAGTGAAACTGTTATACTCTAAAGTATATTCCCAGTGGAACAGATTGAAACCTCAGCACTACGAAATTTACAATTAGACTAGGTCTAACACCAGAAAACGTACTGTAGGTAGGGCATAACCTTGGTTTTGGAGCAAGGTGGACTTGATGGCCTAACAGACCTTTCACTCCCCTAACTTAGGCTAACATCTTAAATAGTAGCCTATGAGGTTCACATCATAGGGGAATGCCTAGAGCCTGTATGATTTAAATGAAATTTAACTACAGCTGCACTGCCAAAAGAGAGAGAGAGATGAGGAGAGTCAGAAGTTAAGTGCAAAGGAGTCAAAAACTGGAAAGGAAAGCAGAGTGGGAGAGAGAATTCTGTGGATTTTCTAGATAAACTAAGCATAGTGTGATTTGAAGCTAAAAGTAATTCTTAAAATTAAGTCTCTATGCTAGAACAATTAGGCATCTTTAAGTATAATTTACTGTAGACTCACTGGGTATCAGTAAATTACAGGGTGACTTTAATACTTTTAACAGACAACTTCTACAGAACCAGTATACTGCAGAAGGGAAAATAACATGTAATTAGGAATGAAGTATTATAAACTAAGTTACAGCATGCACATTTGTAGAATTTATTAGCATTTCAATATCCTGAGAATGCAAACAAGACCTTAAAGAATAATAGTTTACAGCAGAGCTCTGAACACTTTTTAAGTTATCAGCGGATAGCAGATACATTATTGCTAAACACAAACCAGATAGGCAACAGTGGTTAAAATTACCTGTTTTGCTTGAGTCTGCCATATTTTATTAAATATTTGTATATTCATTAGAAATAATTTGCTAAATATTTAAAAATCAATTTATGAAAGGGATATTAAGGCTTGTAAGACTAAAATTTGATTTACCAGATTTGTTTTGTAGGAATATTGTGCAGCACAAGTTGCCCACTGGTCTGTTATTGAGTAGACAGGATATGGAAAATATAAGATTCCTGTTCTCGGATGTCAAGGGGGGGAAAAAAAAACCAAAAACCACAAAGAATGAAATCCTGGCTTCACTGAAGTCAGAGGCAAAACCCCCATTTTACTGCAGTGGGGCCAGAATTTCTCCAAGATGTCTCGTTGGCAAGTCACCCTCCTAGAAAAAAACATTAAGATTTAAGTAATGTTGCAGCCCTTCTTTTTGAATGATCACAGTGATTCAGAGAAGATTAAATCTGCTATTGTTATTTAGGGCTTGTCAATCTTGTAAAAGCCCCGTTCAGGTTTTAGCAGGTTGTGGTTAACTGTACTATTATGATTAGAATGAGGTATGGCAAATCACCTACTTGAATTGGCTCAGCGATAAACCCAGCTATTGCCTTTGGCACACAAGTACTCAGAGTGTCTTTGAACTGTTCAATGTACTGGTCGTTTGCTTCACAACAGCCTGTGTTGAGGAAATACTGGTAAGAATAATGTTCTGAGAATAATACAAAGTTAGATTAATGTGAAACCGCAGTTTTTAACATATGTAAATAAGAACAGCTCTTTAGTGTTTTAACGTATGTAATAAGGACTGTAATGTTCCCCAATTAGAGTTACCACAGGAAATAAATCATTTTGTTTCCCCACACATGTTCTGTGGCAGCAAGTCAGTCTTAGTTTTCCTAGTTCACAGAAATTACAAAAGAGCCTCAGTCTGACTGTAAGGCATCTTTCTCCCCTTCTACAAAAAAAACCCCAAGCCACTGAGCTTTTGTAAACCATTTATTCTCTGAAAAGTTGCAAAGAATAAGAGTGCCAGTAGAAAGTTGCAGCCTATGAAGTTTGCCCCATCCTTCAGACCAGTGCTATAGATGCAAGGCAGGGGGCAGTTATTAGAAGAACTGAACATCAGCTTAAGGAATAAACAAGCAGTTTGCCTGGATAAGAAAACCTAACTGGTTTCAAGACTCAGTTTCAGAAGATTATGAAGGGGATGGTATGATAAGATTGTCCACAATGGCACATGGACCACCTGTGAATGCTAGACACGGGACACTAGATGGGGAGGACTCTTGAGTTACGACAGAGGAGTCTTTCCCAGCTGTCCAGTTGGTGGGTCTCACCCACATGATCAGGGGCTAACTGATCACCATATTTGGGTCATGAAGGATTTTTCCCCCAGGTCAGATTGACAGAGACACTGGAGTGGGGAGGGCTGTTCCTCCACATGCTGCACCCGCCCCGAGTGCCCTGCAATCAATGGGATGCTGCGGGAGCCCCCTGGCCCGCCCTGCCTTGGAGCCCCAGGTAAGCACTGCACCTCCCACCCCCTCCCTACATACCCCCTCTCACTCCCAAACTTCCTCCTGGAGCCAGCAGCCAGCCCCCACACCCCCAAACTCCCTCCCAGAGCCTGCACCCTCTCCCCACACACCCCCTCCTGCCCCTAAACTCCCTCCCAGAACCTGCACCCCCTCCCCACACACCCCTCAGCCCTCAAACTCTTTCCCAGAGCCTGCACCCTGGACCCCCTCCCCCACCCAAACTCCCTCCCAGAGCCTGCACCCAGAGCCTTAGGCAGGTGGGGAGGAGGCAGAGTTTTTTGGGGGCGGGTTCTGGGCAGCATGAGTGACATTGGCCTGCTGGGAGGATTTGAGAACTGGCACTGAACCTTAGGTAAACTGAGTTTGAGACCCCTGGGCTAGATCATCACTATGGCCCCTTCTGGGCTTAAAGTCTGTGATAGATAAATATAAGACTAAGTTCATCTTGATCCAGCATGATTTTTAATGAAAAGGCAGATGGGAATATTACGGAAAATATGACTGTGACTGGGCATCACTATGTACTGTAACAGAACACAAGCCAGATGTCTTCAAGCAGTTGCAAGCTATTGCCTTTATTCACCATCAGTGACAAAGAAGGATGGCAAGAGACTGCTTTATTGTGCACTTAGGGAAAAGTGAGTAAATAATGTTTATTGCACCTAGGAGAAAAACAATTTATTTTCTAATCGTCACTTGTAAAAGAACAGTGGAGCTTTCACATGGACTGGACACACTGTGCAACATCCATAATGCCTTGTTCTACGCAAGACTTTTGCCACCCAGTCTTCCAGAGTTTTTGATTTATTGATCACTTCCCTTCAAGATAAAAGATGGACAGATACCAAAACTTTACCCAGGAGAGCAGAAAACACACTAGTATTAGTATCCCTAATCTCCTGGTAACTCTAAATATTTCAGAGCAGCAGGTTACTGATTATGAGAATTGAATTTGACTCAGACATTAGGGGCTCAGTTCAGGATTTTCAAAGGATTCTACAGGAGTTAGATGCCCAACTCCCACATATTTCTGAAAGGGAGTTGAGGGTCCAATTTCCTTAAGCCCCTTTTAAAAAAATCACAGCCGAGAGGCCATACTGATGAAGACTTGCTTGCCAAAATGACAATCACTAAGCTTCTCAGTAAACGGTAACGTTCTTAGTAGTGTGCATTTTTAGTAGTGTATATTTGTCTATGTTGTTAGACATCCAGATGCCTTCTCCAGTCCCTTTTCTTTTGCACCTACCAATGGACATTTTTTGCCACCATCTAACCTTGAGAACAGCTGCATTTCCGAATAGTTTGCACCAGAGAATCTCGGCAATGGCTTCCTCCCCATGGACCACGAAAAACATCTGGTAACATTGTCTGAAAAGCACAACAAACAGCTGTAATTTTGCCAGTGTGAGGAACGTAAGTACGGATCAAGAGAAATTTTTTTATTTACATTGATCATTTGAAGGTCGTTAAACACTTATTCCAATATTGTTGTTTTGTTTAAATAGAACTTGTGATGAAGAGAACTCAAAAATCTGATTGCATCTGAGAACTGATTCAGTTGATCCATCTGAAAACAACGTGTGAAAAAATAAATAAGGACCATTTGCCCCCTTCTCCCCCCACACAGATTTGAGGCCTCATGCAGAAAGTGAGGGAGAAGGCCAGAAATTAAAGTTTCTGAAGTTAAAAACATTCTGTCCTCAAGTGCCTATTTTGGGGGGTATTCACTCACGGCTGACCTGTTCATTGTTTGGTTGTGTTAGTTAATTATTGTTACGTAGGATTCACTACAGTTTTGTCCAAAATGGCCAGTTTAATTTCAAGAATCCCTAGAAAAAGAGCAGCAAAGTCAGAGAATTATAGGGCTGGAATGGACCCTAAGAGGTCATCTAGTCTAGCCCCATGCGCTGAGGCAAGACCCAGTATAACGCAACCATCCCCAACAGGTTTTTGTCTAACCTGTTCTTAAAAATCACCAAGGATGAGGATTCTACAATCTTGCTTGGAAGCCTATTCCAGAGCTTAACCTTATGGTCTGAAGCTTTTCCTAATATCTATAACCTGAATCTCCCTGGTGCAGATTAAATGGATTACTTTTTGTCCTACCTTCAGTGGACATGCAGAACAACTGATCCCAGTTCTCTTTATAAACAGCCCTTAACATATTTGAAAACTTATCAAATACCCCCTCACTCGTCTTTGCTTAAGAATAAACATGACCAAGTGTTTTAACCCTTCCTCTTAGGTCAGGTTTTCTAAACCGTTATCATTTGTATTGCTCTCCTCTGGACTCTTCCCAGTTTGTCCACATCTTTCTTAAAGTGCGGCATCCAAAACTGGACACAACACTCCAGCTGAGGCCTCATCAGGGATGAGCAAAGCAGAGTGGGACAATTACCTCCAGTGTTTTACATACGACATTCCTGTTAATATACCCCAGAAAGATATTTGCCTTTTTTGCAATTACATCACTTTGTTGACTTATATTCAATTTGTGATCCACTATAACCCCCAGATCCTTCTCAGCAGTAGAGAACTGCCTAGCCATGTATAGTCCCCATTTTCCTATTTGTGCATTTGATTTTTCCTTCCCACCTGTAGTACTTTGCACTTGTTTTTATTGAATTTCATCTTGTTGATTTCAGAAAATTTCTGCAATTCATCAAGGTCATTTTAAATTCTAATGCTGTCCTCCAAAGTACTTGCAACTCCTCCCAGCCTAGTGTCATCTGTGAAGTTTATAAGCATATTTAATTCATTATCCATTTGATGTGTCCTAGACATCTGACAATGAACCTGATAACTACTCTGAGTACTGTTTTTCATCCAGTTATCCACCTTAGAGGGACACAGTGAAGTCTAGCGGACTGATGGTAGCGGGCTGGAAGCCAGGAACTTATACGTTCTAATCCTGACTCTGCCAATGACTATGTGACAATGGGCAAATCATTTAATAAATTCTTTAGGCCAGATTGTCAGCTGCACTCAAAGAAGGCTGAGTGCATTGAAGAGCCAGGGGGAAAGAGCACACCACAAAGGAGCCCTTTGGGGGCCAGTTCTGTGGCTGATCTGGTTCCTGGCATAGATTACAGTAGCCAACACCAGCTCCCACAGCCTCCAGAAACCATGTGTCACCAAGCTGTAGAGATACCATCCACACCCCTTTCCCCAGACACAACCCCTATGGTGGGGACTGTGAGAGGGTGTTGTAGGAGCCACTATATGTTTCAAAAATATTTTCAGTCCAAAAGGGAATTCCCTATGGGCCAGCTTTAAGCAGCTTTGCAAGAGCAAACCAGGACAAACCTGCCCTGACAGACCTAAGAATAGGACCCGAAGGGCAATACGCCATTGCGCTGCATCTTGGGAAGCATTTATACCAGTACAAAGTGAGAGCCAAATGGGTATAAAACACTACCATTCTCACTGCTAGCATTCTTCATTTGCTCTGTGTGGATATAAATAACTACACAGGGTGCAGTGAAAAGGCAAATTAGGCTGTATATATATATATATATATATATATATTTATCAACCTCAGAGGGCTATAGGGAGGCTTGAAGATGTAAAGCATTACAGAAATGCTGTAATAGTCAGACAAATAGAAGGCTTGTTATTCAACGGATATTACAAAAAGCAACAAAAACCTCACACTTTGGCAGCCAAATGCATTGGCGACACCATGCTTATAAGATCCAATGCACGTCAAGCCCAGTGTGTATGGACTGCCTCCGTGGTATCCTCCTCTGTGTGAACAGAACAAAGCACACAAAACAACATTAATTTTCTTCTGATTACACTAGCTGCAAAAGTTTTTAGGAGGAAACAATATCAGTATTCACAGAAGGCTGGTTTCTAATGTGTGTGTGGAAGACAACAAATCATTGGAAACCATGGGTGCATCCAGTAAGGGATGCCTCTTGCCATATACGCTGCTCTGTTTTGAGTGCCTACCAGCTGTGAGTTTTCATTGCAATTTAAAGCATACTTAAAAAATAATACGTGAATTTAGTACTCATGAAGGGGAAGGGCTAAGAACACTGGTTGGAGCCAATGGCAATTCAGGTAGGTGCTGCGCAAGATTCCTCATGCAGGTCTGCCAGAATATCTCAGGGCCGCCCAGAAGATTCAGGGGGCTGGGGCAAAGCAATTTCGGGGGCCCCTTCCATAAAAATAATTGCAATACTATACAATACTATATTCTTGTGGGGGCCCCTGTGGGGCCTGGTGCAAATTGCCCCACTTGCTCCCCCCACACGGGCAGCCCTGGGAAAAATAAACCTTCTGCATCTCGGCACAAACCCAGTTTTGAGAAAACTTCTTTATAAGGTATCACTGGTTCTCAGCATCAGCTAGTGCTAAAAGGCACTAAAGCGCATTAAAAGGGTTGGACAAATATTTTCCATCAAAATTTTTCTGGATCGAAAACTAGGGGTTTTTAAAAAGCAGAAAAAAAATCACTGCCTATGTCTGTTTTCCTTCAAAATTTGTTGTGCTTTTTTTAATTGAAAAGCAGAAATTAGTCTGCCAAAACCTGAACACGTTTTGGGCTTTCAGAAGTGTTTGGCTAAATATTGGCTGCTTGCTGTGTTTGATTGTTTAAAGAAACAATAAAAAAATTCTGCATAAAAAAAATCCAAAACTTTTGAACCACCTCAGCTTGTGACCAAACGCCTGAGCCCATCCAGTCAGAGATTTTTCCAGGTTTCTGATACTCTGCTGGCTCCCTTGACTCATATCTTCTCCATAACTTTGGGTTCATTTAGCTTAGAACATAAGAACATAAGAATGGTCATACTAGGTCAGACCAAAGGTCCATCCAGCCCAGTATCCTGTCTACTGACAGTGGCCAATGCCAAATGCCCCAGAGGGAGTGAATCTAACAGGTAATGATCAAGTGATCTCTCTCCTGCCATCCATCTCCACCCTCTGACAAACAGAGGCTAGGGACACCATTCCTTACCAATGCTGGCTAATAGCCATTAATGGACTTAATCTCCATGCATTTATCTGTTTCCTAGAGACTGGCTCCACAGGGTCCCTCACAAACTGGAGACGGTTACTGTGGGTTTGTCTTTAGTATAGCTTATGTACATACTCCACAAACTGAGCATTTGAGCTTGCTTCAGATTCTGGGATGAGCCTATGTTGTGAAAAATGAAATGCTCAAAATAGCACATGTATGTGAATGGACACAGGGTGCTAAAATTAAATTAACTCGGGGTTCTCAGCTGTCAGCCTCCACTTCAAACCCCGTTCTGCCTCCAGCATTTATAATAGTGTTAAATATATAAAAAAGTGTTTTTAATTTATAAGGGGAGAAGGTTGCACTCAGAGGTTTGCTATGTGAAAGGTCTCACCAGTACAAAAGTTTGAGAACAACTGAATTAACCCCTCTGAAGCCTCAGGGAATGCAGGGGAGGGGTGGGGTCTCCCTTGGTAGGGTTGGGAAGGATACTGCTCTTCTCATGTGATCCCTCACCCAGTGGCTAATTTTAAATGAAGCTACCCTTCCCTGACATGAATCTCCCTATGGCACTGAAATTAAATATAGACTATAATTTGGCATTTGAGAAGTTGGCGGGGCTGCAAGCTCCAGGCTGAGTGGAGGGAGCTGAGCTCAGCCTGGAGCTCGCAGCTCCCCCCCCCCCTTTACCACACAGCTTTGAGCGGGGAGGGGCTCAGGCCCTGCCGGAGCCATGCTGCAGCTGTCCAGGGATGCTGCTGGATGCGCTGAGGCTCCAGGAGAAGGGCGGAGGCGGGGTCGGGTTGGGTCGGGGCCGGGAAGGGAGCCTCAGCCACTCTTGTGGGGGCCCCTGCAGAGCCCGGAGCAAATTGCCCCACTTGCCCCTACCCCCCCGGGCAGCCCTGGAATATCTGAATCCTACATGACTAACACCCCTGCTGTTTTAATCTTGGGCTCCTCTTCTCTCTGAAGTTGTTACTGCCACTTATGAGAAACTAGGTAGTGGTTTGGGGTTATTTAATAAGCAATTCAGAATTCATTCATGGGAATTAATATATCAGGTGGATTTCAGAATCCTGTGCTCAGCAGGATGGCTGCAAGACTACCAGTTTGTTAGGGTCTGTCTTTCTAACTATTTTTAAAGATATCTATTAGCAAGATATCAGAGCAGAATGGACATGGACATTATACTAATAAATAAATAAAAATACACACACTTTATTTAAGGATTAAAAAGGGAAGCTATAGGTTCTAGGTGAATGCATGGTTTGTAAATGGAGTATTTCTAACACAAGCAGACTTGCTGAATCTTAGCTCCCAATGACTACTGCTGTTTTACTCTATTTTGGCAGACAAATGAATTTTTAGGATGTGTCTGTGGCAGAATCTGGTTAACTAGGTCTCAGCCTCTTTTTCACACAATACACAGATATACAGATTGATTATGAAAAGGGAGTTTCGTAAAGCGCCCTAATAGAATTACCTGAAACAGATGAGGTCAAAGTTCCGAGTGTAAATCCTTGCCATGAACATCGCCAAATCATTGGCTTCTGACCCACTGTTAGTCAGGTAAACCACCTAAGGAAGAATAAATAGCACATCAATCGTAATCTCATTATATTGAACATTTACTGTGTTTCACAATGGCAAATCTAACTAAATGTAGTTGTTTAAAGGACCAATTTTCCTGCAATTTGCCTTCAAAGAGTTTGAAATATTGAGTGCATCTGTTTATTCAGTACAAGACAGGTTTATTTTCATATAAAGTATCACTCAGCACTCGGAATGATAGCCTGTCACTGACAAGAGGAACTTCAAACTGAAATAAACTTAGTGATGCTCATGTGCTGTGTATGAGGGCCAATGGCAGGATGTCCCATTATAGGTTATGTCTATACTGGAGATGGAAGGTATAATTTCCAGCTTGAGGAGACAACTGCACTAGCTCTGATCGAGCAAGAATGCTAAAATAAGAAGTGCCGCCATGGTGCCACGAGGGGCTAGCCATCCAGACTACAATCCCACCCGAAACCCTAGGCACGTATTCAGGTAGCTTGTGCATACTGTGCTTTCAACCAGCAGTTTAAAGTAGTGTCATGGACTACTGCTAATGAGTAGGGCTATATTTATGTCTGGAGGTCACGGAAGTCACAGAATCTGTGGCTTCCTGAGACTTCTGTGACATTTTCTGCTTCAGCCTTAGGGGCTGCAGGACTGGAGCTAGCAGCCAGTGGGCCCCAGCAGGGTTCCGGTAGCAGCAGTGACAGGTGACAGCGTTCTCAGGGGGCCCCCTGCAAGTTCCAGCCACAGGCGACTGACTTCTGAGGGGGCCCTCCTCTGGCTTCCAGTGACAGGCCACAGCCTCACGTGCGAGGGGGATGGGGGAGGTGGGACACCTCAGGTGAGCGGCTGGGGGTGTCCCATTTTCTCTTAGGGACATATGGTCACCCCACAGCTCCCAGCCATCGTGGTGGCAGGGGAAAGCATGGCTTGCAGCAGCAAAAGTCACAGACAGGTTGTGGCTTCCGTGAATTTTTGTTTATTGCCTGTGACCTGTCCATGACTTCTATGAAAAATAATCATGACAAAATCTTAGCATTACTGATGAGGCCATGTCTACACTACTGGCTAAACTGGCACTGCTGCAATCGATGCAGTGGTGTTGATTTAGCAGGTCTGGTGGCCTTGAGAGGATCACTGCAGACTACGTGACTCTGGGAAGAAGAATAAAGGAGTTTGAGGCGCAAGTGGTGTTCTCGTCCATCCTCCCTGTGCAGGGAAAAGGCCTGGGTAGAGACCATCAAATTGTGGAAGTCAACAAATGGCTACGCAGGTGGTGTCGGAGAGAAGGCTTTGGATTCTTTGACCAAATGATGGTGTTCCAAAGAAGGAGGAGTGCTAGGCAGAGATGGGCTCCATCTAATGAAGAAAGGCAAGAGCATCTTCGCAAGCAGGATGGATAACCTAGTGAGGAAGGCTTTAAACTAAGTTCACCGAGGAAAGGAGACCAAAGTCCTGAGGTAAGTGGGGAAATGGGATACCGGGAGGAAGCACGAGCAGGAGAGTGCAAGAAGGGAGGACTCCTGTCTCAGACTGAGAAAGCGGGCCAATCAGCAAGTTATCTTAAGTGCCTATACACAAATGCAAGAACCCTGGGAAACAAGCACAGAGAACTGGAAGTCCTGGCACAGTCAAGGAACTATGATGTAATTGGAATAACAGAGACTTGGTGGGATAACTCACATGACTGGAGTACTGTCATGGATGAATATAAACTGTTCAGGAAGGACAGGCACGGCAGAAAAGGTGGGGAGTTGCATTGTATGTAAGAGAGGAGTATGATTGCTCAGACCTCCGGTATGAAACTGCAGAAAAACCTGAGAATCTGGATTAAGTTTAGAAGTGTGAGCAAAACAAGGGTGATGTCATGGTGGGAGTCTGCTATAGACCACCAGACCAGGGGGATGAGATGGACGAGGCTTTCTTCCGGCAACTAGCAGAAGTTACTAGATCGCAGGCCCTGGTTCTCATGGGAGACTTCAATCACCCTGATATCTGCTGGGAGAGCAATACAGCGGTGCACAGACAGTCCAGGAAGTTTTTGGAAAGTGTAGGGGACAATTTCCTGGTCCAAGTGCTGGAGGAACCAACTAGGGGAAGAGCTCTTCTTGACCTGCTGCTGACAAACAGAGAAGAGTTAGTAGGGGAAGCAAGAGTGGATGGGAACCTGGAAGGCAGTGACCATGAGATGGTCGAGTTCAGGATCCTGACACAAGGAAGAAAGGAGAGCAACAGAATACGGACCCTGGACTTCAGAAAAGCAGACTTTGACTCCCTCAGGGAACTGATGGGCAGGATCCCCTGGGAGAATAACATGAGAGGGAAAGGAGTCCGGGAGAGCTGGCTGTATTTTAAAGGCTCCTTATTGAGGTTCCAGGAAAAAAATACATCCCGATGTGTAGAAAGAATTGTAAATATGGCAGGCGACCAGCTTGGCTTAACAGTGAAATCCTTGCTTATCTTAAATGCAAAAAAGCAGCTTACAAGAAGTGGAAGATTGGACAAAAGACCAGGGAGGAGTATAAAAATATTGTTCAAGCATGCAGGAGTGAAATCAGGAAGGCCAAATCACACTTGGAGTTGGACGTTAAGAGTAACAAGAAGGGTTTCTTCAGGTATGTTAGCAACAATAAGAAAGTCAAAGAAAGTGTGGGCCCCTTCCTGAATGAGGGAGGCAACCTAGTAACAGAGGATGTAGAAAAAGCTAATGTACTCAATGCTTTTTTTGCCTCTGTCTTCACGAACAAGGTCAGCTCCCAGACTTCTGCACTGGGCAGCACAGCATGGGGAGGAGGTGACCAGACCTCTGTGGAGAAAGAAGTGGTTTGGGACTATTTAGAAAAACTGGACGAGCACAAGTCCATAGGGTCAGATGCGCTGCATCCAAGGGTGCTAAAGGAGTTGGTGGATGTGATTGCAGAGCCGTTGGCCATTATCTTCGAAAACTCATGGCAATCAGGGAAAGTCCCAGATGACTGGAAAAAGAATGCATCCAATGAAGTGGGTATTCACCCACGAAAGCTCATGCTCCAATACGTCTGTTAGTCTATAACAGGGGTCGGCAACCTTTCAGAAGTGGTGTGCCAAGTCTTCATTTATTTACTCTAATTTAATGTTTCACGTGCCAGTAATACATTTTAATGTTTTTTAGAAGGTCTCTCTCTAAAAGTCTATATATTATATAACTAAACTAGTGTTGTATTGTAAAATAAACAAGGTTTTCAAAATGTTTGAGAAGCTTCATTTAAAATGAAATTAAAATGTTGATCTTACGCTGCCGGCCCGCTCAGCCCACTGCTGGTCTGGGGTTCTGTTCACCTAGGCCGGCAGTGGGCTGAGCGAGGCCTGCGGCCGGGACCCCGGCTGGCAAGGGTCTGTCAGCCAGAACCCCAGACCAGCAGCGAGCTGTGCGGGGCTGGCGGCCAGGATCCAGAGGGCTGGAGGCAGAGGGATGGAGTCAGGGCTAGGGGCTGGATATGGCGGGGGGTGTAGATGTCAGGGCAGATGGGAGGCTGGGTATGGCTGGGGATGCCAGAGTCAGGGCTAGGGTTGTGGGAGGGGTGAAGGAGTCAAACAGATGGGTGGGTGTGTATGAGGGAGGTACAGGGCTCAGGGCAGGGGCCTGGGGTGTGTGTGGGGCTCAGGGCAGAGGGCGTGGTGTGTGTGTGTGTGTGAGGGGGGTCAGGGCTCAGGGGAGATGGCTGGGTGACTGCCCCCCTAAGAACTCCCAACCCTGCTGCTCCTTGTCCCCTGACTACCTCCTCCTGGGACCCCTGTCCCCAACTGCCCCCCAGGACCCTATCCCCTATCTAAGCCTCCCTGTTCCTTGTCCCCGGACTGGACCCTACCCCCTACCTGTCCCCTGACTGCCCCAATCCTTATCCATACCCCCGCCCCCAGCCAGACCCCCGGGACTCCCAAGCCTATCCAACCACTCCCCGCCCCCTGACAGGACTCCCAGAACTCCCAACTCATACAACCCTCCCAGCTTCTTGTCCCCTGACCACCCCCTCTGGAGACCCCCCACCCTAACTGCCCCCCCGGACCCTCCTTGCTCCTAGTCCCCTGACTGCCCTGATGCCCTGCCCCCTAACTACCACCCCAGGATCCCATCCCCCAAATCCAACCCACCCTGCTCCCTGTCCCCTGACTGCCCCCATCAACCCCCCCCCGCCAGCCCTGGGCCCCTTACCATGAGGCTCCATGCAGAGCCAGACACGCTGCCCCATGGGAGAGCACAGCCCTGCCCCTCAGAGCGCTGCGGGTGGCAGTGGCAGAGCTCCAACTGAGCGCGGAGCGTGTCTGCCTCTCCGCGGAGCCAAACGCTGCCCTGCGGGTGCGCGCAACCCCAACCCCCAGAGCACTACGCGCAGTGGCAGGACTCCAGGGGAGGAGAGAAGGCGAGGGCGAGAGGGGCTGGCAGCTTGCTGCGCTCGGCCGGCGCTCCGACCCGGGAGTGCGGATCCCGTGGCTTGCCGTGCCAGGAGAGTGGGGCCATTTGCCCACCCCGTGTGCACGGCTATCCTTCTGCTCCTTGCCCCGATTGGGGGAGCAGAGGGCAGAGAAGAGCAGGCCAGGCTGGACAGAATTTTTAATGGCATGCTGGAGTCCTGGCAGGCTCCAGCGTGCCATCAAAAACCGGCACGCATGCCATAGGTTGCCGACCCCTGGTCTATAAGGTGCTACAGGACTCTTTGCTGCTTTTAATAGCATGCAAAACATTTCAACTTATGAGTGATTTTTAAATTGACAGTGCCTCTTTAAGAGGAAATCTGAAGACAAAGCGACGCAGACAGTAGGGATCCAAGCAGTAGGGCAACAGTTCAGGGTTTTATTCATGTGTGGCTCTGAGCTCACTGTAAAGATCAGCATTGTCCTGAGAACTGTAATTTTTCTCTCTTTACCTGAAGCTTTGTACTCCCTTTGGGGATTTGAAATAAGGATATGAGGTTGATATCACAATATTTTGTCTCCAAATATCATAGCGCTCTCCATTAGCTATTGAAATAAAATTATTTTAATTAACAGGTATCCATCCTGCTGGGATTTAGGTACCTTAAGTGGATCAGGGAGAAGTGCTGCTAGTTTCTCCACATATTCCTGGATTGATGGATGCATGTAGAGGTTGGTTGTATGCCACAGACGACCAAGCTGTTTTTGGGCAGCTGCAGTTACCTTCCTGTGTGCAGTAAGAAAGACTGACTCATTTAATCCAACATACATACAATTCTTTTCTGACTGCTATTAATTCTTAAAATTCTGGCATTTTCCTGACTGCCAGATGAATGAATGAATGAATGAATGAATAGATAAAGAGAGAAATGGGCTAATTTGCCAAAAGATCACTGCAGCTGGTTTGAACCTAAGAATCTGATCCCAGATACACCAAAACACAGTGTGCCATATTCTGTCTTTGGATACATGGGGTCACAAACAAAAAAGACAAAAGTATATTTCTACATTAGTCAGTGTAACTCCTACAATAACATACTTACGGGTGACAGTGACCAACACTGACAGTAACAACTCCAGCAAAGAGATCAAGGTACCTTCGTCCCTCATAATCAAACAGCCACTGCATATGTCCCTGATGTAGCAGCAGTGGTTTCTTGTAGTACGTTACCAGTGATGGAGACAGATTCTGTTTGCGGATCTTCAGCATTCGCTCATAGGGATAGGACTGTAGGAGGAAAGAAATCATTTCTGCCCCCATTACTAAAGGTTTTAATGGATCACAAAGGTATCTGCAGATTCATCATATCAACACAATATAATTCGTTCATATTGGAATCCAAGTTAACTAAATAACTACAATTTTAAAATAAATACTAACCCACAATTAGGCTATATAAACCTCTGAAATCCCGTAATTTAAACAAGAGTGCTATATTGCATTGATCTCTTACTTAAAGGTTATGAAATCCACAACCTATCACAAATTAAGCAGACTTAACATGGGCATGTGACTTGCCCATGTGACCCAAAACTCCATCTTATTACCTGTAATTTTCCTCAAACTAGAACAATAGGTTTCCTTCCACATGGCAGAAATTATAAATGGCCCTGGAAACATCTCCACATTGCCTCTTACCTGCTCTAACCTCTGGACTATGAACTTTTACTAATGGGAGCATTCTAACCGAGCAACTGAGGACCTTCCAAATCATTTGGAAGCAACCAGAAACTTGACTTAAGCCAGCAGTTTATTCCATCACTGCAATAAGCCTGATCCAAGAACTTTGCAATGAATGTACGTATTTGATTCCTTTAACCAATTTTAACTCTCACCTTTCTTTCTTTCTTTTTAAAAATAAGCCTTTAGATGCTAAAGGATTGGCAACAGTGTAATTATTAAGTAAGATTCTGAGTTATATATTGACCTGGTATGTGGCTGGTCCTTTGGGATCAAAATAACTCTTTGTGTGATTAAATTGGTTTTAAATAACCACTCATCATTAAGTCTAGTGTCAGGTGAAAATTTAAACACATTTCTGTAACCGTAAATTGGCACAATAACGGAAGATCTACTCAACAGTGTTTAATTCATGATATCTAAGTCATACATTTATCTTTCCTGTGATTGTTGCTTGAAAATACACCTTTTTAACTGATCGGATACTTATTAGCTCTTTGCTGGACACAGGCCATGGGGCATTAGACAGCAAATAAGAGTAGTTCCTTAAAAATCAAACATTTCCCCGCCCCTCTCTACCTCTATTGCACTCCCCCCAAAAACTAACTTGGCACACATTTTGGTGGAGAGGGTAAAACATTTTACAGAACTCCTCAAATTAGGTATTAAAAATCAGTGAGAGGGAAACAAATAATAGAAAAATGTTTCATTGCGACCTTTCCTTGGGTTAAGATTGTTCTTCTATTGTATTCTAATCAGCACCACAGAGGCCCTGTTTAACTCTGATCTCCAAAGGATCTCAGAGAAGGATAAAAGCCACGATCTAAACTTCTGATGCCACTGAGGAATACTCATAATAAGCTAGTGAACACAACAATTACGGCATACAGCAGAATGGTGATCTTGGCAACGAGATCTAGTCTAAACCCAAGTACAGTACACTGTGCATGACTTACCTCATATTTTCCAGGTGAAAAGTCACAAGGAGGCATTTTTGCTTGCATGGAGAAAGAGCTTTTCAATTCCTGCTGTCTAAGTGTATCTAATAAAATACAGTGGATTAGGAGGATTATCACAACATCTCAAAGCACACATCTGAAACAAACTTTCTTTGAACATTTGTTTTTGCAACAATATAAGTGAGGACCAAGGTAGTTATATTTCCTCTGAGAGATTTCATTCAAGGAGAAAATGTATTAAACATTTGTGTTTTTTGTAAAGCTGAAACATAGATTTGCTAAACTTATATTTTTCCCCTTAGTATTTATCTTCTAAAACACAGAACTCCTCCAGATAGCCATTGGCGACTTTGATTTTCTTTGCCATTAACCATCAAAATAACTTTCTTCTACAGACTACCATTAGAGTTTTTGATTTTTTTAATCAAAATTCTGAAAACATTAAGCCATTACATTTTTTATTTGATAAACTGGAAAAATACATAGACTAACTTCAGAGAATTTTAGTTTTTAAAAATGTTCCCCTTGCAGTCCTAACATTATCATTGAGGTGGGCTTTAGTTTTGTCTTTTAAGAAACTAAAGATTTCTAATGAGCTACGTTTTTACACATCAAAATGAAGAATCTAACTTTCATAGAAATTAACTTTCTGGAAGTAAATAAGAAAATTATACTTGTGGCTACTTTCCTTAAGACCAAAATAGAATCAGCTAGTGAAGGACTGACAATATGAATAAATAAGATTGACTGACTGACCACAAAAATCTTCCTTATTGTAAGTCAGAGTCAGCCACTGGGTTAATCTAGTTATAAAGCAGAGGTCCCCAAACTGTGGTGAGTGGCCCCCCCTCAAGCAGAACATTTGAGGGGCTCAATAGGGCCCAGGCCAGCCCCTAAAGGAGGTAGGGAGGGAGCACCACCCAGCCCCCCTCTGCCCCCAGCTCCACTCCAGCACCAGCCTAGGCCCCTGGTTCCCAACTGGAGCTCAGCCTCCAGCTCTGGCCGAGCCCCTGACCACAACTCCCGGGGGTAGGGGGTGGCAAATAGATTCCATTGCTGGTAAGGTGGGACGGTGCAACAAGAAAAAGTTTGAGGATCACTGTTATTAAGTGATCATATACAATAGTTTTTCATATGATGTCCTTGCATCCCAGGAACATCTTTTGGCACAGCTAAGCTGAGTTTTTTTATTTAAAAAAAAAAGATGTAATAAAACTACAAACTGTTTGTTCAAAACTAATTCCAAGTAGAATTTGCTTGCCAGGAACCAATGACCTCATGGAAGAACTGTGTCATGTTATCACTAGTGTTTCGAGTCAATAGAAAAGTTATATAAATCACTGGCAACTTTGTTCTTTGGCAGAAAATGACAGTTAATAACACTGGCACATTATTTCACAATAAACACTATCAGAACACCAAGTATATAGAAAAAATCCTGCATTCTGAGAAATACACATATGTTGCACTTGAGTCAGAAGCCAACACTGGCAATTACCTGTACATATTTTTAAAGGGGTACTTTTGTAGGACTGTTTTCAAATCTTAACAAAAAAGTCACCACAGAAACCTTTTTTCTGTGTTGACCTCTGATGACATTTACATTGTCACAGAGCAGTGGGATTATTTGGTCCCAGGCCACGTTTCATAGAATCACAGAATATCAGGTTGGAAGGGACCTGAGGAGACCATCTAGTCCAACCCCCTGCTCAAAGCAGGACCAATCCCCAGACAGATTTTTACCCCAGTTCCCTCAAGGGCTGAACTCACAACCCTGGGTTTAGCAGGCCAATGCCCAAACCCTTTTCTGGGGTGCAGTTGGTAAGTAGCTATTGTTAGCTGGCGCCTAGAAGGAAAAGGGATTGAAAAAGTAAGTGTTTCATTTATGGTAACGAGGCTGGAAATTGTAACGCAGAACTTCTACCTGGAGTTAGTCTGCGGGCCTGACAAACACGCCCCCCGCCGAGGCCGGGGGTAGCAATTTAAAGTTCACGGGGACGTAGAGACTAAAACACATTTCAGGCCAGCGGATTCCTTAGCCACCACGGACAGAGCCGGAGCCCTGCGGGCTCACACGCGGATGGGTCCCGAGCCCGCAGACCCGCTCCTGCGTGGTTGCGCCCGGGAAAATGTGGAGCCCACGCACCAGAGAGCGGCCGGCGGCTGGGGCCAGGGCTGTGAACCGGCTGCAGGCCGGGTGCTCTCGCCACGCTCCGGAGCCGGCCCCGGACGGGGTTTGGGATGGGCGGAGCCAGCGCCAGCGCCCCGCTCGCTCGGGCAGGAGCAGCGCGGCCCAGGGGCGCAGCGCTGGGCGCAGGATCGGGCCCGGGCGGGCAGGCAGGGCGGCCGCCCTACACCGCCGGATCCGGGCCAGGGTTAGCAGCTCCCAACGCCCACCCCCCCTTACCGCTCCCGGGGAGTCGCCTCCTGCCCCCCGCCCAGAGCGGGCCGAGCCGCCCGAGCGCCCTGGCCATGCTCGGGGTAGTGGGGGCCCCGGCCCAAAGCCCCCAGCGAAGCCTGAACTTTGCTGTGGGATGGGCCGAGCCAAACCCCCGCAATGCGGGCAGCTGAGGCGCCTGCTCACTCCGCCCCTGCCCGCCTCTTGCTCTTTTATCCCCAGTGGCCTCATTTCCTAGCGCCTCTGTCCCCACCACCAGCCCATTTCCTCCACCTGCCTGTCCCTCTGCCCATTCCCCCGCCTATCTGCTCCCGGCCCCACTTCATAGTCCTTCAACCCACCTCCTGCCCCTCTGTGCCACCGATCTGCTCCCTGCCTCCACTTTCCCTTCCCCACCCCACTGCCCACTCCTCTTGCCTTCCCCATTACAATCTGTCTGAACCCGCTCCCACACCCCTCCATCAAAACAGTCCAGGCCCTCTCCCCTCACTGCCCACTGTTAGAAGCTTTCCCTCAGCCCTCCCGCTTCCCTGGGTCCTGGCACGCAGACAGCAAGGGACCAGCAGTCTGAAGCGCAGACAATGCGATGTTTATTGGGGTTAGTTTTCAAGCAAGCATATTTTGAAGCCCTTCACACTAGTTGGGCTTATCTCTATAGGCCAATAGAGTCTGTTCCCCAGTGTCCCCCTTCTCGGCTCCGACACGGCAGAGCATTTACCCAGCATCACCCTTCCCGGCTCCGACACCGCAAAGCGTTCACCCCACATCCCCCTTCCTGGCTCTGATTCCACAGAGCATTTACCCATCATCCCCCTTCCTGGCTCTGACTCCGCAGAGCATTTACCAATCATCCCCCTTCCTGGCTCTGACTCCACAGAGCGTTTACCCAGCGTCCCCTTCCCAGCTCCGAGGCCAAGAGCGTTTACCCAGCGTCCCCCTTCCCGGCTCTGACTCCGCAGAGCGTTTACCCTGCGTCCCCTTCCCAGCTCCGAGGCCACAGAGCGTTTACCCAGCGTCCCCCTTCCCGGCTCTGACTCCGCAGAGCGTTTACCCTGCGTCTCCCTTCTCAGCTCTGATGCTGCAGAGCTTTCCCCCCATGTCCCTCTTCCCAGCTCCAACGCTGCAGAGCATTGACCCTGCGTCCCCCTTCTCAGCTCCAATGCGGCAGAGCGTTTACCCCACGTCCCCCTTCCCGGCTCCGATGTCGCAGAGCATTCACCCCACGTCCCCCTTCCTGGCTCCGACGCAGCAGAGTGTTCACCCCGCTTCCCCCTTCCCGGCTCCAATGCCACAAAGCCTTTACCCCGCATCCCCCTTCCCAGCTCTGACGCCGCAGAGTGTTTACCTCGCGTCCCGCTTCCCAGCTTTGAGGCCGCAGAGCCTTGCCTGTGTCCCTGTTTCCTATTCCCTGTTCCCATTCCCCTCCCTTAGCAAAATGATTCCAATTTCCCCCCATTCCTGTTTGACCCCACTTTATATAGTAATATTCTCAGCTATACCTTAACCAGTCGTCATTTTACTGAAATTTAACTAACCAGTCCTAACATATTGTAACACAATTCTCTAACCAATTATATCCCACTACCCTAATTAACTTACACCTAGAAAAATTAATTATACAGCAGACAGAAACAGTTAGAGAACCAGACAGATTAACAATAGAAAAATGGGGGCCATAAAGATAAAACATACAGAAATGAGGGTTTCACAATCACAATCAATAAGTGATTTCTTGCCAGACAGTATGTACATCTTAAGATCCATGATAGGAAGACGATCCTGTCCTGATACTGCCTAACAGCCCAATACCACCTTATTTCAATGTGACTGGTTTGGGATGTGAGGATGTGACTGGTCGCTTCCCATCTTATGGCTGCCCCTGCTGTTTAGCCAAAGGCCTTAGCCTAAGAACAAGGTGTCAAACTATCCTAGTGAAAGAAGGCCCATACACAGGCAGACTGTGATTTTGATTCCGCCAGCTCTGGATGTCGTTTGGGGGAGGGGACAGAAGCTGGAAAGAGGTGGGGGGGTATGGGGGAAGGGGTGGAGTGGGAGTGGGCGTGGTAGAGAAGGGCAAGCTGGGGCAGAGTTGCTTGCTGCTGCCAGTGCCAGGCCCCCCACTAACCTTCCTGGCTGCCCTGGACCCTGTGTCCCCCTGAAGTGCAGGGCCCCCCAAAGCACAGGGCAGGGGGTGGTTGCCTGAAAATGGACGGGATGGCTCTGAAAATATAAGCACAAACATTGGTGGAGCTGGTCCTGTGTTCCTGAATATTGGTGGAGCACGGGTACCTCATGCCCATATAACTCACCGCCTATGTCCCTAGCCCCTTCTAGAGGTGGGCAAACTACTCACACCAATGTTCAGAAGTGCTCCCAGCAATCTGGTCAGAAATGGTGCTTGGTTTGGGGTGAGCATTCTGCCCCACAAGGGTAATTTCCAGTCAAAGTTGGTTCCAAAGTGAAAACGTATAGAGACCACACACATCTTTGCAGCAGAAGTACTGTTTTTGCAAAATAGGCCAAGTGTATGAAAATAGACAAAAGGAAATAAAGGGAGACGTTACGAAGTGCATCAGGCAGTCCCATCCCATTCCCCCGAATCTCCCTCCTGTATCCTAACTTTTCCACCCCATCTCCTATCTGCCCCCCCGACTCCTGCCCCATCCAACCCCCCCTGTTCCCTGACAGCCTCTCTGGGACCCTGCCCATCCACACACCCCCGATCCCTGTCCCCTGACTGCCCCCAGACCCCTGTCGCCCCATCCAACCTCTCCTCATTCCTGACAGCCCTCCTGGGACCCCTGCCCAATCCAACGACCCCTTCTCCCTATCCCCTGACTGCCCCAGAACCCCTGCCCCTGACTGTCCCCTGCTGCCCCATCCAACGCCCCCCCTTCCTGACTGCCCCCTTGGACTGCTGCCCCCATTCAACCCCCTGTTACTTCCCCCACCACTATCCACACCCCCGTCCCCTGACCACCACCCCAAACTCTCCTGCCCTCTATCCAACCCCTCCTGCTCCCTGCCCCCTTACCGTGCTGCCTGGAGCACCAGTTGCTGGCGGTGCTACAGCCAGGCTGCCCGAGTGGAGTCAGGCCACGCTGCTGCCACTACGCATTATAGAGCACCGGGTCAGTCCGGGCTCTGCAGCTGCACTGCCCCAGGAGCTCACAGCCCCACTGCCCAGAGCATTGCACCGGCTGCGGAGCGAGTGAGCTGAGGCTGCAGGGAAGGCGGGGGGGGGGGGGAGACTGCAGGGAAGGGGCCGGGGGCTAGCCTCCCAGGCCTGGAGCTCAGGGGCCGGACAGGATAGTCCCGTGGGCCAGATATGGCCCGTGGGAGTAGTTTGCTCACCTCTGTTCTAGCCCGTGTTACAGAGAAAAGCTTAATGTGCAAACCTTAAAGGCTCAAAAGCCACAAGGCAAATAAAGATGGCCAAATGTATAACTTAGTAAAATTTGAACAACAGTCTCGTGATTTTTGGGTGGCCCTGACTCATGGTTTTTTTGAATGTTTGTGTTGGGTAATACTGGGTACGCATGTATAAATGACAGAATGCTAAGAGCTGCAGCACTGTTTGCACAAATGTTGAAAGGAATTGTCCCTTGAAGTAGGGCACACTCTTACAAGCCCTTGAGTGCCTCTGGCTAAGAGCAGGAGCTGAAGGCATACAGGACCTCACAGGATTGGGTTTGGCATACTAAATTTTAACATATTTTAGTGAAACAAAACCTATTATACTCTTTGATTAGATAAAGATTTGACTGGACAGTCTAGTTAGTGCAGATAGGCCAGCTTTTGTGAAGGAAAAGCTCCCTTTTTTTTCCCAACTCAGACAAATGTACAAGTCTTTAATGTTTCTCAGAAGGATCTGTTGCAGTGTAACCACTTTTCCCCATGTACTCCTATATCCACTTCACACAGACAAGATCCTAGTATAATACAGCTGAAGCTTTTTTTTTTTTTAAAAAAAGTTACCTGAACACAATATACATTATATATTTAACACTGTGGAGTATTTTGTAGTGCGTAATTTGTGTGAAAGAAGTTATTCACACTACAGTTGTATTACACAACCTTTTATTCCAAGAATTCTAACAGGCAACAATAGAAACAATCATACACAAATTAAAACAAGAAATACTTTTATCCTGTAATCATGTACTGGGTAAAAAAAAATCAAAGATTTTAACAGAACAAATCATGAATAGGGGGAGCTCCTTGTTCCCAGTGTGTTAGTATTGATCTTTACTTTCATTTGGTTGTAAATTGCTCAAACCTGACACAGCATAGAATCATAGACTCATAGGACTAGAAGGGCCCACAAGAGGTCATCTAGACCAGTCCCCTGCACTCATGGCAGGACTAAGTATTATCTAGACCATCCCTGACACTATGTCATGCTGACCCTGACAGTTATTTTTTGGCCAAACTTGTTTTTGCCAAGAACATTTGAGGTCACCATGGTGAAGTACAAGGAGACTTTTGTTTTTTATAAAATACAGTTATATATATATATCTATATAGATATATATCTATATATCTGAAATAGCTACAAGGTGTACCCCAAAACATTTGACAGGAAAAAGGTTTTACAGAATTGGGTGCAGTGATCTGTATGTAACACCTTGTGGTGATGGAGTAGAAAAAAATGAGGGCACTATAAAGAAAAGAAAGATGACATCTTTACAAACAGTAAGGTGGAAGATAATTTCAAGCCTATTTAGTTACAATAAGGGAGACTGGAAAGGGACAATAATAGGGAGAAGAATCTTTAAGGTCAAATTCTGGGCCTCACTGCTCCCTGGTTGGCTTGGGAGGAGGCAGGGAGGGGAATACCAGCACAATCCATCTCTTGCACAGGTGTGTGTAGAAGCTAGTTATGGCAGGAGCATGGTATCTGAGAGAGTGAGTGCATAGAAGGGGAGAAGTGGGGGGATACACACTAAAACATAGTATATGGAATGTGTTCCTGAGCCACCCCTTAGAGTAGGCCTCCGAAAATGGAGCTGACCTGTGGAATGCTAATGGGGCAAGCTTTTGGACAGCTTGAATTGGTACAATAATTGTGCTCCATGATTCCCCTCTTGCCCATAGATTTTATTGCTTACACTGTAATCCAACCAATCCATCAATTCATTTTCTTCAAGAAACAAATGTTTCAATACACTAGTTACCATAATTTCCTTTCCCTGTCAGTTTGCATTTAATTTCATAGCTTTAATAATCCTTGTTTTATTTATCACCTTTTCATTTAAATTCTCGTTACGTTTTTTTTGTACTCAGAACAAATATAGGATGCCACTGTGGTAAAATTAATGTCCTGTTGCCCAGCTCCTGATTACATGGCCTAGAGTGCATTAGTCCTAAACTATAGGACAGCTGTGAACTAGGTTGATTGATCTGAAGAAAAGGTCAGGCATGGTGCATAACAGGAACCCTGCTCTATGGTGATCAGAAGTCACAGAGTTGCTTGGAGGACAGGTTCCCTGTTCCTCTCTGCAGCCATTCATATATCTTTATGTTAGCTGCTTGTTATGAATGTGGGATTTACTCTATACTCAAGACGGCAATAACTCCCAGATGGATCCAGCAGGGTTAGGGAGGAGAAAAGGAGACTGGAATCGATTCTTCAGCCTTATAACATTGTATTTAGCTTGTAAAAAGGATACTGGAGGGAATTTTTAAGTGAACTCCCTCCCTGTCTCGCTCTGAACACCAGGGATGATCTTCCGGTCAATGTGCTGATAACTTGGAGATGTCAGTCAGGAGACTGTCTTTGGGTGATAAGGTCCTATTCAGTTATTTCCCCAGTATCATGATCAGTGGTGCTGGAATCAGAGATCCCATGTTCCCTGGCGGTATTTTTATTGACAGGACAGCAGTGGAACAGGATACTCAGGAGTTATGCTGGAAGGGAAGCAATTCAACCACCAGGACAGAGCAGTGCATAGGGTTTAATAAAGTTCCACTTGTTCAGCTTAACCCGCATTCAGCTTTACTCTTTGAGAACAAAACTGAGAGGCCCCTGCCCATGCCACGGGCATGTTGGAGAGGAACTGTGCACATGCAATGCCTGCTCCAATGTTATGGCCCACCACTGCATTGCCATACGCTGTATGGCAATTGGCAGGGCCGTAGTCTGTGACTTAACCCCAGGAAGAGGGAAAAGTGGCATAAGTGTTATGTTTGCCTCTGAAAAAGTGTGCTTTGTCCTCAGGATGTGTGAATACCTCTGCAGCTATGGGGGCTGGCCAGGCCACAGAACACCTGTGGGCTCCCTCTGTCTAGTCTGTCTAGTATTTCTATTGTTTTGGTGCTGTGCTGAGAGCTGTCCAAATTGAATGCTGCTGGAACCAGTATTTGATCCTTCAGTTATAACCAGAGACTGTGTAGTCAGGTGACTGGCATGCCTGTCTCATGTTGCAAAGTTAAGAAATGCTACTTTTGTTAAGGTTGTGCTTTTTGTGTGGCTCTTCCTCTTTGCCACTCCTCCTTTCTGTTGGGCCAATGGAGCAGTACACCAAAATAGAAGAAGCGAGGCTGGATTCTCATTTTCCCAGCTACTTTTACACGGCTCCAGGCTCTTCTTTGCAGTGGTGAACTTGGACACCTATAGAAGTAGCTGGATTCAAGGATCCGCTGACTACCAGTGGTAGATTGACCACAGTTTGGGAACCTCTGCTCTAGACCATGTTGCTTCCCTACATTCTATCTAATTTATAGTTGTTTTTTTTTAGATCAAACTGGATTCACCATAGAATATTCTAAATGTTTTGGAGTCTGGTTTTCAGAGTATGAGACCTGATACTGTGCTGAATTTGCACACAATCCACCATTAATCACGTTGGGTTTTGGCTGTGTGGCATTGCATGACTGAGCCCTTGATTTGCAGGGTGTACCAATAGTAAAAAAAGAAAAAGCCTTTAATTTTTGAAAAGGGCAAAATGTATAATTTTTCCTTTTCTTTTGTTATACAGCTCATGTTGGGATTCCTAAAAGAAGAGTAAATAATCCTCTCCAAAAAAAACCCAAAGCCAACACCTTCTATTTGAAATCTCTCAATCATTTGAGGAAAGCTAGATGATTGCACCTGTAAATTTTGCTCAGGAAATGTTTTATTGAATCTGTTTAATTGTGCATCATCACCAGTGCAAAAAAGCATTTACACTGAAAGAAGACTGAAAAGTCCATCATAAAGTGATAGACTTTAGTAACAATATTGATCACACGTGAAATTACTGGCAGATGTTATTAAAACTAACATTTTAAATTTTAATAACTTAATTAGAACAAACTTATTGTTACCTTCAAAACACTGTCTACCAAATACACTTATAAATAATGAAGGATTCCTGAGCACCTATTTTTATACCAGAGGTGTCCAAGCAATCTACATTCTGTACATTACATTATTTTATTTCTGTACTATATCCTTTAATTTAAAAATATTTGGATCCATTTAATAAAAATAAGTTTTCTGTGCTTCAAGTCATTTTGTCAGTATAATATTTTTGGATGTGCAAAATGGAATGCAGAATCTAAAGCATGTTTCTAAAGAAAAATGACTAGCTTACATTTACTGCAAACTTGTAGCGGGTTGGCTTACACAAATGGATGAGTAGAGTTCTGCTTTAAGCATAGGGCTATCCCATTTCTCTTCTTGGGAAGTACATTGATTAGTGTGCATTTTATTCAGAATATGCAATTTAATTCATAAATATGTTTCTTAAAGAGACCTGTTGACGTGATGCATCAAGCAGGAATTGGGCAAGAAAATGTCCAGATATTCTGCAGCCTCCCTCCATCCTGCATCCAAACAATGGCATGTGAGAGGCTTGAGGAAATAGACATTTTTAGCTACCATAAAATTTATTAGTTACCTTTTATGGACAGTATTTATTCACACTGGCATTCACAGCATTGCTACATTTTAAACATGGACTCAAAACTAAATCTATGAAGTACCAAGTAGGCAGTTTCAGAATCCCAGATACTCAATGACGTGCATCTCTGAGGCCTTGTCTACACTAAAGGAAAAAGTCATCTAAGCTACGCTATTTGAATTATGTGAATAGTGTAACTCAAATTGATGTAGTTTAGATCTACTTACCGCAGAGTCCACATTATGCAATGTTGATGGGAGAGCAAGCCCCTTACTTTTCCTCGAACCGGTGGAGTACAGGAGTCGACGGAAGAGTGATCAGCAGTCGATTGAGTGGATCTTCACTAAACCCACTAAATCGACCACCAGAAGACCTGCTAAATCAACTGTGTATGCATTGATCGCCACAGCATCGATCCTCTGGTAAGTGTAGACAAGCCCTGAGCAATGTAACTCATATATGGGATGGACGCAGCTGTTAACTACAACATAAAATGGCATTTGTAGTCATGCTGGAAAGACTATTTTCCAAGATGGAAAATGAGCAGCAATAGCAAAAGCAGCAGCAATAGCAAGAATGTCAATCTGGGTATATCTGACCCTAAGAGGGGTGACAGTCCACAGGCCATCAGGGAGACTGCAATTTAGGGAGGGACAAAGCCCCCAAAACCTAGCATTCCACTTAGTTTTACAGGAATAGTTGATAAAATAAATGGACTACATAATTCTCAATTCATTGTATTACATCTACAGTCTATTAGAAATATAAATTCATATCCTTCATTATTCTACAGGTCTCCTTTAGTTATTTTGGTGTTTCACTATTGAAATGATAGCTTCACTTCTCATCACCTCTTCCTGCATCAGCAGAAAAAATCAGTGAAGTTGTCAGGTAGGTAAATAGTTCTGGGAAGTTAGAAAATATTTTACTTTAGAAAAATAGTCTTCAAAAATACATTGTTGAACTCATGGGCTTTTACTAAAGTAGATTTTTATATTATGTACAATAAGGCAGTCTATCAAATAGTGTTCTTCTCTTTCAATAAAAGTGAACACTGTTCAGTTCTATTTGGCTAAGAGATGGGTGGGATGTAGTTTATTCATCATACTGAAAGGAAGCAGGAAAATATGTTGAGAATGATTTACTACTTTGCTACAATTACTTTAATAGATTATCTTTTATATATGAAATTGTCAACATCCAAAAAACTAACTCTTTTTTTAGGATCGAGAAAAATATATAATAGAAAAACCTATACCAGTGTTTAGAATTCATTAAGAAAAAATACACTGTATGCCATAGTAGTTCATCAGCAGTATACATGGTCTCTGAACTGTATGAACAACCATGGGTAAGACTATGATTTTGTCACGGAGGTTGTGGAAATCATGGAATCCTGGACTTCCAGAGACCTCTATGACTTCAGCCCACAGTGGCTGGGAATTGCAGGGTCCTTTTACCCTGCAATGGCTTGGGGCCCCTGGGAGCTCTGATCCACTGCAGGCAGTGGGGGCCCCTGGAGCTCTGAGCTGCCCAGCCATGTGGGTAGTGTCGGGACTCCTCGGCTCCCCATTTTGTCACGGATATTTTTAGTAAAAATCATGGACAGGTCACAGGCTTCTGTGAATTTTTCTTTATTGTCCAGGACCTGTCCGTGACTTTTATTAAAAATATCCATGACAAAATCTTAGCCTTAATCATGGTGTACTGACCAATCTCCTCAAATTTTGTATCTTTGTTGAACCTGCAATATTTGGCTAGTTTTCATCAAATAACAGAAGAAATGCAAAGTTCAATAATTTGTTTACATTGTAGTTTTCCATAGCACATAACATCCAACTTCCTTGCCCTTTCTCCCTAAATTGAAAACTATTTTAATGATCTGAGGTTTATTTATTCTATTACATCAACCTACAAATCCCCTTTTTCTCTTTATTAATTATACCCCAGTTTGTATGGGTTTTCCAAGAAACCATGTCACATACTTTTGTTTTACTGTACATAACTATTAACAAAAGTAAATCTATAAATCACAATTAGAAAATGAAATAATTTGTTCTGCAATCAGGTAGTAGAAAACATAGAAAGGTGCGAGCTACAACTGAGCTTTAGTAGTGTAATTCTATGTAATCCACATACTAGAACATTCCATTTTAATAGCATTTAATTTACTGTGTAGTGTTACCTGAAGAAGGATAATCAAACTTTCAGTTAATTAAAGGAGCGCATAAAGGAAGTTGGATCCAGGTAATCTAATCCACCAGTGTCTTTTTTGCACTCACTTGGAGTTGTAAAACAATAGCTCATATTTTTCTCTGTTTGACTTTGTTGAAGGTTCTGAACAGATTCCTTTGGAGGTTCTTGAAACATAGGTGTGGTCTGAACTCTTGAAACTGGTATTATTACTAGAATGCTGTTGTCCACAACTCTTGAGACCTTTGCATATTCCTTGCTGGTTCCAGGGACAGTACAGTTTTCAGTTTTGCCACTATCTTCTTTCTGTTTCGGTAATACAGCTAACGTCCCGTCTTGGTTGACTTTGTGAATTTCTACATAATCCATTAGTTTAGCAGACAAAAAAGGTGATTTCTCAGTGGGCAGCAATTGCATTCTGTCTTGGTCAGCTTTGGAATGCAAGCTCTCCACTTCTTGCTTGTCCAGCTTTTCCTCCCTGACAGTTTCAGTGGGTTTAGAATATTGTGACAGTTGATTTTCTTCATTTCCCCCCAAAACTGATGTAACAGCCCCATTCATGGTGCCAAGGGCTATCTTACAAACATCCGTAATGTTGTGGTAGGAGCATTTAGGAGTCTGGTTGTTAGGTAGCTGAGCTTCAGGCCACGCAGATAAATTTGTACCACCAATGCTAAAATAGGGTATTTTCCCTTTTAGGTCTGTGCTCTGAATTTTGCAGCTGTTTTTTCTGGCATTATTTTCTGAAATTTCACTGATATCTGGTGTTTGCAATGCTGATGGAGGGATTCTGGGCTCCCTGCTCCTCTCAGAGAGTAGGAAAGGGCTGTCACAGCTCCCTCTCCCTGAGTCACTGTCTGTTTCCTTGTGTGTTGACTTCTTATTTTTACTGGGATGACCTTTTTCATGACTTGGCATCAGTTGCTGATCCTCACTGTCATCTACCTCCAGAAATTCTACCAGTAGGTCCTCACAGTCTGATGTTGGAGGGAAGTCTTGGCAACCCAGAGCGCTCAAAAACTCGTCAGACTTCCCTGTCTGAGGGGATAACAACAATATACATTACAGTCACATTTGTGGCTAACTGTAAGATTTATCTGTTATTAGTATTTCTCTCTCACCCTGACTGAGACCACAGTGATTAGTCTATGTCTATAACATGGAAAACATGCTTGAATGCTGCAGTTGCTGTAATGTGTGCAGTTATACGGGTAAGGCTACCCTAAACCTAACCTTGTTTTGGTGCAAAACACAGTGGGAATCTACAAGCACCTCATATGAACCCCTTGTTCAGGGGCCAGATAGTCCCAAAACTTGTGCTTACGGCACACAAGGACCAGGGGAATCTAGTGATGACAATGGTACTAGGCAGCCAATGAGGTGGGGGAGGGGGCAGGATGATGGAAGACTATGGCCCAGCCACCTCGTCTCCTCTGGACAGCACATACTTTATTCTATTGAAAAAGAGCTGACAAGAGTCACTCAGGCTTTAAGCGGCCCTGGTGCACCAGGAGGCATTACGATAGTTTCAGATACAATGCCTCTGAGAGTAACTGCTTGTACAAACCCCCTCTTCAAATATACATCCCCCCCCACCCCGCGCGCGCGCGCACACACACACACACACACACACACACACACACACACACACACACACACACACACACACACACACACACACACACACACACACACACACACACACACACACACACACACACACACACACACACAGAGAGTGAAGGCACTAGCTTAAAAGCATGTCCTGTCCATATTATCAACCTGGGCATTTTACTTATTCTTCAAACAAATTCAAGCTATAAAGTACCTAGTTAGGGTAAAGGCTTGTTCCAGTATTAAATGCAAATGCCATCTTTGTTGTGTTCATTATTACAAAAGCTTGGCAAAGTGTGTAGCACTGAATTCCACTATATTCTTTAGTAATACCCACCTCTAGCAGATGTGTATCAAGTCCCTTTATCTTGGGCCCTGGGACTGGTGGTAAGATGCAGGCTACCATACTGAAAAAAACAAAGGCAGAGAACGTAAGAAGTGAAGACACAGACCCTATTACCCCAGTTGCTAGCCCATTTCGATATCAGTTCAAACATTTCTAATGTATTTGATACCTTTCTTATTAGACCTCAGCCCACTGTGTGACGCCTTTCCAGGACAGCGTCAGCCAGGTATAGCTCAGTAAACATTTTTAAGTGCCTTACGTATCTCTACAGGAAAGGGAATAGTGCAAATACTGTGGTGAAGTTAATTATGGTACTTATAAACAACAAGTGATATACATTGTCAGAATCACTTATTTCTGTTATTACAAATCTTTGGAATAGTACAGCACCTAACATCATTTTGGTGCTGAAATGCATCTCTCTCAAGTGTGGAACACAGCAGCTGCTAACACCATACAGCAACACTACATTTTGGTGATGAAACTGAAGAAAAATGCACTATTCAACTGAAACTGAACAGAGTAATTAAAATTCACTCTGATTGTAATCAGTGATTTTGGCAGAAGTCTTAAACTTCAAATAGTATGTCCAGGCCTCAGGCTAGTGTGCTTTTTCAATTGCTAAACTGTTCCTGTTCACAGGGGAATATTCTGAGGGCTTGTCTACACTTACAGCACAACTGTAGCACTTAGTGAAGACACTACCTATGCTGATGAGAGAGCTTCTCCCATTGGTGTAGGTACTCCACCTGCCCGAGAGGCATTAGCTGTGTCCACAGGCGAAGCCCTTCGATTGACATAGCACTGTCTACACCAGGAGTTCGGTCAGTATAACTGCCACACTTTGAGTGACAGTTAAAGCAACAAGCATTTTTAGTGTAGACGAGGGCTCAAGCTCTAATGGTTAGCTAGCGTCTGAGCGGGTGGGAGGACATAGAGGGGGGCACAAGGAGCCTGTCACAATCACAACTGCAATCTCTGTCTGTAGTTGGGGAAGCTCAAGGAATGCTTCCTTCAAACACCCCCATAAGGCCCCAAAGGGAACAGGGAGGGATAGGAGGAGACAACGCAAGGCACTTGCCCAAAGTTTATCACAGCACAACTCCCCCTGGGACAATGTGGCTTTTCAAAGCCCCACCACAGGCACTGATAGGTACAATTGGTTCTAAATATCTATACAAACAAAAAAGACTCCGTGGTGAAAACAAACAACCAAACAACAAAAAAAGCGCCACCATTTCACTATGCCTCACTAGAAAAATAATATAAGTTACACATATCACTTTGCTGTAGCAGCTAACTAGCCAGCACTATTTCCAGCACTGGGCACTTCACACTGCTGTGGTACTATGCGAGAAATAAACAAAAAGCCACAATAAAAGGCATACAGAAGTAGGAATACTCCATAATACAATGTTTGCCAAATGAAGTAGGAAAAACTAAACTCAAGGCTAGATTCTCAGTCAATGTAAATAGGCCAGTGAAGTTAAATTTACTTCAGTTCAGGATCTAATTATTTCTTGATAAGCTTCTAATAGAGCATAAAAACAATGAAAAATTAAAACAAATGTTAAAAGCTTGTTTTTAAAGGTAATTAACTAAATCCTTTAGATTTAATACAAACACTAAGGCAGCAACTTACCTAAAGCCTTTCAAAGCCACCATCCAGATAATGATTAAGCAAATAACAGATGATAATACAGCCACAAAGATCCAGACAAGCACATCCTTCAACTCTATGTCTAGAAAATACAAGCAGGAATGCTTTAATTGTATACAGTGTAGCAGCTAAAAAGCAGGTGATAAAAATGTTGCAAATGGCACCTATCTTTAAAATGGTCCTAACCCCCAAACTCAATTTTGTGGCTCGAGACCATCTCTAGTACATACTGATCTACTGCATCATATTAGTGCTTGATATTTAGGTGTTCTTCACCTGATGGCACAGCACAGGAAATAAAATGCCTAGGAGAAAAACCCTATACGAGTAAAAAGTACATGATGAGGGTAAATTTTGCCACAGCCACATACACCAACACAGGACAGAAAAGCAAGGGCAGCATCTATGCCATGCATACATCTGTTTTTGTGACTAGTTCAGTCATTTCATTGTCAAGTCCTGTAAAATATAATTAATGAAATTATAGGGAGGGGGCAACTACTAGATGGCTTTGAGAATTTCTAATAGTACATGAAGCCTTATACCAGGGGTTGGCAACCTACGGCAGATTCAGTGGAGTGGCCAATGCTTAAATGGGTAAGGAGAATGAACCACCTTCTTACTCAGAAGTAATCAAGGCTGAGGCAAATTGAAAACATGGTGTAGGGAAGCTGCCACTTCTGCTACCTTAGCAATGTTTTATCTGTCCTGTAGGTCATACAGGATTTCAGTCTTCAGGTCTGCTAGCGGGGCAGCTAACTAACGTACTAAATTCACTTCCATTTAAAAATAATTAATAAAAGGAGAATCAAATAACTCACCACTGGGGATTTGAATATAACTTTCTGAGCTCCATTCACTCCATTCTCCATGGTCCGGTTTGCAGTGTACCTGTGCAATGTATTTCTTTCCTGGATTTAAACTAAACAACTTGTATTGTGTTTGTTGTCCAACAAAAATTGTCTGAAGAATAAAGGACACAAAATCCATAAAAATTG
This sequence comes from Gopherus flavomarginatus, assembly GCF_025201925.1. Lineage (NCBI taxonomy): Eukaryota > Metazoa > Chordata > Testudines > Testudinidae > Gopherus > Gopherus flavomarginatus. The sequence goes on from NC_066619.1 coordinate 25,575,990, forward strand.
AGAACATAAGAACGGCCATACTGGGTCAGACCAATAGTCCATCTAGCCCACGGGTCAGCATCCTTTCAGAAATGGTGTGCCAAGTCTTCATTTATTCATTCTAATTTAAGGTTTCATGTGCCGGTAATACATTTAAACATTTTTAGAGGGTCTCTTTCTCTAAGTCTATAGTATATGACTAGACTATTGTTGTATGTAAAGTAAATAAGATTTTCAAAATGTTTAAGAAGCTTCTTTTAAAATTAAATTAAAATGCAGAGCTCCCCTCCCCCAACCAGTGCCCAGGATCGTGGCAGCGTGAGTGCTGCTGAAAATCAGCTTGCGTGCCGCCTTCGGCACACCTGCCATAGGTTGCCTACCCTGATCTAGCCAATATCCTGTCTTCTGACAGTGGCCAATGCCAGATGCTTCAGAGGAAATGAACATAACAAGGCAATTATTGAACAATTCATCCCCTGTCATCCAGTCCCAGTATCTGGTCGTCAGAGGTTTAGGGACATCCAGAGCATGGAGTTGCATCCCTGAGGCATTTTGCTACACAATTTTTAGGCTATTTAGAAAGTTGACGAAGTAATGGGAGTGTAAAATGAACAGTACTGAAACTAGATAGCATCATAAGAATCTGCAATATGGGAATTGAATAATGGTCCATTTATTATATAGTCATTTCTCAGTTTTCTAATGTAATGCTGTGAGAAAAATTTTAGCTCTAGTGCAATGTTTAAGTGAAACTATTGTGAAAATACACCAGGACTGGATCTCCCTTTCTCCCAAGTTTTATTTACTTTGGTTTATGAATGCGAAAAACAAGGAAGGATCCAGCAGATGACGAAGGTGATGGGGAAGAGGATGTCCTCTAGTCATGCGGGGTACTCAGTTAAAAAAAAATTCATTCTGAATTGTGAATGCGGAAAATGTGAAACTTGAAAGGGTTTAGAGGATATTGAGAAGAACAACACAAGCCAACAAAGAGAGACAGCATTTTGGAGGAGCAATAGCTGACGGAGCACCAAAGATGAACTCTGAGCGTAGCTCAAGTGAGTAGTGAAGGCAGAAGAAAGTTGTGAGCTTGGAACCCGAAGACAATGTCCCCAGATTTAAGGACAGGGAGAGGTAAAGGCATGTGCATACATTGTCATTATATAGCCTGCCAATGGAATCTAATGATTATTTGCATGGATGGAAATAGTTTCAGATAATTTTACCACATACTGTTACTGAGCTTTCTGTTAGCAATTTTATGTCTGTGGTTTAGAATCGATTACTGTGGTGAACAACAGCAATCAAACCCATATCTAGCGCATGGTTAAACTAGGCATGACAATTTAAAGAGTATGATAATACTACAGTTAATATACAGTCAAATATTTTTGCCAAAGGTTACCACACAGAGGTATCTGAGATACCACTTTATTTTCTTCTCTAGGTGTGGGAAAATACTGTGATCTCTCATACAGCGCTGTAGGGCAACTTTTGGTAATGCTGAATTTTTGATGGTGTCTGGTGTGTTACATTCACGGATATAATATAACTGAAAAGAGAAGACCAACTAGCAAAATCTTACCTCCCATTCGTCCCCTTCTTCAGGTTTTAGTCGCAACTTATATTCAAGAGTAAGCCACCCAGATTTGACATCAGCCAGTGGAGGTGGATACCATTTCAACAACAGACATGGTTTTCCATCTACTTGTTTTTTTACTTCTAGAGACAGGTTCACAGGAGGGTCTGGCTGAACTGTAAAAAGGAGAGAGCAGAGATAAAGGGTTTGAATCACCTTTGCCTTGCACCTTGGCAAGTCATTTACACTTCTGCAGAGTGGGTGTAAAATGCTATCAACTGGTGTAAGAAAAGTGAGTAGAGAATTCTAAATTGGGAGTATTTTATATTCATCTGCTACCTGCAACTGTCAGGTTTGTTATAGCTCTTTCTGGTATTGTGCTAAAGGAGATTAATAATCTTTTGGAAATGCATGATAGCATGAATGCACAAATTCGAAGCGATCAGAGTAGTTTATGCATTGAGTTCATTCTGAGATTTGTAATATTATGAACTGATAATTAAAACTGAAAATTATTTTTTTGCTGCATTATTGTTTGCTGCGTTACTGTTACCTCTCTCCGCCATAACCTTGAAGAGACAACATAGCTAGTGGGAGTACAATATAGTAAAAATCTACTGTCATGAAAGTCAGCAGATATATCTCTGAATGCACAAAAGTAGCAGATTTAAGTAATTAAGTAGGTAACATTTTACATAGTCACATCTCTCACATAAAATTCAGAAAAAAGACAGAGCACAGTCTCCATGTGCATATGCAGTATTTAAAAATAATACATGAGTTGTTGGCCAGTGTCAACATTAAGGCATTGTCTACACTAGAAAGAACTGAATGCAGATTCCAGCAACAATTAGTAGCATTGCAGCTGCATCATTTCAAACTGCTAGTGTAGACAGATTCAGGCATTTTTACCAATATGCCACAAAAACCTGCACTGAGTAAGTATTCATGACATGGTGGTAAAAATACTGTAGCCATGTCTACAGTAGTAGTACTTACACAGTTTCTAGCATCCAGGCAGCTACATCACTGCTGGCAAACCGGTACTAAATTTTTCTCGTACAGATATACTCTTACACACTCTTATGCATGAAATAAACTGAATACTTGCCCAGAGTTACTTCTCTTAGGCAAAACCCTGAGAAGAGAATGATCCTCACACCATGACCCAAAGAGCAACTGACTCAGGCTCTACTGGACCTGATGGGAAAGCAAATTCCAGAGTAGAGGACTCTCTATTGATAAGACCATGCCCCAGATATTCAAATCTAGGGAGTATCAACTTGACTTCAGCTTCTGTAGTGGCAGAATTGAACTGATGTTTCCCAGGACTGTATTTGATACATGTACGTGTGATATATGGTATGTGTGTTGACATGCAAATAATATCAAATGCCATTTCTGTCCTGTTTTCCACTTTGGGGCATTCAGGAAATATATAGCAAGTAACAGAAACTTAAAAATGGTCAAAGACTTGCATGGAATGTAACCACGCAACTAGAGCTATCCGAATAACCAATATTCTGTTCAATTGCCAAATGAAAAAAAAAAAAAGTTGTTATGGGTCAACCCAAAATGAAAATGGTTTGAATTTTTTGGTGAAATGAAATGTTGAAAAAAAGTTTTGTTTCGGGTTGACCGAAATGTTTAAGTCAACCCCAAACTAAATGTTTTATTTCAATGTTGAGGTTTTTAAAAAATATTTTTTTTTCAAAATAAAATCGAAGGAAATTCAGAAATGTAACAACTTTCTGAAACTAAAAGTCAAAACATTTCATTTTGGAAATGCTGAAACAAACCATTTTGATATATCCAACTTTTAAAATATTTTTTCCAACCAAAACAATTTGTAGAAATTGACCTGAATTTGCAAATTATTTTGGTCAACCCAAATCTGCATTTTTTGGGTGAAAAATGGGGAAAAAAAGGAATCTCCATCCTTAGAGGTTTTAAAGGCCCAGCTTGACAAAGCTCCGGCTAGGATGATTTAGTTGGAGTTGGTTCTGCTTTGAGCAGGGGGTTGGACAAGATGACCTCCTGATGTCTCTTCCAACCCTAATCTTCTCTGATTCTATGAAAAAAGGTTTAGTATGAAAAATTTCATCCAGCTGTTAAAATAACATCGATTAAAATCAGTGCAATTTTAAAAGTTATTTCTGCACACTGGCAGGAGGCTATATGCATTTGTCAGCAGTTTTAACTTAGATGCCACATTGCATGGGTGTATATTTTTTACACATTACCTGGGTCCTGAACACTGGATCTGAAAGCCCATGCACTTTGGATCAGTTTGCCTCTGGCTCCACTGTTTAAAATAGTCTTAATGTCTTACCTATGTAAGTCACATCCACATACTGAGGCTCAGAGATGTTACTTCCCATCTTATTGGTTGCCTTTATGGTGATATTATAGATTGCCCAAAGTGAGGTGTGCTTTTTATCAAAGTAACAGGAATTGGGGCCTGCAGTTCTGTAATCTGGACATTCATAGATCGATTTGTCTCTGAAATTAAAGAAACACAGTAATCAGGAAATATACAGAATAAAGCACGTGAATTTTACTTCTATCACTACTACTACTTAGGACTCGATATCACCCGCTCATGCTCTGGGGGACGGGAAGAATGCATTCATCCCCAGCATTCAAGAGAGTGCAGTTGCCCTAGATACTGAGATGATCTGCACACCACAGCCCCTAAAGGGTGTGGTCTATCAGCTGTGTGTGGGAGTGTACAGCTGGCTAAACGCTGCAGAAGGTTATCTGGTTTTCTTTCAGAACAGCAGCAAAGTGAGTCCCACCGCATGCCACCTGCCTCTGCCAAGTGCCAGGTACTAGGTGGCCTTGGAAAAATCTTTTAACGAGCCTACTAAATAATTCAAACATTCATTTCCCCCCCTCAAATTCATTTAGCATGTCTGATATACCTTCAACATCTGTTTTGTGCATCTCTCCCCCATACCCAAAACCTATTCTGTGTCTTTCGCCCTCTACCCCTCAAAAATCCAGTTTGTGCCTCTCTCTGTGTCCCCAGTAATCAATTTATTACTATTCCCAAACTGAGGGTATGTCCACACTAGAGCTGGAAGGTGTAAATTCCAGCTCTAGGAGATGTACCTGTGGCTAGCTAATGTGACAGATTTATGTTACCAATTTGCCTGAGGCGCTACGTGATTAGGCTGAGGCTGCAGGATTGTTAGGGGTGGAGATGAAGAGCACACCAACATGACTAAATTTTAGAGCTTTATTAATAAAATAACAGCGGTGAGTGATGGATTTGCCTCCAGGTTACTTAGAGGAAGGAAAAAAACGTTAATGCCCGAGCCCTAACCCATTTTTATACATACACACACACAACCTAAGGCTGGTCAGCCTGGGTGTAACAGAAGAAGAAGAGGGGGAAGAGTAGACGAGAGTTCTGTTTTGGGCACAGGCCATTTAGGGTTTGCTGTTAATTTTTAATTTGCTTTAGCTTTTAGGAGGGTTTTAAGTTTTGGGAAGATGTTTTGTTTAGGGACCTTTGTTTCCCATGCTTTTTGCACCAGTTGAAACCAGCCTTTTGTGGGTTTTTTAACTGTTTAAAAACACATTGGCTTTAGGGACGCAAATTCCTTTTTTTTTTTTTTTTGCTGGTCTTTACTGTTTGACTAGTTTTTGCAGCCCCTGCAGTTTTGTTTAGCTGATTTTTTTTTTGTTACAGCTGGTTGGGGTTGGAATTTATCTCCCCCTCCCCCGTTTTTTTTGGCAGGCAGCTGAGAGTTGGTTGTGTGCCATGGCCTTGGGCTGGAGTTAGCGTTTTATTTTTGGACCTAGCTGGAGTGTCGAGTTAACCCATTCCCTTCTTCCTTCCGTCCTTCCTTCCTGGCCTTTTGTAACCTGCAAAGGAACCTCTGACTCCACATTCACACCTTTAACCCTTTCTGAAATACCTTGCAATGCCTGCAACAGCATTAGCAACATACAACGCTGATTTGCCTCCTCGGGGGCCATTGGGTTGTGACAGCCCCCCTCAGCCCCAAATCAACATTTTGTTGTGAGGGGTCACCACTTAGGTTTTTACCCTTTCTCTGACCTTTTACATAAACAGCAATATAGCACAAATAAAATGGTTAGGGCAGCAACAATTGCGTGCACTAGCCTGTAGTGGCTTTTGGCTTTATTAGAAAGATAGCGTAACCCATTTTTTTGTTGGCATAGATGCCCCATTTGGAAGGCTGTGGCAAAGGCAGCTTTTTTTAGATTAAACGTGTTCTGAAACAATGTAAAGGAGGAGGCATTTGTTTGAACAAGGTTAGTTGTTTTTGGGTGTGCATTAATGGCAGGAAAACATTGGGTGTGATTTATGAAAAAATAAACACAACATAGTTAGAAACATTAACAATTCTTTGAATAACAGTGGGCCAATGCACTAAAAAAAATTGCGTTTTAGATTGTATCAGCAAGTGGAGAGGCACTTTGGGCTGGTGGTTTTTTAAACACACGCTGAGGTATTGGTAAATTGCTGTGCCTTAGTGGGGGCATATTTTGATGCCTTTCCATTTTAGCACATGCCTTGACCCACCTTGTAAAAGTGGCTTGGCATTGCCCTTTTTTTTACAAATTATTTGAGGGGGTTTTATAGGTTATAGTTGCCAGGTGTTGCCATTTGCAATTTATATGTGCTCATAGTTGGGGGCTGCAGTTAGCACATACCGCTTAGCCATGTTATTGGGGGGAGCCACCTTTTACACAGTGCAATGGACTACCCGGTTTTAGAGGCAGCCTTTTTAAAGGCCTAGTTGGATTTTTATAGTGGGGTCCCCCACTTTTTTTTATAGGGCCAAAGGCCGTGAAGGAGCAGGCTATGCCTATGTACTTTTAATTAGTGAGTTTTTAGGAGTAGTGAAAAGGCTATTGTTTTTTGGGAATTTTTGAGTGAGATGGATTTTTTTGGGCTAGGCTTTATGGAGTTGGGTTACGATGCTAACGAATGCTGGGTTAAATATTGGATGCTACAAATTTGGATGCTACGAATTTGCTGCGTTAAATATTGTTGGATTTGGAAGCACACAGAATTTTAAGCTAGTTGGTTTTTAGCCTTAATTATGGTTGTAATTAATTTTTGCAAGGTGTTTTGCATGTGGAGGGCCAATCTGGCAGTATGTTTGAGGGTGGAGGTGGCCACTGTAAGGTGGGTGAGATTTGCACTTGTGACCAGCCCCGTGGCCTTTTTAAATTGTTTTAACTGCTTGTTTTTTTATCGCCCACTGCTGAATATTTTAAATATTGAATTAGCCCCATTCCACAACGAGCTTAGTAGGGTTTGCCTTCTGGGGCGGGGGAACAATATTTGGGTAAGGAGGGGAAGTTGGAGGGTGCCCCTCCAGTACAATTGGGAAGGAAGGCTAGGACTTGGAAGCATTTTCGAGGCAAATAAATGTTTAAAGCTTTTAAAGTGGCATTAAGGAGGATTTAGCGTTGAGTGGCTACCTTTTATTTGGTGGCTGGTAAAATCTGCCGCCACCGCTTGTGGGGTGGGGGTGAGATGTGGAGGTGCTTTTTTAGGCCCATTTTTTTAAAACGGGGGCTAAGCGGAGGAATATTATATTGCAATGAATTGGGGTGTTCGGGGGCTTTTGCTATTACTCCCTGTTTTGTTAACAAAGCCAAAGGGAAAGAAAAGGGACAACACAAATGCACGTATTTGGGGAAACAGAGGCACATGTGAAAACCATTTAAATTATTAGTTATTTTGTTACAACCCTTTTTAGTTTTTGTTGTGGATGCTGTTTGCCTGGTTTAGGAGGTTACAACAACAATATTGTGTTTAGGGATTAGGGATTGCTATTACTTGTTCAAGGGCTTTTTATTTTGGGTTAGGCCACCACAGGAGGAACAGGGTTTGTTTTTATTGGATTTAGGGGAGGTTTGGGGTAGCCAGAAGGATTTTATGTGCAATATGGGGAGTGGGCTAACTTTTTATATTTTTGCTTTTAGAGCCTGGTGGTGTGCAATTTTGATAATTTTTTTAATTAAAGGGTTTGCCCTTACTATGCCAGTATACTTACTATACTGCATTTATTTTGTACTGATAAGTATTAAACAGTGATTTAAAAACCTTAGTGTTTTTTAATATTACCCGAGACATTTTGTGTTTTAAGATGGACAAAGCAAGTACACCTCTACCCTGATATAACACGGTCCTGCGGAGCCAAAAAATCTTACCGCGCTATAGGTGAGACCACATTATATCGAACTTGCTTTGGCCCCCCTGCTCCTTGTCCCCTGACCGCCCCCTCCAGAAACCCCCGTCCCTAATCACCCCCAGGACCCTAGCCCTTACCCAATCCCCCTGCTCCCTGTCCCCTGACTGCCCCAACCCCTATCCACACAACCTGCCCCCTGACAGGCACTCACCAGCAGCAGTGGGAAGTGGAGCAGCCTGGCCCCAGCTCACTCCACTCCGCCAGCTCCCAGCCACAGCGCTCTGCTTCCGCCGCTGCCAGGGAGTGCAGGGAGATTGGGGAAAGGACGCTCTCCGCACTCACCTGCAGCGGGAAGCAGAGCGACGTGGCCCCAACCCACTCCGCTTTCCTTGCCCCAGCCCCAGCTGTGTCGCTGGGCGGGGGTGGGGAAAGGTTCCACACTCACTGGCAGCAGGAAGTGGAGCAGCCTGGCCCTAGCTTGCTCCACTCCACCAGCTCCCAGCCGCGGCGCTCCGCTTCCCGCCGCAGGTGAGTACGGGGGCATCTTTTCCCCAACCTCCCCGCACTCAACGGCAGCGGGAAGTGGAGCACCCAGGCTGGGAGCTGACACACTGATCCACGGGAGCACTGCTTTACCGCATTGTATGTGACCCCGTGTAATATCGGGTTGTATTATAGCGAGGTAGAGGTGTATTTGCCTTTTAGTACATTTTATGTGCAATAGCTTTATGATTTTTTATTTTTATTTATTTTTGTGTTAGGCTGTTTTGTAGCTGGGACAGAGAGCTTAATTTATTTTTAATTATCGTTAGTTAGGTTTATAGTATTTATAATTTTTGCTTTAAAACCAATTTTTTTGTAATATGGTGTTTGCTACCTGAGGATGTTTTTTGCAGCATTTGATACACAACAGTGCTAGCAACAAGACAAACAACATAAGACAAAACATAGAACACAAAGCACAATTTTTATTGTGACAGTAGATTTATGGTATTTTGGGTTGCTTTTTAGCTAGTATTAACTTTTTTTTTTTTTTTTTGAAAGACATCCCTCCTCCTCCCCATATGTTTACTCCTTTGGGGGTTGCAGATTATTGCTTAAAATACATTTTTTTAACAAATACCCTTGCTGACTGTAGGCATTACAGAGGAATTACTCCCATAATTTTTGTGTTTGTTTGATAGGCAGGCTAGGTTTTAATGGCTTTTACCTTTATTAGTTAGGTAATTCGCATTATTACAGATGCTTTTTGGCTTGCTTTTGTATTTAAAGCCATTAGCAACTTAGAGACTTTGTTTTAAAAGGTACACAATTAACTTTTACCAGAGTTTTGATTACTTTCAACTTTTAATTTTTGCTTTTAAAACACTCAGAAATTTGAAAAAGAAAACACAAGCTATTGTGGCTTTTTTTTTGGAGCCCAATAGGATTTTAATTAAGTACTATGGTATGTTTTTGCATTTTTTTTACCCCTTTTATAATATACATTGCACATGTTTTGGGGAAAATAGGGCACTGTGTTTTTTGTTTGTTTGTTTACTACAGCTTTTAATTGCCACTTTGTTACCAAAAAAAAATTATAATTTTATTTTTTAGGCTTTGACTGCCCTGCTGCAGCCACGACTTTGGTTTTTATTTAAAAACACTTTAAATTTTGTAAAGCACTGAATTACCCCTTAAGGATTAAATGTTAAATACCAAAGCCAAACAATACTTTAGTTATTTGTATTTGGCCAAAAACATTTTTTGGTTTTGCAACTCTGAATGAAAGATTTTAAATGGATTTTAGTGGTATTATTTAAAAGCAAAACCAACTGATTTTATTGTTTTGAACACCCCTTACACTGCTTTAATTTGTATATAGCTGTACATAGATTACATTTATGTACATTTGGGGGCAGTTAAGTTTTAATAGACGCCCCTTGAGGGGTTTTTTTTATTATTATTTTTTTTTTAGGAAATTTGACTAAATTGTTCATAGTTTAATGATTTAAATTAGATTTTTTTCTTGCCTGGCTTATTTTTTTTTTGAAAAGGGACCTTTTTTTTTAGAATGGGTGCAAAGAAACCAATAATTTTTTTTTGAACATTTTTATAACCTTTAATTGTTTAGGATTTTTTTTGAGCATTTATAGAGTTAACTTTTTATTAATTTTTAAAAATTACGGACTTGTTTTTTAACACGATACCTTTATTAACTTAGATTTTATTATTTTAAGTATTGTTTTGGGGATTTGAATTTTTAATGCCTGTATTTACTGCCTTTTTTTTTTCTTTTGCCGCTATCCCCTTAGGGCTTTTAACCCATTTTTGACTTTTTTTTATTTGTTGCCTGCCTGCTTGTTTGGGCCGATTTCACTTTTTTTTGCTGAATATATATATATATTTTTTACGGGCACAGGTTTTCTTTTATTAACAATTTAGCACAGAGGGTGGGCTTTTTAAGTAGGCCCCTCCCCTTTTTTTAAAAACAATATTACTTACAAGGGTTACCAGAGTTATTTTTTGTGAGGCTTGCCACCTGGGCAGAACGCATGGCCAATTGGCGTTTTAATTGTTTAATTTTTTTTTTTATGGCAGACACACCGCCTTTGCGGCGTATGCTGAGCACGAATAGTTACATTTTTGATGAGTTTTTGAAGGACTGGTACTTGCTTAGCCAGTGCTTTTAGATGGATGTGTTTTGCTTTTTTTGCCTGGAAGTTTTGCTTTAAGGCCTGCAACTTGTTTTGGGCGTAGGCTTGGGTTGCCTCCTGGTTAGTAATTTGCGCTTTTAATTGCTTAATTTTTACTACTTGTTGGGTGCACACTGCTTTTTTTTTAAAAACTTTTTTTTAGTTTTGACAACATTTGATATCACATGGCTGCTGCAGTTTATATTAATTTTACAGCTGCCCCTAGGTTTTTACTCTTTTGCTTTTTATACTTGGCATACAGGCTTAATAAATTCTGCCAAGAGTGCACACTCTTTTGAAGCTTTACGATGGAACCTCAGGGATTGTATTTTACCTTGGTGAGAGCCCTCTCCAGCTGGAACAGGTCCTCAACCCCCTGTGAAAGGGGCAACCAGGGTTTTGTTGCCCCTTTTGTAGCTCGGCCATTAGGACCACCAACCTTTTGTGACACCAGCAGGACTTTCATGTTCACGCTGCCTATTTCCCATGTGTTCAGCCCTGACCCCACTGTGAATGCCACCATTGTCCATGACTGTGGGACACCTGAGTCCGCAGTTGAACCTTTTGTTTTTTAAACATGTTGTTACAATTTGTTGGTATCGCTTTTACAATTTTTTTAGTTACTTAAGATTTTACACTGCTCAAGCCGACATTGGGGCTTACAATGTTACCCCACTGGGCCAGAGGGAGGCAGGATAAGCCTTTTTTTTGTATTACTTGGCCTTTACCACCGAGAGTTTATACACCCCAGGCAAAAGCCCCTCCCAGGGGCAGAGCGAGAAACCCTACATTTTTTTTATGTGCAGTTATGCTACGGCTGAGTGTGTATGCACCGAGGATTTTACTGGCGTGGAGAGAGGATTGCTAAGGTTTTTTTATTGCCATTGGGCTGTAACACTAGTGTGCTAAAAACAGAAGTGTAGTCACAGCAGCACAAACAGTGGGAGGAGCTAGCTGCCTCACATACGTACTTAAAGTATTGATGGGATCATACTTAGGGCAACTAGCTCCTCCTACCGTTTGTGCCACCATGGATGCACTTCTATTTTTAGTGCGCTAGCTCGATCAGAGCTAGCATGAGTATGTCTCCTCAAGTTGGAATTTACACCTTCCAGCTCTAGTGTAGACATACCCTAATTAGGGGAAGGGGAGGAGGTCCTTGACTGCAGGAAGTGTGCTCGTTTCCCAGCTCCCTCTAAGAAGCAGGAAGACAAGCATGTGGGCTCTACACTGTGTCTCTCACTGTTTGAACTGGTGTCTGCACACTTCCTGAATAAGCCTGCGCTCAGCAGGCAACTACACACTTCAACATTAAGTTAGCTCATAGCTCACACATGAGCAGTGCTGGGACAAGCCAAAAGTAGCTCACTCCTCAGAACTAAACAAACACATTGACTAACTTTTTATTCATAAATTTTGGGAGATTGACTCTGGTGCCAAACACTTGTATCTCTGGAATGCCCTTACCATGATCACAATTTGTGTAGCTCTACCCTACCATTGTCTATGGATCTCTGTGCAAAAGACTCGATATAAAGATGGTAATTTTAAAAACAGGTAATTTTGGGTGGCCTTGTGTCTCAGGAGCCCCTTGGCCAAAGGACCCCAAATGTGTACCACAAACTGTACCTCGGGCCTTACAGTGGCATAGAAGTTTTCAAGGCAATCTGGTGAAGACTGTCAGAATATCCCAAACAGACAAGGTGAATGAGGTAATATCTTTCATTGGGCCAAATTCTGTTGGTGAGGCCTCGTCTACACTACGCGTTTAAACCGATTTGAGCAGCATTAAATCGATTTAACGCCGCACCCGTCCACACTACGAAGACCTTTATATCCCTATAAAGGGCTCTTTACATCGGTTTCTGTACTCCTCCCCGACGAGAGGAGTAGCACTAAAATCGGTATTACCATATTGGATTAGGGTTAGTGTGGCCGCAAATCGACGGTACTGGCCTCCGGGCGGTATCCCACAGTGCACCACTGTGACCGCTCTGGACAGCAGTCTGAACTCGGATGCACTGGCCAGGTAGACAGGAACAGCCCCGCGAACTTTTGAATTTCATTTCCTGTTTGGCCAGCGTGGAGCTGTGATCAGCACAGGTGACCACACAGAGCTCATCAGCACAGGTAGCAATGCAGTCTCCTGAGAATCAAAAAAGAGCTCCAGCCTGGACCGCACGGGAGGTACTGGATCTGATCGCTATGTGGGGAGAGGATTCAGTGCTAACAGAACTCCGTTCTAAAAGACGAAATGAAAAAATATTTGAAAAACTTTCCAAGGCTATGATGGAAAAAGGCCACACCAGGGACTCAGTGCAGTGCAGAGTGAAAGTTAAGGAGCTCAGACAAGCCTACCAGAAAACCAAAGAAGCAAATGGAAGGTCCGGGTCAGTGCCAAAAACATGCCGCTTCTACGCTGAGCTGCATGCAATTTTAGTGGGCTGCGCCACCACTACCCCACCCCTGTCCATGGATTCCGAGGTGGGGGTTGTAATCTCAACCATGGCTGAGGATTCTGCGGAGGGGGAAGATGAGGAGGAAGAGGAGGACGACCTTGCAGCGAGCACACAGCACTCCATTAGCCCCAACAGCCAGGAGCTTTTTGTGACCCAGACGGAATTACCCTCCCAACCCTCCCAAGCCACTAGCCCAGACAGTGAAGCTGGAAGCGACCTCGGTGAGTGTACCTTTGTAAATATAAAACATGGTTTAAAAGCAAGCGTTTTTTAATGATTGATTTGCCATGAGGGCTTGGGATGCATTCGTGGCCAGTAAAGTTACTGGAAAAGTTTGTTAACATGTCTGGGGATGGAGCGGAAATCCTCCAGGGACATTTCCATGAAGCGCTCCTGGAGGTACTCAAAAAGCCTTTGCAGAAGGTTTCTGGGCAAGGCAGCCTTGTTCCGTCCACCACGGTAGGACACTTTACCACTCCATGCATGTAGCAAGTAATCGGGTATCACTGCATGACAAAAGCATAGCTGCGTATGGTCCCGGTGATTGCTGGCATTCAAGAAACATCCGTTCTTTATCTCGCTCTGTTATCCTCAGCAGAGTGATATCGTTCATGGTAACCTGGCTGAAATTCAGCTATTTAATTAGGGGGACAGAGATGGTCATTTTCCTACTGGGCTGTTGCTTAAAAGAAATCCTTCCTTGCACGTAGCCAAGCCGGGGGAGGGAGGAAGGATAGCACTGAGCTTTTTTGCGTTTGGCTAGCAGGAATCTTCCCAGCTACCAGTCACGCGGTGGGGGGAGAAAAGGGGGGTGATTAGCAGTGATCTTCCATGATACCAGCCATGCGGTGGGGGGAGGGGTAAAGCAATCATCCTAGAGAACTGGATGGGGGGGGGGGTTGGCTTCTGCTACTGCATGTTAACAGGAAAGAAGCATCAGAGGGCACTGTGTATATGAAGGCTGCAGAAGCCGAAAGACAATGGCTTACCATGGCCGCATGCAAGCTGAATTCTGATGCCCGGACCTGCATCTGTGAGATCTGTAACACCAGAGCCGCAGGCACTCAATATTAAGATGCAAAATGCGACCTTGTAGTGAAATCACATGTGCTATGTGAGGTGAATAGCGTTGTTCACAGTGAAAGAGTATAACCATTGTTCTGTAAAATGTATCTTTTTAATACTTCTCTCCCTTTTTTCCCTCCCTCATGCAGCTGCACATTTTTCAAGTCTCCCTACTCCATCCCGAAGGCTCTCTCAGATAAGGCGGAGGAAGAAGAAGACGTGAGATGAAATGTTCTCGGAAATCATGGAAGTAACCCACAATGAAAGAGCTCATCTGAATGAGTGGAAGGACGTGGTAGCAAAGTACAGGAAAGATGCCAGTGAACGTGAGGATAGGAGGGACGAACGTGAGGATAGGAGAGACACTCGAGATGAGAGGTGGCGGCAGGAAGATCAGAGGTGTAGACAGGAAGATCAGTGGTGGCGGGATGCAACGCTGGAGCTGCTGCATGATCAAACTGATATCCTCCGACGTCTGGTGGAGCTTCAGGAAGAGCAGCGGGGTCACAGAGTGCCGCTGCAGCCCCTGTGTAACCACCCTCACCACTCACCGTGTTCCATATCTTCCTCACCCAGACGTGTAAGAACACGTGGGGGAAGGCTTTGTGCACCCGCCCACTCCACCCCCATGGACAGTCCAACCAAAAGGCTGTCATTACATTGAAATGTGTTTAATGGCCTTTTCCTTCCCTCCTATCCTCCTCCCAAACCACACCCGGGATACCTTGTCAGTTCTCTGCCTCTTTTTTTATAATGATTTTTTAATAATGAATACATGATTTTTAAACAATAGTGACTTTATTTCCTTAAGCAAGCTGTAATCGAATGGGGAGGGTGGGTTGCTTACAGGGAAGGAGTCAATAAAGGGGAGGGTTCATGAAGGGGAAACAAACACAGCAGTCACACCGTACCCTGGCCCATGATGAAACTCGTTTTCAAAGCTTCTCTGATGCGCACTGCTTCGTGGTGTGCTCTTCTAATCGTCCTGGTGTCTGGCTGCACGTAATCAGCAGCCAGGTGATTTGCCTCAGCCTCCCACCCCGCCATAAAGGTCTCCTCCTTACTCTCACAGAGATTGTGGAGCACACAGCAAGCAGCAATAACAATGGGGACATTGGTTTGGTTGAGGTCTGGGCGAGTCAGTAATGTGCGCCAGCGCGCCTTTAAATGGCCAAATGCACATTCTACCACCATCCTGCACTTGCTCAGCCTGTAGTTGAACAGTTCCTGACCACTATCCAGGCTGCCTGTGTATGGCTTCATGAGCCATGGCATCAAGGGGTAGGCTGGGTCACCCAGGATAACTACAGGTATTTTAACATCCCCAACTGTTATTTTCTGGTCTGGGAAGTAATTCCCTTGCTGCAGCAGTTTAAACAGAGCAGTGCTTCTGAAGATGAGAGCGTCATGAACCCTTCCTGGCATCCCACATGGATGTTGGTGAAACGTCCCTTGTGATCCACCAGTGCTTGCAGCACCATTGAAAAGTACCCCTTGCGGTTTATGTACTGGGTGCCCTGGTGCTCTGGTGCCAAGATAGGGATATGGGTTCCATCTATTGGCCCCCCCACAGTTAGGGAATGCCATTGCAGCAAAGCCATCCACTATGACCTGCACGTTTCCCAGAGTCACAACCTTTCGTAGCAGCAGCTTAATGATTGCTTTGGCTACTTGCAGCACAGCAGCCCCCACAGTAGATTTTCCCACTCCAAATTGATTCCTGACTGACCGGTAGCTGTCTGGTGTTGCAAGCTTCCAGAGGGCTATTGCCACTTGCTTCTCTGCTGTGAGGGCTGCTCTCATCTTGGTATTATGGCGTTTCAGGGCAGGGGAAAGCAAGTCACAAAGTTCCATGAAAGTGCCCTTACGCCTGCGAAAGTTTTGCAGCCACTGGGAATCGTCCCAAACCCGCAAAACTATGCGGTCCCACCAGTCTGTGCTTGTTTCCCGGGCCCAAAATCGGCATTCAATAGCTAGAACCTGCCCCATTACCAGCAGGATCTCCAAAGCGCAGGGGCCCGCGGTTTGAGATAATTCTATGCCCATGTCCTCATCACTCTCGTCGCCGTGCTGCCGTAGCCGCCGCCTCCTCCTCGCCTGGCTTTGCAGGTCCCGGTTCAGCATAGACTGCACGAGAATGCGCGAGGTGTTTACAACGTCCACGATTGCGGTATTGATCTGAGCAGTGTCCATGCTTGCTGTTCACCCAGGAAAAAAGGCAGGAAATGGTTGTCTGCTGCTTTCACAAAGGGAGGGATGAGGCTGTACCCAGAACCACCCGCGACAATGATTTTTGCCCCATCAGGCACTGGGCTCTCAACCCAGAATTCCAAGGGGAGAGGGAGACTGCAGGAACTATGGGATAGCTACGGGATAGCTACCCACAGTGCAACACTCCAGAAATCGATGCTAGCCTCGGACCATGGACGCACACCATCGAATTAATGGGGTTAGTGTGGCCGCGTGCACTCGACTTTATACAATCTGTTTTACAAAACCGGTTTATGTAAAATTGGAATAATCCCGTAGTGTAGACATACCCTGAGAGAGACAAGCTTACACAGAGCTCTTCTTGTCTCTCTCACACAGAAGTTGGTCCAATAAAAGATATTACATCACTCACCTTGTCTCTCTAATATTCTCGGACCAACATGGCTACAGCAACCCTGCATAGAATATTTCAGTGCATTTTGAAAGAGTGGCTTTAAACAGAAACCCTGCTGCAATCTCAATTATGAAGTTACTACTGCTTCCTAATACAATTCATTTTTACAAAAATCTTAAATTACTTTTTACTCCCCTGATAATTAACTACAATTTAAGAACAAATGAGAACTCAGATTCTGTAGACATACATAAGATAAAATAATAAGCCACAGAATAACTATCCACAGCTTCTTACCCCTCCTTGCTGTAGAATAGAGTGTAGTTGGTAGGAAGTCCTCCATCTGAACCGGGCTTCCACCAGCAAGTAAAAGTTTCCTTTTCTGGAGAACGACACCTCAGTAGCTCAGGCCTTCCAGGGGGCTGCCCTGTAGAAATGCATAAATTATCTAGTTAATAAACTTAACTGTTATACAATACACTGAATAATATTAATCCTGAATTTACAAATTATTGACAGGTACAGGACAGTCAGACTTAGGTATATTTACTGTACAAGAAAAAACATGTTTTCACTTCTACATCAGTAGAGAAGGAAGGAAGGTCCAGTGGTTAGCGTACTAGAGTAGGCCTTGGGAAATCTGGGTTGAAGTCTGTGTAGCGCAGGGACTTGGTGTGTGACTTTGGGCAAGTCATTTAGTCACTCTGTGCCTCAGTTCCCTGTACGTAAAAATGGGGATAACAGCAGTGCCCTCCCTTGCAGGGATGTTGTGAGGATAAATACATTAAAGTTTGTGAGGAGCTCAGATACTGTGGTAATGGGGACATATGATTTCCTAAGGTAGATATACTCTAGATATGTCTGTCTATCTTCAGATTATTCTATATAGACCACTTTAAAAAAGGACACTTTAGTTCTCTACTCATCATCCCAAAACTCTGTTAAGAAAAACAAAAAACAAATCAGCAAAAGAAGTCTAGCTGATGAAGCTGCATTTTCTTTCCAAATGTTTGCCCATGTGTGTCTTCTCGCCAGTGTTGTCCCATCTCTCCTGCAGCCCCAGATCAGGCTGAGTTGCCCTTAAGAGATAAGAAAAAGGAAGCACTTATGTGTTCCTTGCTTAGTGACCTCATACATGGTACTTAGAGACCTAAGCTACTTGTCTGATCACAGCCAAAGAAGCTTTATTGTGACCTGTTTGGTGTCTCACTGATGTTATTAGAGACTCAAACAAAAAACTTACAGCAGGACAAAGATTAACACATCAAGTAGCATGATGCTGATTGAAACTCTGCACTAAGTAAGACTGTTGTGATTGTGCACGTGAGGTGGATAATGGTCTCAAGCTATTGAGAATCTTTGTTTTTCAATTCTTGAGATTGGGACCTTTAATTTTCAAAGCTCCAAAGTGCCTAAAACTCAGTTCTGAAAATAGGACTTAGGCTCCTTAGTCACACGTGAAAATTTTAATCATTGCCAACACTCTCCATATCAAGACATGAAAAATAAAATTAATAAAACAGAAGAGGTGAGTAACAGCAACAGCATGGCTAAGGAGTTTGGTAACAAGATCTGAGGTCTATCGTATTTAGGCCACCAACTAAAACCCACACCAGGTGGTAAAATTGTTACCATATTATGGTGAAATGAGCTGATGATTTCAGTCCAGTTCCCAGTTAAGAAATGTCCAAAGCCTGCCATCACAATGTCATTAAATAGCACCTGTAGTTGTCAGTCTCAACAATGAGGTCAAGGACTAATGGACCAGGAAGACTGAACAACTGTGTCATACCTGGATATTATCAGGGTTGCACTGCTGCTCTCTCTTGTACTGTACATTTCCTGTGTATAGAGGACATCAGTATTCAGGGCTCCTACATGGGAACATTTCACAAACACCGTAGTCACTGAGATTTTAAAAGGAAATTAACAGAAGGATTGTCGGCCACTCACCATTGGGGATCTGAATGTAACTTTCTGAGCTCCATTCACTCCATTTTCCATGGTCTAGCATGCAGTGAACCTGTACAATGTATTTCAATCCAGGATGTAATTTAAACACCTTATAATGTGCTTGCTGTCCAACAAAAATAGTCTGGAGAGGAATCAAAAATATAGAAACCATAAGGAACTGGGACATTTTTCTATACAAATCGTGAAGTGAAATCCTGGTGTCATTAAAGTCAATGTGAGTTTTGCCATTGACTTCAGTGGGAGCAGGATTTCACCCACAGACTTTAAAGAATGGGCACTACAAAGAAATAAGGGTGAAATCCTGACCCATGGAAGTCAATGGCAAATCTCCCTTCAATGAGACCAAGATTTCTTCAGAAGTCTAGAATATATGGCTTATTTTAGATTTCTGAGGACCAGTTTAGTTTTCACTCATTCCAATATTAGCAACTCCACTTCAGATGTCAGAGCAAGAGGAATACAGCCCTGCTGCCCACTGAGCCAGCTTTTCACCAAATCTGACTCCATGATGTAAGGAACATATGAAGAGTAATATTTTCCCTAGTATCTCTGAGACAGACACATTCAGGATAGCCACTGCAAGGAAAATCTATTGTATTCTCAGTCTTGTAGTCAGTTTCTCTCTCTTGTATGTAGTTCTTCGGACAACAATGTACATATCTGGAATTCTTACCTTCCCTCCC
Source organism: Gopherus flavomarginatus (assembly GCF_025201925.1). Lineage (NCBI taxonomy): Eukaryota > Metazoa > Chordata > Testudines > Testudinidae > Gopherus > Gopherus flavomarginatus. The sequence goes on from NC_066619.1 coordinate 25,595,191, forward strand.
TCCAAACCACAGAAATACTCTCCTCTTTTTAATGGTCACATTTGGACAGCCTTACTTGGATACCCTGGGCCTGGTCAGACACCACAGTGTACATAATATCAAGATATAAAGTTCAGATATATGAACTAGAGAACAGGGAACATCCACTATGAAAGTTTGCCATTTCCTTACCTCCCACTCTTCCCTTTCTTCAGACTTTAGTCGTAATTCATAATGAAGTATAAGCCAACCAGATCTGACATCAACCAATGGAGGTGGAGACCACTTTGCCCAAAGATACAATATCCCAGCTGATTGTATTACTTGCAGAGATAGGTTTACAGGAGGATCTGGCTGAACTGAACAAATGAAAGATCAAACACTGAAACTTTTAGTTTCTCTCACCAAAGAAGCCTCTTACTATCATCAACTATTTTAACTTATTTGCTTCAGGAAATATCAATGTACATTAAATAAAAAAAGCCAATAAAAAAGACAACAGGGGTTTGGAATAGTCCAGTAGCTCTGTGGCTTCCTTTCTCTCTTTTTGTTTGAACTGGCTGTTGACTTGCCATAGTATTGCTCATGTTCCTCTTACACTTTCTGCTGAATTTGTCAGGCTACAGAAACACATACTTACATAAAACTGTACATGTTTCCATAGAATGAAACCATCTGACCTGATAATAGACTGAGTATCTTTATATCAATATAATCTGTACATTCGGTAACACACTGAAAGCAGGATGATGTTAGGAATGTGGGTCAGAGCCCCTACCTCTGTATCTAGAATACAAGTAAGGTCTGTCCCTCGCTAGTATGTTTCAGAAGAAGGTGCCTAGGGTTACCTCATGGCAGCAGTGGACAATAATTCCTGTGTTGTGAAAGAGACATTGATCTTTGTAACTTTGAACCAGGACATGTGACTGGGACTAAAAAAAAAAATTCAGCCCTCTTGCAAGCACTGTTGCATATCATACCTTTAAAACAGTAACTAACAGAAACATTTACCCCCCAGAGACATAGTACTAGTTATGAAACACAAGTCAGGAAGAACCTGATTTAGCTTTTAAAATCCTGACTGAGTTTTCGGAGCTAGCAGCTAGAAAAATATTTTTACATTTGTAAATGGAGCAAAATTTGATCTGGAAGACACTGAGATAAAATAACGTAGCCTGATATATTTAGAATCTGAATTGTTATGGAATTGCATTAACTGTCAGCAAACCATTGGGAAAACATGAGCTAATTTTAATTAAACCTGGTGCCAATTTATCAGTCAAAATTAATAAGGTTTATTTATTTATAAATAATACACACATCATACGGTTTTCAGACACATACATATTTAAAATGAATGCACATGATCTGCTGATCAATGCCATTCTTACAAGGCTCCCTCACCATCAAATTAAGATGTTTCACAATCAGCAGTTTTAGGATAAAGTTTCAGAAACAAATGGCATAGTTCTGAACTTGTTAAGTACTACATTTAAGAAGGAAAAATCAAAAGCACAAAATGTGGAATAACTAGCTAAGCAGCTGTACTTCAGAAAAGGATTTGGGGGTTATAGTGGATTGCACACTGAATATGAGCCAACAGTATGATGCAGTTGCGAAAAAGACAAATAGCATGGTGATGTGTATTAACAAGTGTTGTATGCAAGTCATGGGAGGAAATTGTGCCATTCTACTCAGCGCTGGTGGGGCCTCAGCTGGAGTACGTGTCTAGTTTTGGGCACCACACTCTAAGAAGGATATGAACAAACTGGAGAGAGTCCAGAGAAGAGCAACAAAATTGATAAGAGCTTTAGAAAACGTCCTATGAGGAAAAGTTGAAAGAAATGGGCACTTTTAGTCTAGTGACAAGACGCTTTAAGTGGGACATGACAGCAATCTTCAAATATGTAAAAGATTGTTATAAAGAAGACAGTTCTCTGTGTCCACCAAGGGTAAGACAAGAAGTAATTGGCTTAGTTTGCCGCAAGGGAAATTTAGGATGGATATTAGGAAAAAAACTTTCTAAGGATTGTTGAGAACTTGAACAGATTACCAAGGAAGTTGTGGAATCTCCATTTTTGGAGTTTGATACAAACATCTGTCAGGGGTGGTCTATGTATACTTGGCTTTGCCTCCGCACAGAAAGATGGGTTAGATGACTTCTCAAGATCCCTTCCAACCCTATCTTTCTATGATTTCTCTGATTCTATGATTCCCAGGTCCTGCCTATCTCCACTTTATTTTCTGTTTTTCCCCCTCTTACCTATGGAAGTCACGTCCACATAATGAGGGTTAGAGATGTTACTTCCCACCTCATTAGTTGCCTTTACAGAAATGTTATAAGATGTCCAGAGATGGGTGTGCTTTTTGTCAAAGTAACAGGTATTGGGACCTGCAGTTCTGTAATCTGGACATTCATAAATTTGTTCTTTTCTGAAATTAAAAAATGAAAAACGATCAGTCATCAGGAAATTAAGTAAAGCATTTGATTTACTAATAGTGGCCACAGTTCAGCAAAACACTTTAACAGACGTTTAACTTTAAGCATGTAATTACTCCTGTCACAGCACAGCACTTAAGTACATGCTCAAGTCCCATTAATTTAACTGCTTTGCTGAACTGGAGCTATCTTTACTAGAACTACGCAGGGCTAGAACTTGTCCTCTGTTCTTTTAGAACTAGTATTTATATAGGTCATAACTAAATGTATGCTATTAAAATGGAGGAGGAGATGGTTTGCCTGACATGGAGCCATAAAACAGAACATTATAGAGAACAGCAAAACAGTTCTAAAATGTTTAAGAACAAGAAGTTAGAGGCAAATCAAAGACAATCACTTGGGTTGAAGCAGAGGTGAAAATAAGCCAGTCCGATCCGGCCCAGCATATCAGCAAGAGCCAGTACGCCGTGCCAGACAGGACTGGCTTCCCCAGGCTCACAATTTAAAGGGCCTGGGGCTCCCTGAAGCGGCTGAGCCCAGGGCCCTTTAAATTGCCTCCTAAGCCCTGCTGCCGGAGCCCTGGGGTAGCAGCAGCAGGGCTCCGTCGGCGATTTAAAGGGCCCAGAGCTCTGCTGTGGTAGTGGCAGCCAGAGCCCCAGGCCCTTTAAATTGCCCCTGAGCTCCCAGCTGCCTCTGCAGCTGGGAGCTCGGGGGTGATTTAAAGGCCCCAGGGCTCCCAGCCACAGCCAAAGCCCCGAGGCCTTTAAATCTTGAATTAAAAAATCCCCAATTCCTCCGGTTGAGGCCACGCCCCTTCCAGTTGAATTGCCCCTACTCAGGACTCTGCCGTACTGATAAGTCCTTTAATTTACTTTCACCCCTGGTTTGAAGACAGCATGTTGTCAAATATTTTCTTTATATATTTCCACCTGAAAGTCTCATTACTTAGCATTATGATAGAGGAGAAATTTTTATTACTTTATTCAGGTCAGTTCTCCTGCAGACAAGAAGATGCCTTGTCTAATTTTTAATGTTATAATCTCATTAAAATAAAAATTTACCAGTTAATTATACCTAAATCTCCTATTTCTTATAGGTGCTTTTGGCAATAGCATTATTTTGCATTTATTTAGTGCTAGATTGTGTGACTGACATACAGCCTGGTGCAAGAGGCTATAGAAAGCTGCACCAATGCCTAGAGGAACACGGGCTGAGATGATGACCCAGGAGGCAAATCTCTCCCATAGCTGTGCACTCTGCATCATCCTTAGGTATGGGGCATATTGGTTCCCCTGGTGTGCTGCCTTGCTCCATGGATCAATGATGGGAAGGAGCAGGGCTATGGCCCTGTAACCTTCCCACCCCTATCCAGTGGGGAACTAGTTCCTGCTGCTCACAGGGAAGAATTGAGATCTTCCCTCACGCAGTAGCTGGGGAAGGTTCTTGTGTTCCTCAGGGTCTTACATAAGCACAGATCAGTGTTGGGCCCTTAGTCAGTATATAATCAAAAGTGTCTTAGAGATGTGTGCACAAGCAAAAAAGAGCATGATCTTCTTCATTCCATATTCTCAGAGTGAATTTTAGTGCTTGTGAAAGTGGTGCAGGATTGAGAGCCCCAGGGAATGAAGCCCACTTTTTATGTACAGATCAGATACAACATGGGGAATAGCAGTAAAAGCAATTACTCTCACCACTCTGTCAAACTGCCTCCATGGTCTCTGCAAAGACTACCAATATGTCTACCATTCAGTGACAATTGAGATGGTGGTTTCTGTGACAGTCACTTGCCCATTACTATTATTACTGGTCAATCTCATTCCCCCACCTGTACAAGTAATTTAGGATCTGCACACATGTCCAAAGAAAGAACCCTTAAATGGAGACCTGACAGACAGCATGAATATCCTGAACCACTGAAACGAAATGTAAATGACAGAAATGTGAATTTAGAACACATTCTCTTTATGTAAATTAAACTCCAAATTCTGTCTTTATTAATCAGAAAAGATTCTGCTTTCAGTGAAGTTATCAACATCAGTAGTGAGTTGGGAGTGACTACAGCTACTCTTGCACATAGGAAACATGCATTTGCACATCTCGTGCTTTTATTTTCACAAGCACAGATGTCTAATTCATGCTTAAAATAAACCTCACTTTTACATAGTTCTTAAATAATACCTGTTACAACCTGGAGCAGTCCTGCTCTTGGAATGGACAACACTATCTGCGTGATGGGATCCAACCCACTGAATCCCATGCTAAGTTCTCTCGGTAGTGACTGGACACTGTTCCTAATTCTGGGTCTCAGGTGCGTTCCCTGATGCAGACTCCATGTCTGACACCATTCTTGGACAGTAGGACCCTGCAGCTGCCTAGAACCTGGAATCGGTGCCTGAGCCCCCCAGGTATTTAGACATGTTCCCCTCAGAGACCACCTGGCTGTGGGAGCTCTGGATTCAAGTTCATCCTCTCAAGGACAATGTCAGTGCTTAATTTGTGCCAGGGCTTGCCAGGGCTGAGCCCCGGCACTTCTAGGTTTGCCAGTTCATAGCCCTGGCAGCTCTGGGTTTGCCACATCAGTTATGGAAGTAAAAAAATTCCTTGAGCCCTGGCACCTAGTTGCTTGAGCCTCAGCACGTCTTCATTGCAAATTAAGCTCTGGACAATGTGGCAGTTAAGCAAAGGAATTCTTCTTACACATGCACACACAGATCTAGGGAAAACAAACGCCTCATTTCATCCCCTTTTGTGAGTCCCTGGGTTTGGTCCAAGTCCTTTAGAGAATGCTGTGCCTTCTGTTCCTGGAAATGAAATTACTCCCTTTGCTTAGAGCAGGGGTCTCAAACATGCGGCCCGTGGGCCGCTCTTGAGTGTGGCCTGCCAAGCTCCCCCGGCCCCTCTGCCTACCCGCGGGGAGCCCCGCGCCGCTCTCCGAAGCAGCTGGCAGCATGTCCCTTCAGTCGGGGGGGAGAGAAAGGAGGCAGAGGGCTCCTGCATTGCCTCCTTCCAGGCACCGCCCCCCACAGTTCCCATTGGCTGGGACTAGGGAACTGCAGCCAATGGGAGCTTCGTGGGAGGAACCTGGAGGAGCGGCAAGAGTGGCAGATGCACGGAACCCTGAGCCCCTCCCAAGGACTGCAGGGACACGGCTCCAACTGCTTCCTGGAACGGAGCCTGCCCTGGCCCTGGTGCGCACCACTGCCACCCTGGAGCCACTCTAGGTAAGTGGTGCCAGGCTGGAGATCACATCCTGAACCCCTCCTGCACCGCAACTCCCTGCCCTGAGACACCTGCTGCACCCTGCACCCGACCCCGTGCCGCACCCTCTTGCACCCCACACACCAACTCCCTGCCTTGAGCCCCCTGCCGGGCTCTGCACACCTCCTGCACCTCAACTCCCTGCCCTGAGCCCCCTGCTGCATCCCGCACCCCTCCTGCACTCCCTGCCCTAAACCACTGCTGCACCCTGCACCCCGACCCCATGCCACACTCCTCACCCTCTTGCACTTCACACAACTCCCTGCCCTGAGCCCCCTGCTTCACCCTGCACACCTCCTGCACCTCAACTCCCTGCCCTGAGCCCCCTGCTGCATCCCACACCCCTCCTGCACTCTGTGCCCTGAGCCCCCACTGCACCATGCACCCTTTCTGCACCTCCTGGGGCAGCATTGGGGTGAGGATTTTGGGGAAGGGGTTGGAATGGGTCAGGGAAGGGGTGGGAAGAGGCAGGGCCTAATGGAAGGGGTGGAGTGGGGGTGGAGCCAGAGGCAACAAGGGGTGTGTGTCAGTGATGCAGACCTCGGGTCAATGCACTAGTCCTCATGTGGCCCTCATGGTCATTTGAGTTTGAGACCCCTGGCTTAGAGAAACACCCTTTTGAAAAACAGATTCTGTCTCTCTTTGGTCAGGTGGACTAACTACAGCTCTCCCAGCCGTGTGTGTATAACAGGGGAATGTCTGCCCTCACCCCACAGACAGATTTCTGTGTAGCGAGTTCATTCAAAGTCAATGAAATAGCTGAAGCAACCTCATTGTTTCTCCAGGGTAGAGCTATTCAATGTTGATGGCCCTTGATGGGTTTGTAACAGCTTTCCAAATACAGGTTCCCCACTAATTGTCAAGTTCCAGCTACCAAAAGGAATGCTCAAAGCCATGCTAAAGATTACATTCAAAATAGAGTTTGAAATAGAAGTATTCATAAAACAAAAACGAAATCCACAAATCAACATGGACATATTTGCAGGTGACTGTTGAGCCTTTGTCCTGGTGCACCTTGCTTGGGGAGAGCATCCCTCCTGAAAGGGGCATGGTCCTTACCTTTATATTGGGGGTGAGGGATAGCTCACTGGTTTGAGTATTGGCCTGCTAAACCCAGGGTTGTGAGCTCAATCCTTGAGGGGGCTATTTAGGGAACTGGGGTAAAAATCTGTCTGGGGATTGGTCCTGCTTTGAGCAGGGGGTTGGACTAGATGACCTCCTGAGGTCCCTTCCAACCCTGATAGTCTATGATAGTCCCTTATTCTGTCACAACACCTTTGTCATCTGATAATTACCTGCAATTTAAAGACAAGTGAGAGTTTGGGGTCTGTAAATTATATATGAAGCAAAGTAATAATCTACAGAATAACTATCCACAGCTTCTCACCCTTCCTTGTTGTAGAGCAGAGTGTAGTTGGTAGGAAGTCCACTATCTGAGCCAGGCTTCCACCAGCAAGTAAAGGTTTCCATTTCTGGAGAACGACACTTCAAAACCTCAGGCTTTCCAGGAGGAGATTGCTCTGGGGAAGTGCATAAATCAACCTAGTTAATAAGCTTTACAAATATCATACATTACACATTTAGGTAGTACTGATGGTGAGGTATAAGGAGATGATAGATTTCATGGATTGGATACAGTCACTGTGTAAAGGCTAAACCTGAATGTGTGAATTACTACTACATAGAATCCAATAGTATTTAAAAACATGTCTTGTTAAAATGAACAACACATTGGTCAATAATCTCTAAGAAAAAAGTGTATTCAAATTTGCATACGCTTGCCTTCTCCTTCTAAGCTTATTTATTACTTTAGTAAAAGTCCATGCCACTTTTTCATTAATGTTGCTATTCACATTTTCATGGTGACAAGTCCCAAGAAGAATGAAGGGGAAGGGACATGTGTCTGTCAATCCTATCTCTAAGGGTATGTCTACCCAGCAACTAGACACCCTGGGACTCTGCAAGGTGGGAAGGTCCCAGAGCTTGGGCTCCACCCCAAGCCTGGAACTCTACACAGCAATGTGAAATAGCCGCACAGCCCGAGCCCCAGAAGCCCAAAGCAGCTGGCATGGGCCTACTACAGGTTTTTCTTTGCTGTGTAGACATACCCTAAGTTATCACTTACTGACCCTAAAACTTTCACAAGAGTAAATCAAGCAATTTTCAAGATCTCTGTATAGGAGTTCTTAAGTGAATTGGTCATTTGAAGTTGTATAGGTTCCAATGAGGATCAAGATAGCCAGGATTTATCTTCAGAATTTTCTAAACAAACTGCTTTCAGGAAAATAATGTGCTGTATAGTTTCCTACTTACCATTCAAACACTCTACGTTCAGAAAAAGCAGCAAAATAAATCTAACTGATGATGCCAAGTTTTGCTTCATGTTATTTACCTACTCCTCCTCCGGCGGAAAAAGTAGGATTAGAGGATAGCTGAAAAATATGACAATGTGCAACATTTAACAATAGTATTTGGCATGTGTGTGTATATCATTATGTGTTCAAAGCACTTTGCAAACTTGAGCTAATTAATCCTCACCACACCTCTGTAATCCAATAAGAGTTATAGTCCCTAATTTTCCAGATAGGGAAGATGAATCACAGATGAATCCTACTCAAGGTCATTCAGCCAATCATTAACAGCACCACAATTAGAATTCACAGCATTGCCTGTTCTTGTGATTTGCTCGTGCGTCTATAATATTTGGTGCCTTTTTAAAGAGCCAGCTCTCAGATTCATGCAATTGCATGTGAATCTCAGCTTTCACTTGAAAAGTAATTAAGTTGTGGTTGCAGAGAACAGCTTGAGAACATGACCCAACCGAACCCTAAAGGCTCAAAAACTGGAAGGCAAATAAAAAGAACCCATCATTATTATTTTTTTAAACTCGCATGATTTTTGAGCCAATCTCATAATTCTGAGGGGCCTAACTCATGATTATTGAGCTGTTGGGTTTGGCAATACTGAATTCAGTTGTCCCTCAGTTGCCATCCGCCAAATGTAACTCACTCTTTCTGTTGCATTCAATTTTGCAGTAAATCTAAATGACAAAGCAAGACGTTTCACTCCATATGCTTAAGGAAAATATGCTTATGATATGAATGACCTGAGATGTACTTTACGCAAGATGGGTCATGTAAGATATCATTGGAAAGGTTATAATTTACTGAATGTGATTATCCAATTTGTATGCTTGTAGCATTTCTGTATCTGAAGTTAGGAATATTGACTATGTATCTGTATTTCAACTATGCTACTTTGCTAACACTGCTAACACTTCAGGAACAACAATGGAAAAGCCAGACAGGGCTGATGACCCATCAGCAGGGAAAATAGACTGAAAAGTCTTGGCCTTCCTGCGGACCCTCCATACTGCCACTAACTCATTGACACTGTGATACTACAGAGTCAGGTGGTCTTGGCACCTGATACTGAACATTACCTGGGACTTTTTGTAACTTTCCACTGGAACGGAAGTGGGGGTCAAGTTTGGGGAAAAAAAGGATTCCCACCATATGTAAATCCTATTTAAGGGTGGGGAGGAAGGCAAATGGGACTCCTCTTCTCCATGGCCTGTCTGCCCAAGAAGAAAGAATGCTAAAGCCACCTGAAGGGAAGGCAAGGGGGGAGTCCAGACTGAGACAGGGGTCCAGTCTGAAAAGAAAAATAATGAACTCTGAACCATAGAAACTTTGCAACCCGCCTAAAATAATATTTAGGGTGAGAATTTATGTTTTGTAACCTGTTTCTTAAGTATATTGAGCTTAGCTTGTGCATTTTGCTTTACTTGGTCAGTAATCTGCTTTGTTCTGTCTTTTATCTCTTATAGTCACTTAAAATTCACCTTTGGTAGTTAATAAACTTATTGCTTGTTTATAATATAACCCAGTTTATGTAATTTCTAACTGGGAATGGGGGAGGCAAGAAGTTGTGCACATCTCCCTCCACGTTGAGGGAGGGGGAGAATTTCATAAAACCTTTGGGTTTGTACCCCTTAAAGGGAATGGGCACCAGAGTGTTGGGGAGAGCCCCTAAGGCTGAATCTTTCCAGAGCAGATCTGTCTCTCTGTGCAGCTGGGCGTGGCCCTGCCTGTGTGCTTGGCTTGACGAGGTTTGTGAGCCTAGCCCAGCAAGGCCAGGTAAAGGGAACCTAGGCTGGCAGAATAGGCTGATTGAGCAGGAGAGGCTCAGTTAAACCCAAGCATATCAGGTGACACCCCAAAGGGCCCAAATCCCCCACAAAGACAAAAGAAACAATGGAAAACATAATACGGCTTCATGGTTAACTTACCAGATGGAAATGATAGATGGGGGCGGATTCTTCTCTTGTTTACACCAGTGTATATCAGGAGCAACCTCATTAAAGTCAGCAGAATTACACTGGTGTAAGCAGGAGGACAACCAGCCCCACAGCTCTGAAGGAATAGTTCCTATTTGTGAAGTGCATTCATACCCCTACATATCCTCAGAACGCAGGTTACAGTGCACACAGATTGGGAATCACTGGTACTGTTAAGCCTACTTGGTTAAACTGTAACTTTCATGAAGAAAAGAGAAAGAGGAACCTCAACTAAACCTCCTGTTCCTCTTGATATAATTGGTTCATAACATGAGATGTTGCCTAGAGTAGGATTTCCAGGCTCCACCTGCTGGACAACTGCACCCCCAACTATCATCCAAAGGGAGATTTGCAATGTCTCTTCAGTCTCACCTCCCCACTTCTGCTGAGTAGATCTGGCAGGAAATTGGGCTCTCATGACCCCCATCTGTGCCTCACAACAAAGGAGATGATTTGACTTGTTTGCACAGGAAATATACTTGTTGTTTATCAGCTTATTCCATTTCTACTATGTAATTACTTTCCATATCAAGAAACACGTTACAAATTACAGATACGTGAATCTTCTTAAATGCATATTTAAATTAAAAATCAGTTATATCCATAATGACTTTAGCATGTGTTTACTAGCAATGCATACTATGTACTGTTCCAAAGCAAATTGTCGTCTACATTTTCAGAAATTTTTTTAGCTGTCACCTGTGAATTTGCATGCCCGGTTTCATGCACACAACCAAATGAGCCTGCAAAATTGGGTGCATGCTGGTTTTAGTCACATAAGTTTTTGTGCACAAATACTGTTTATCGGCTGGGCACTAAGTTTACATATAAACACAAGTTTTGTGCATGCAGAATGGACGTATGCCCAATTCTTTGACTGCAATCAGTTGAAGGCACATGTTTTGGTATACAATTTTGGAATCAGCTGAAAACTTGCTCTAACATAATGCAGAACATCAACTTCCTGGGAAAAGGCAATAGGTTTAGTAAACATGTTAAAAATAACAAACTATAAAAAATAACTATGACATTTATATAATACCCCCAAATATTAACAAGATTCTATGATACCTAAACCTAGTTAGAAGACATCTTAATTAATTAATTAATTGTAACACTTTCTATCTGAGAATCACACTATGCTAAGAACATAAGAATGGCCATATTGGGTCAAACCAATGGTCCATTTAGCCTAGAATCCTATCCTCTGACAGTGGCCAATGCAGATGCTTCAGAGGGAATGGCCAGAACATGGCAATCATTGAGTGATCCATTCCCTGTCATCCCATCCCAGCATCTGGCAGTGAGAGGCCTAGGAAAACCCCGAGCTTGGGGTTGCATCTCTGACCACGTAGGCACCAACTTTTATTTTTCCCTGGGGTGCCCCACCCTCGCTCGGTCCCAAGACCCTGCCCCACTCCACCCCTTCCTCCAAGGCTCCACCTTCGCTCTGCCTTTTCCTGCACTTGCTCTGCCCCTCCCTGTGGCCCCCCCTCACTCGGCCCCCCACCCAAGGCCCTGACTTTGCATTGCCTCTTCCTGCCCCTACTCCACCTCCCACCCACCTGCCGCTCACTGGTCTCCACCTTTCCCCAAGCCCCTCTCAAGCTGCCAAACAAACCTTTTCAAATTCAAATCTATCATTTTTGAGATGGTTGACCAAAACTGCACACAGTATTCAAGGTGTGGGTGTATCATGGATTTATGTAGTGGCACTGTGGTATTTATTTATCCCTTTATCACAACTCTCTTCAAGGAATTGTCCCTTAATTTGGTGGAAAACTGCACTTTGACTTTCATTACTCACTGCTCAGAAAGTTTCTGCTAAAACTTCTACTTTCGCATTATCAGAACTTCTAACTGTCATCAGCTCCAGTAAGACCTGGGAAGTAGCTACATTTAGTCTGAATTCCATTCATTCTTCTAATTTGCCTGTGTATTTCTGATGTCTTGGTATCTTTATTCATCCAACTGCAGTATTTCTTCCAACGCTCTTTGATTTTTTTTTAATAGTTTTTTGTGCTATTGCCTTACTTCTTTTATACTTCATTAGGTCTTCACTACTCATTGTATTTTTCGCTTTTTATAGGCTTTGTTCCTTTCTTTAACTGTCATTTTGCACTCCTCATTCCACCATCAAAGTGAGTTTTTATTTTTGGGATACTTCAATATCCTAGCTATGGATACAGTAGTTGCTGCTATTAATCCCTTTATTACATTATCATTGAAATTCTCTATGTCAGAATTCACACAATGATTATTCACAAAGTCAGCACATTTACTTGCAAATAGCTCTCCATTAGCTTTCTTAAAATTCCAGAGGGGTAATTTCCCATGACCTTCAACCTTACCTTGCCCTTGAAAGTAATGAGTATAGGGAAATGGTTATTCCCCATTCGCATTTACTTGCAATACCTTACTTGCAGGTCTAACCAGGAAAAACTACCATCAGTTGCATTAAATCTGGTTGGGGTGCTATCATTTAAAACCACTAGATTGTTTTCATCAACAAACTTTTCTAAGCATGCACCATTTTTATCAGTTTTCTTACTTCCCTGCAATTTTTGATGACTATTTAAGTCACTGCATATAATACATGGTCTTTTAGCATTCCTCACTTTTTCTTATAGCTCTGAACTTCCTAATTTCCCATGCGGATTATAGATACTATACATCTTTAAAGAAATACTTCTCTTCTTCATTGGGATCTAGGCTTACTTCTTCGTTCTCTACTGCTGTGTAGTTTAATCTTTCCCTAAGGAAAGTACAAACACCTCCTCTTCTTCCTATTTTCAGTCTTGCCTAAAGGCAATATCCCTGGAATTTTAAAAGTAAGCTTTTCAACTCACCATGTTTTCTGGATTCCTATCATATTTGATTTAGTTTTCATTTCCAGGATATTTTCTTTCAGTTCTTGAGCACAGGGCCGGCTCTAGGCACCAGCAAACCAAGCACGTGCTTGGGGTGGTACATTTTCTTTTTTTTTTTTCCGTTTGGGTGGCAAAAGCCTAGAGCCACCCCTGGCAGCACCGGCGTGTTGTGGGGTCGCTGCGGTTCATGCCACGAGGAAGCAGTGCCTGCACCTTGTGGCAGGGTCTAGCAGGCTCCGAGTGAGGGACACTTGGGCTGGGGGCCAGCCCCACGGGCCACACGGAGCCGCTTGCAAGTGCCACAGGGTAGCCACCCTGCAGCGCCGCAGCCAGGGCTAGGCAAGGTGGCCCGAGCTGCCCAGGGACTGCGGTAGGGTGGCCAGAAGCAGCAGTGGGGCCGTAGAGGGTGGGGCACTGCCATGCAGGGCCCACATCCCACTCTCCGGGGCTCCACTCCCTCTTGCGTTACCTTGCTCTGGCTCTGCCATCCCGGGTCCTGGAGGGTCCTAGAGGTGGAAGCCCTGGCTGGAGGGACCCTGGACTGAGGCACGGCCCAAGAGCCCTGCTGCTTACCCTGACCCTGCCAGCGCTGGACCGGCTGGAGGTGAGAGGGGAAGCGGGCGGAGTCACTACTGGTGGGGGGAGCCCAGGGCTGGAGCGGCAGGGGGTACGGATGAGGGAGAGCACTGGTGTGGGGGGGTGAGAGCCCAGTGCTGGGGCGGGGGCAGCCAAAAATTGTTTTGCTTGGGGCAGCAAAAAACCTAGAGCCGACCCTGCTTGAGCGTGTGCTATCAGACTGTGTGCAGTCCAACAAAAGATTGAGATCCCCATGCTAGTCATATTTCACCATTAACCTCATTCAAAATTCCATGAATATGGTCCATTGACAGATTACTAACATGCAAGTATTTTTCCACTGCCCTTGCTATAATTCATTATTTTCTCATTTTTTTCAGTTTGTGATGTACAATTTATCATTTCTATTATAAATGTAATATACCTTTATTTTTTCATTATGAGTCGATCATCGCTTATTCCTTCTGCAGTGTTTATCTATTCTTTATAGAATGAGTCTGCGCCTACTGTTCCCCTTTTCCTGTGCTGATTGCCTCTTCCTTCTCCTCTTGATGATTTGAGAGTCTCCTCAAAGCTTTCACATTAGATATGTTATTAACCATTTTTGTCTTGTCTCTTTAGCTTTGCTTGCCACAATACACCCTCTCTATGCTGGACTGTGATTACCATCACAGTTACAACATTAGACCTCTGTCCCTTCTATACAATTTTCAGAGGAATGCTCTCTCCCATATTTACCACATCTCATTTTCCCTTCACAAACAGTTGCTACAGCCCCACACCACTGGCACTTATAACACCTTAGGGCAGGGATCGGCAACCTTTCAGAAGTGGTGTGCTGAGTTTTCATTTATTCACTCTAATTTAATGTTTTGCGTGCCAGTTAATACATTTTAACGTTTTTAGAAGGCCTTTTTCTATAAGTCTATAATAAATAACTAAACTATTGTTGTTTGTAAAGTAAATAAAGGTTTTAAAAATGTTTAAGAAGCTTCATTTAAAATTAAATTAAAACGCAGAGCCCCCTGGACCGGTACCCAGGACCCGGGCAGTGTGAGTGCCACTGAAAATCAGCTCGCATCCTGCCTTTGGCACGTGTACCATAGGTTGCCTACCCTGCCTTAGGGGAAGGAACATGTGCTAACTACTGATGCTAAACTATCTGTTCCAGCTTGCATTTAGCTGTGACATTCAAAGTGCTGTTTCCAGACCAGAAGAAGAGCTCTGTGTGGCTCAAAAGCTCATTTTTCTTACCAACAGAAGTTGGTCCAATAAAATATATTACATCACCCACCTTGTCTCCCTAATATCCTGGGACTGACATGATTACAACTACATTGCATACATTTGACTATCAGCTTGCTCTTTGTTTTAACAGTCGACTGAAAGGTCACTAACTCACAGCCTCCTGGCTCTTATAATATCCCCATGTTGTTTTATTTTAAAATCCAGTCAGCTACTTTCACAAAGTTAATATCACATATACTTATTTCTTTGGCTAGGGATCTTACAGTTATACATTTTGGTTTATTTCCTTCCTCAGCTTTACTTTTTTGCTGACATCATTATAATCCAGTCTCTTTTTTTTCCTCTCTCTGCTCCCCCCCCATTTGGTATCCATTCTCCCTCACTAATAGGCTCTTCTTCAGCTTTCAGAGTGAATTCATTTGGGGTCAGAAAATCCTCCATCTACCTTCAGCTCTATCATACACCCCATTGTACATATGCTCCTGGACTGGTAGAAACCTCTTCCTAATAGACATCTATACAGCTGATTCTCTTGTGTTATTTAAATGTACAGTTAACAGGTACATTTTTAGAAAAAGATGGAAATCCAGGTGCACTCACATTTGCGGGGTCAGTTACCACTGCAAGGACACCAGGAAATTACACGTACAAGTTGGCAGTTAGGTATCTAACTAACAATTTGCATATGGAATTACTCTAGTTTTGTGGAACTGGAATAACCGTGTGTGCAGGTGCTAGTGCACCTGGACCTCTGCCACTAGACCTCTACCTTCAAAACGTTTGTCACCAAACGTTTTCACCAAATTATTTTTACTTAATTACTTAATTTTTGGACAATACCTTGATTCTATATATTGTTTTTCCCACAACTGACAACTCTTTGCCTCTTACATCCCGGGCATAACTAAGCAGGGCTGCTCAGAAACCGGCCCTAAAAAAAAACCCTTTCAAAAAAAAAAATGGTAGAACAAGACGCAGGTTCTGCTTCATAGTTCAGTCACTCCACATTTCATAGCTTCCCAACCCTATCCTCCCATTTATTTGGATGTTGCCAATTGGTTATCTTGACATCTCCAAAATTTCCATCTCTTCTGCCAAAATCCCCGTCTCAGACCTTGATTAGTGCAGCCTCCACCACTGGCATGCCTCAACAGTCACCTCAACCCCCCCTTAATCCCTCAAATGTGTGCTGCAAAACTCATCTGCCTTTCCCAATACTAAGATCAAATTCAGCTCTTCCTTAAATCCTTCACTGGCTCAATATTACCTCATTAATCAAATTCAACACTCCTTGTTTTTACCTTCCAGGCCCTCTACAGCTTAGAACCCTCTTCCCTCAGTTTCTCTCTCCTTTCACTCCCTCTTCTCCTACACTACTTGTCAGAATGTCCCCTGAAAGTACTTTTCTCTGTCTATCTCCATGCCTTCCTTCACACTCCCTTCATGCTCACCTATTACCTGCCCACTCCTGACTCCATCCTCTGAGACCCTTGTGGTTAAGGGACTGAACTAGGACTCAGAAGATTTGGGTTCAGTTCCCAGCTCTACTGCAGACTTACTGTGTAACCTTAAGAAGTCACATAGGTTGAGATTTTCAGAGCAGTCAAAAAGATTTACCACATTCCTTATTTGAATGAACAGTGGCTAAATCTCTAAATTCCTCAGACTGCTTTGAAAATCTTAACCTTCATCTCTCTATGCTTCAGTTCCACATCTATAAAAGAGAGATGATGATTCTTTCTACTAACCTTTCTCTGTCTTGTCTATTTAGACCATAAGCTTCTAAAGGCAGGGACTATCTATACCAGGGGTTCCCAAACTTTTTCCCTGCATTACTCCATTTTGAGACTGTTTCCTGTAACCCCAGACAGTAACAAAGCAACATAGTGACCAAGGAATTTACACACTAGGTGTGCTATTTAATGCTCTCTAATATGATACATGGGCTTGTGTGTTGTGATACAGCCTCTTGAAGTCTGGTAGCATGGTAGAAATTGCACATCTAATTTCCTAAGTGACATCAACAGTAGATTGATACCAAGACTTGATGGACACAAGTGCGCTGAATCCAGCTTCACAGTTCACACAAATATGTGCTCACAAATGGCACCATCAGTTTCAAAGAGAGTGCTGAGAGTGCAAGATATTCATTCTTGACAGTGAAACAGAACCCAAGAGAGAAAGTTGGGTACATGTTCCTTGAAAGAATCAACTTCAAGAAATGTCAATGAGCTGTTAGATTTAATCTGCTGGCAAATCCATGACATCAGCCTTGCATTGAAAGGGGTTTTGCACCCAATTGTACTTTGTCATGTCCATGTCAGGGGAAAAACAATGCAAATTATTTCTCTAGATGGCTGAGATACTGAGCCATCACCTCTGTGGGAGGCTGAATAATTCCACTGTCAGCCAGGAATCTGCAAAGCTGCAGGAAGGATTCATAGTTTGTCTTCACTAGATTATTCTTCCAGAAAACAATTTTCTTCATGAATCCTGTGATTCGATCACTCAGCTGAAGGATGTGGGTGTTCTTTTCTTGCAGACCTATATTCAATTCATTCAGTTTTCCAGATACACCTGTGGCATAGGCAAGAAGGCACATCTTCCTCTGATCACAGAAAATTAACAGATTCACTCTTTTTTCCATTCATTGCATAGGCACACAGCTCATCTCTCAGTTCAAAAAATCATATTAGTACTTTTCCTCTTGAGAGCCAGTGAGCTTCCATGTGGAATAACACTGTGTTATGTGTCGGACCCTATGTCTTCAGACAGAGGCTGAGTCTTTATGTAGTTCCTAATAGATGAGGTCTGCTACAAGCTCTGAACTCAGAGCTTTAGATGGCAATTGTTCACTGTGAATCATGCAATGAGTCCTCACATCAGATGGAACAACTATCTTTACCAATGCATGCAGACCTGCTTTGCGGCCTGCCACAGATGGAGCTGCATCTGTGCTCTTCATGTGATTACATGTGATATTTTTGTTTTAGGTGCAGCCATGTAGACATCAAACATTCCTTGTGCTGTCTCATGTCCAGGAAGAGGGAGATAGACCAGAAGGTCTTTGAGAATTGCACTTTCCTATGTTTTCTTGGCTTTTGTGAAAAAATGTGCACCACGACCTGCAGTGCTCACATCAACTTGAAGAGCAAAAGCATCCATGTTTTTCAGACAGTCTACCAGTGTGTTTTCCTGATCTGCTCCTATCACTTCACTCCTTTGCTTCATGTGTTGTTAAAGAGTAATATGACTTTAAATTTGTTTGCCTTGGTTTCCCCACACATTTTTTCCAGACAAAATTAAAGTCTCTCCAACTGTGTGAGGCTTCTTGACCTGTGTGATGTGGTAACACCTCACGTGAAGCCTTCTGAGCTCAATCAGAGATGGACATGGCTATCTTGAATTGCATTTGTTGACATGAAAGTACTTTGTTCTGATGCGAGAAAAATGACCTTCATTTTCCTATGTGTTCCTTTTGAAGGGTTCCCAAGTATCATTTAAGTTTATTAGGCTTCATGCTTGAACTAGATAACACTGTGTGAGATAGCAGGCACTTTCTTTGATCTTGACCAAAAGACTGGTGAAGCCCCATACTCAAAGGAAGTCTAATCAATCTGTGAGTAGGTTTCTTGCACTCTTGTGTTTCATTCATTACTTCCTCACTAGGCTCACTGCTGGAGGATGCCGCAGATACTCTGTGCAAAATGAGTAAAATGTGCCTCTTATCACAAATTAGAAAGAGGAATTCACAGCTGAGCAAATGAGACCATGACTTAGGAAGGCCTGTGTGGTGAACATAAGAACTGCCATACTGGGTCAGACTAAAGGTCCATCTAGTCCAGTATCCTGTCTTCCGACAGTGGCCAATGCCAGGTGCACCAGAGGGAATGAACAGAACGGGTGATCATCAAGTGATCCATCCCCTGTCGCCCATTTCCAGCTTCTACCAGGGGAGCACAGAGACAGTGACTTACGGTGATTCTTTATCCTTGAGTGCCAACAGTGTACTCAGGGTGGCATAAAAGAAGAAGATATGGGCTCTACCTTAAGGAGCCCACAAGCCACAGCAGATTCCCATCTCAGACAAGGCTAGCACAGGCTCCTACTAGCTCAAGGAGTGAGGTTGCTCTGTTGATTAGGCTGTTGCCCACAGATAAGGGTCATCTGGATTCAAATCCTTCAGTGGGATGTTTGCACAATAGGATGGTGCAAATGGCCAAACTGGTATCCACACAGCAACCTCCGCACAGCCAATGTGTCCGGACCCACTCCACAAATGTTGTGCCAAGAAGCTGCCATTTTGTAGATCAAAATGATGTTTGCATTAGCTTCTTCCATTACTACTTGTTTGCTACTTTTCTGCCAGATTTCTAGTCAAAAACTTCGTCTAGTGTGTAAGATATTTCACATTTGGTTTTCTGTTCTGAATGCTAAACTGGTGATGAAATCATGAACATATCATTGGTAAACACTAAGTCACACAAGTGACTAACTGGAAATATTCATTTTATTATGTCTTCTGAGATGACTAAAGAGAGAGAGAAGGAGGGAAAATACACTTTTCTTCTTCAGACCCATGTGATCTCAAAGGCCTCAATTCAGCAAAGCACTTAAAACATGTGCTCAAATCCCATTAAGTTCATCTGTTAAAAACCCAATAGCCCTACATGTGGTTAAAATTTCCCTCCCCACTTCAACCTACAAAACCACTCCAGATATTTGTTACAATTTCCTACATACATAGATCAAAATAAGTATTATTCAGTCTAGATTACTTTTACTTCAGATTAAGGAAAAACATGGAAAGGGTAAAAATCCTGGCCCAACTGAAGTAAATAGAAATTTTGCAATTGACTTCTGTGTGGCTAGTATTTCACCCTAAGTCTTCCTGAGAAACAATATATAGTGACTCTTCACATTCTGCATCAGAGCTGAAACACAAAATGGAAGCTGCTCCTGAAACACACAGTGTCACCTCTGTATTTAAAACTGTGCAGTACACAGAAGAAGAATATAAGAATGGCCATACTAGGTCAAACCAAAGGTCGATCTAGCCCAGTATCCAGTCTTCTGACAGTGGTCAATGCCAGGTGCTTCAGAGGGAATGAACAGAACAGGTAAACATCAAGTGATCCATTCCCAGTCGCTCATTCCCAGCTTTTGGCAAACAGAGGCTAGGAACACCATCCCTGTCCATCCTGGCTAATAGCCATTGATGGACCTACTCTCCATGAATTTATCTAGTTCTTTTTTGAATCCTGCTATAGTCTTGGCCTTCACAACATCTTTTGGCAAAGAGTTCCACAGGTTGACTGTGCGTTTGTGTGAAAAAATACTTCCTTTTGTTTTTTTTAAACCTGCTGCCTATTAATTTTATTTGGTGATCCCTAGTTCTTGTGTTATGGGAAGAAGTAAATAGCACTTCCTTATTTAATTCCTCTACACCAGTCATGATTTTATAGACCTCAATTATATCTCCCCTCAGTCGTCTCTTTTCCAAGCTGAAAAGTCCCAGTCTTATTTATCTCTCCTTATATGGAAGCAGTTCAATACTCCGAATCATTTTTGTTACCCTTTTCAGAACCCTTTCGAATTTCAATATATCCTTTTTGAGATGGGGTGACCACATCTGCATTCAGTATTCAAAATGTGGGTGTACCATGGATTTATATAGAGGCAATATGATATTTTCTGTCTTTCTTAATGATTCCCGACATTCTGCTCACTTTTTTGACTGCCGCTGCATATTGAGTTGATGTTTTCAGAGAACTATCCATAATGATTCCAAGATCTCTTTGTTGAATGGTAACAGCTAATTTAGACCCCATCATTTTATATGTATAGTTGGGATTATGTTTTCAAATGTGCATTACTTTGCATTTATCAGCATTAAATTTCATCTGACATTTTGTTGCTCAGTCACCCAGTTTTGAGAGATCCTTTTGTAGCTCTTCGCAGTCTGCTTGGGACTTAACTATCTTGAGTAGTTTGTATCATCTGCAAATTTTGCCACCTCACTGTTTACCCCTTTTCCCAGATCATTTATGAATATGTTGAATAGGACTGGTCCCAGTACAGACCCCTAGGGGACACTACTATTTACTTCTCTCCATTCTGAAAACTGACCATATATACCTACATGAGAGGACCTTCCCTCTTATCCCATGACAGCTTACTTTGCTTACGAGCCTTTGGTGAGGGATCTTGTCAAAGGCTTTCTGAAAATCTAAGTACACTATAGTCACTGGATCCCCCTTGTCCACATGCTTGTTGACTCCTTCAAAGAATTCCAGCAGGTTGGTGAGGCATGATTTCCCTTTACAAAAACCATGTTGACTCTTCCCCAACAAATTATGTTCATCTATATGTCTGACAATATTGTCCGTTACTATAGTTTCAACCACATTTCCTGGTATCGAAGTCAGGCTTACCGTCCTGTAATTGCCAGGATCACCTCTGGAGCCCTTTTTAAAAATTGATGTCACATTACTATCCTCCAGTCATTTGGTACAGAAGCTGATTTAAATGATAAAAGACTACAGTTAATAGTTCTGCAATTTCACATTTGAGTTCCTTCAGATTTTTTGAGTGCATACCATCTGGTCCTGGTGACTTCTTATTGTTTAATTTATCAATTTGTTCCAAAACCTCCTTTAATGACACCTCAATCTGGGACAGTTCCTCACATATGTCACCTACAAAGAATGGCTCAGGCTGGGAATCTCCCTTACATCCTCCACCATGAAGACCAATGCAAAGAATTCTCAATGGCTTTAGCTCCTTTAGCATCTCAATCGTCCAGTGGCCCCACAGGTTATTTAGCAGACGTCTGATGTACTTAAAAAAAAATTTGCTATTACTTTTTGCGTCTTTGGCTAGTTGTTCTTCAAATTCTTTTTTGGCCTTCCTAATTATATTTTTACACTTCATTTGTCAGAGTTCTTGCTCCTTTCTATTTTCTTAGGATTTAACTTCCACTTTTTAAAGGATGCCATTTTGCCTCTCACTCCTTCTTTTACTTTGTTTGGCTACGGTGGCACTTTGTTTGGTTCTCTTATTATGTTTCTTAATTTGGGGCATACGTTTAAGTTGAGCCTCTATTATGGTGTCTTCAAAAAGTTTCCATGCAGCTTGCAGAGATTTCACTTTTGGCGTTGTACCTTTTAATTCTTCTTCGAGTGATTGCTCATATGCATTCCAGTTAGGTGTGTGCGCGCCGCGTGCACGTTCGGAGAAACTTTTACCCTAGCAACCCAGGCGGGTCGGCTGGGCGCCCCCTGGAGTGGCGCCGCTATGGCGCCCCATATATATCCCAGCCGACCCGGCCACCCTTCAGTTCCTTCTTACCGCCCGTGTCGGTCGTTGGAACTGTGGAGCGCGGCTTCGCTGACCTCCACACTCCCTAGCAGCTCATTTTGCTATCGTTGTATATAGTAGTTATAGTTTATTGTTGTACATATATATATATATATAGTTATTAGTTAGTCAGTTATCTAGTGTTATTAGTGTAATTATTAGTTGTAGTTTGAGGGGATCGGGGACACCCCCCCATTCCCCGCACCGGGAGCCGGAGCTCATGCCCAGCTCGTCGGGCTTCAAGCAGTGCTTGGCTTGTCACGAGCCCATGCCAGTTGGAGATCCCCATGACTCCTGCTTGAAGTGCCTCGGGGAGTCGCACTTATTGGCCAAGTGCTCAATCTACAAGTCTTTCAAGCTGAGGACCAAGAAGGAGCGTGACATTAGATTAAGACAGCTCCTTATGGAAGCGGCCCTGTGTCATAAACAGATAGCTAAGGGTTAATGTCTCTTTCACCTGAAGCACCTGACCAGAGGACCAATCAGGAAACCGGATTTTTTCAACTCTGGGTGGAGGGAAGTTTGTGTCTGAGTCTTTGTTTTCTGCCTGCCTGCTTTCTCTGAGCTTTGGAGAAGTAGTTCTACTTTCTAATCTTCTGTTTCTAAGTGTAAGGACAAAGAGATCAGATAGTAAGTTATATGGTTTCTTTTCTTTGGTATTTGCATGAATATAAGTGCTGGAGTGCTTTGATTTGTATTCTTTTTGAATAAGGCTGTTTATTCAATATTCTTTTAAGCAATTGACCCTGTGTTGTATCATCTTAATACAGAGAGCTCATTTGTATGTATTTTTCTTTCTTTTTATATAAAGCTTTCTTTTAAGACCGGTTGAAGTTTTTCTTTACTTCAGGGAAATTGAGTCTGTACTCACCAGGGAATTGGTGGGAGGAAGAAATCGGGGAGATCTGTGTGTTGGATTGCTAGCCTGATTTTGCATTCCCTCTGGGGGAATAGGAAAGTACTTTTTGTTTCCAGGATTGGGAACAGAGAGGGGGAGTCTCTCTGTGTAGTTTCACAGAGCTTGTGTCTGTGTATCTCTCCAGGAGCACCTGGAGGGGGGAAGGGAAAAAGGATTATTTCCCTTTGTTGTGAGACTCAAGGGATTTGGGTCTTGGGGTCCCAGGGAAGGTTTTTCAGGGGAACCAGAGTGCCCCAAAACACTCTAATTTTTTGGGTGGTGGCAGCAGGTACCAGGTCCAAGCTGGTAACTAAGCTTGGAGGTTTTCATGCTAACCCCCATATTTTGGACGCTAAGGTCCAAATCTGGGACTAAGGTTATGATATGGTGCAGCTGGTGGGATATAGACAGAATCCAGAAGCCAGTAGGAATATTATATTTTTCTTTTCTCTGCTAAGTGCTTTTTAGCAGAGAGAAACAGTTGGTTTTAAAAGGGAACCAGAGAGAATTTTTTTTTTCTGCTCTCTCTGGCAGTTTGTGGCTTGCATGTTAAGCAAGAAGCCATTACCAGACTGTTAAGGGTCTTTTGTCATGCAATAGCCCTCCCATTAGGAGGCAAGTACCAGCACTTATATGCATGCAAATAAAGTGGTTTT
Source organism: Gopherus flavomarginatus (assembly GCF_025201925.1). NCBI lineage: Eukaryota > Metazoa > Chordata > Testudines > Testudinidae > Gopherus > Gopherus flavomarginatus. The sequence continues at coordinate 25,618,814 of NC_066619.1, forward strand.
TCTGGTTTCCCTTCATTGAACATTAGCTAGAGAGAGAAAGGGAAAAAAGGCACTGTTGCTAGGCAGACTCCAGGAGGCAACAGAGAACCTGCAGTTCAGAAAATAAACACCGGAGGGCACCCCAACACCAGAAAACAGGAACCATGACTTCTAAGGCAAAAATTGAGGCCGAAGAACAAATCAAAGAAGCTGAACACAGGCGACAACTGGAAATAAAACAAAAAGAGATGGAGATGAAAGAAAGAGAAGAACAAATCAAACAGGCAGCACACAAAAGAAAACTAGAAGAAGAAGAGTTCGCCCACCGAAGGAAACAAGAAGAAGAAGAGTTGGCCCACCGCCGAGAAATGGAAAAGCACCAAAAAGAAATGGAAAAACAACAAAAAGAGAATGAAGAGAAGGAAAAACAGAGAAAACATGAACTGGAGTTGGCAAAAGCTGGGCTGCCTGTGCCAGCCAACCCTAACAACCCGGCGCCCATTATTGCTCCACAGCACAGGAAATTTCCCACCTACAAGGCAGGTGATGACACCGAGGCCTTCTTGGAAAATTTTGAAAGAGCCTGTCTTGGGTACAGCATTTCCGAAGACCAGTACATGGTAGAATTGAGGTCACAGCTCAGTGGACCTTTAGCAGAGGTGGCAGCTGAAATGCCTAAGCAGCAAATGAATGACTATAAACTTTTTCAAACCAAGGCCAGATACAGAATGGGGATAACCCCAGATCATGTCCGTCGGCGTTTCAGAACCCAAAAGTGGAAACCAGAGGTGTCATTTCCCAAACACGCCTACTACATTGCAAAAAACTATGAGGCCTGGATAACAGGAAACAACATTCAAACCTTGGAAGAACTGAACCTCCTCATACAAATGGAGCAGTTCTTGGATGGTGTTCCTGAAGACATCACACGGTACATACAAGATGGAAATCCCAAAGATATCGCTGAGGCAGGGGAGATTGGAGCCAAATGGATGGAACTGGCAGAAAGCAAGAAAGCTACTGTCAAGGGGAACGATTACCCCAGGGGGCACACAGACCATAAACCCTACAACCGAGGACAGCCAAAGACCCCACATACAACCCAAGTCAAGCCACAGACGCCCTACTCTTCCACCTCACCAGTCTCCAGTAACTCACTTCGGCCCAGTGACCCATCAGATGGAAAATGCTTTAAGTGTAATGAACTGGGACATATCAAGGCCAACTGTCCCAAGAACACCATGCGAGTGCAATTCATTACACCACCATCACACCAAAGATCCCCAGGCCCGGATGCCTCTCAAATACCCTTGAAGCGAAGGGAAAATTTGAGAGTGGGCGGAAAGAAGGTTACTGCGTGGAGAGACACGGGGGCACAAGTGTCAGCTATCCACCAATCCTTCGTTGACCCCAAATTCATCAACCCAAAGGCCAGAGTTACAATTTACCCCTTCATGTCACAAGCTGTAGACTTGCCTACAGCTCAACTGCCTGTCCAGTACAAAGGCTGGTCAGGAATGTGGACTTTTGCAGTCTATGACAATTATCCTATCCCCATGCTACTGGGGGAAGACTTGGCCAACCAGGTGAGGCGGGCCAAGAGAGTGGGAATGGTTACACGTAGCCAAACCAGGCAAGCTTCCAGACCCATTCCTGTTCCTGAGCCGTCCACAGACGCCCCGTCTATGTTACCAGAGACCCAGACAGAGGTAGTGGACCCGGATTCCATGCCTACCACTGAAACAGCCACAGCAGCTCCAGTCCCAGGCCCGGAACTGGAACAGCAACCAGCACCAGCAAGTGCAACCACATCTTCAAACTCAACGCCAGTGGGCGCCAGCGAGCCAGAACTGGCAGAAGCAAAAGACAGCCATACCCAAAAGGCTCAGCCAGAGCCTGAAATACCCTCAGGTGCACCAGCGGAGAGCGGTTCACCAGCAACAGAAACAACCCCCTCACCTACATCGCTTCCAGAGGGACCAAGCCCAAGTCCACAGTCTGAGGAAGAACTGGTGACCCCAGCCTCAAGGGAACAGTTCCAGACTGAGCAGGAAGCGGATGACAGCCTTCAGAAAGCGTGGGCGGCGGCACGGAGCACCCCACCGCCTCTCAGCTCTTCTAATCGATCCCGGTTTGTTATAAACCAAGGACTTTTATACAAGGAAATTCTTTCTGGTGGACACCGGGAAGAATGGCAGCCGCAAAAACAGTTGGTGGTTCCAACTAAGTACCGGGGGAAGCTCTTAAGCTTAGCCCATGATCATCCCAGTGGCCATGCTGGGGTGAACAGAACCAAGGACCGGTTGGGGAAGTCCTTCCACTGGGAGGGGATGGGCAAGGATGTTGCCAAGTATGTCCGGTCTTGTGAGGTATGCCAAAGAGTGGGTAAGCCTCAAGACCAGGTCAAGGCCCCTCTCCAGCCACTCCCCATAATTGAGGTCCCATTTCAGCGAGTAGCTGTGGATATTCTGGGCCCTTTCCCAAAAAAGACGCCCAGAGGAAAGCAGTACGTACTGACTTTAGTGGACTTTGCTACCCGATGGCCAGAAGCAGTAGCTCTAGGCAACACCAGGGCTAACACTGTGTGCCTGGCCTTAACAGACATCTTTGCCAGGGTAGGTTGGCCCTCCGACATCCTTACAGATTCAGGGTCTAATTTCCTGGCAGGGACCATGGAAAAACTGTGGGAAACTCATGGGGTGAATCACTTGGTTGCCACCCCGTACCACCATCAAACCAATGGCCTGGTGGAAAGGTTCAATGGAACTTTGGGGGCCATGATACGAAAATTCATCAACGAATTCTCCAATAATTGGGACCTAGTGTTGCAGCAGTTGCTGTTTGCCTACAGGGCTGTACCACATCCCAGTTTAGGGTTTTCACCATTTAAACTTGTGTATGGTCACGAGGTTAAGGGGCCATTACAGTTGGTAAAACAGCAATGGGAGGGGTTTACGCCTTCTCCAGGAACTAACATTCTGGACTTTGTAAGCAACCTACAAAGCACCCTCCGACACTCTTTAGCCCTTGCTAGAGAGAACCTAAAGGATGCTCAAGAAGAGCAAAAGGCCTGGTATGACAGACATGCCAGAGAACGTTCCTTCAAGGTAGGAGACCAGGTTATGGTCTTAAAGGCGCAACAGGCCCATAAGATGGAAGCATCATGGGAAGGGCCATTCACGGTCCAAGAGCGCCTGGGAGCTGTAAACTACCTCATAGCATTTCCCAATTCCTCACTAAAGCCTAAAGTGTACCATGTTAATTCTCTCAAGCTTTTCTATTCCAGAGACTTACAGGGTTGTCAGTTTACAGTCCAGGGAGATGATGCTGAGTGGCCTGACGGTGTCTACTACGACGGGAAAAAAGACGGTGGCGTGGAAGAGGTGAACCTCTCAACCACCCTGGAACGTCTGCAGCGGCAACAAATCAAGGAGCTGTGCACTAGCTTCGCCCCATTGTTCTCAGCCACCCCAGGACAGACTGAACGGGCATACCACTCCATTGATACAGGTAATGCTCACCCAATCAGAACCCCACCCTACCGAGTGTCTCCTCATGCCCAAGCTGCTATAGAACGGGAGATCCAGAACATGCTACAGATGGGTATAATCCGCTCATCTACCAGTGCATGGGCATCTCCAGTGGTTCTGGTACCCAAACCAGATGGGGAAATACGCTTTTGCGTGGACTACCGTAAGCTAAATGCTGTAACTCGTCCAGACAACTATCCAATGCCACGTACCGATGAGCTATTGGAAAAGTTGGGACGTGCCCAGTTCATCTCTACAATAGACTTAACCAAGGGGTACTGGCAAGTACCGCTAAATGAACCTGCCAAGGAGAGGTCAGCATTCGTCACCCATGCGGGGGTGTATGAATTCAATGTCCTTCCTTTCGGCCTTCGAAATGCACCCGCCACCTTCCAGAGGCTGGTAAATGGTCTACTAGCTGGACTGGGAGAATTTGCAGTTGCCTACCTCGATGATGTGGCCATTTTTTCAGACTCCTGTCCCGAACACCTACTACACCTGGAAAAGGTCTTTGAGCGCATCAGGCAGGCAGGACTAACTGTTAAGGCCAAAAAGTGTCAAATAGGCCAAAACAGAGTGACTTACCTGGGGCACCAGGTGGGTCGAGGAACCATAAACCCCCTACAGGCCAAGGTGGATGCTATCCAAAAGTGGCCTGTCCCACGGTCCAAGAAGCAGGTCCAATCCTTCTTAGGCTTGGCCGAATACTACAGGCGATTTGTACCACACTACAGCCAAATCGCTGCCCATTGACCGACCTGACCAAAAAGACCCAGCCAAATGCCGTTAAGTGGACTGATGAGTGTCAAAAGGCCTTTACCCAACTTAAGGCAACGCTCATGTCTGACCCTGTGCTCAGGGCCCCGGACTTTGACAAGCCATTCCTAGTAACCACACATGCATCTGAGCGTGGTATAGGAGCGGTGCTCATGCAGGAAGCAACACCTCCGCCCTCGGCACCGAGCACAAGTCAGCCGGTAAGCAAGGGCACCGCCACGGCACCGAGTGCTGCCACCAAGAAGCCGGCACCGAAACCGACTCCGAGCCGCTCCCTCTCCCTGAGGCTGAAGGCGGCGAAGGCGCAGATCATTCCGCCACCAACTGCCTCGCAGTCAGAGCCTGCGCCAAAGACGGATCGCCCAGCACCGATACCTGCCGCGGCACCGTCTAAGCCGGTACCGTTGACTCCGACCCCGCGAGGGCCGTCGAGTCCGGCACCTGGCGGCTCCCCAGTGCACACCGTGGTAGAGCCTGCTTCGCCTTCTACCCCGGAGACGTTTGCCGCAGCGAGGGATCTGATTGCGATCACCGAGGCACCGTTGCCCTTACCCCCGGCACCGCCGGTGCGGGTACTACACTCTATGGGCAAACCGACCCTGACCAGACCAGCTTCGGTCAGCGTAGCAGACCGGCACCGCTACAGATCGCGGTCCCGCGGACACTCTGCATCGAGGCGTCGCTCATGCTCTCGACGTCGATCTCGGTCCCGGCACCGGTCACCCCGGCACCGCTCAGGCTCCCGGCACCCGTCACCTCGGTACTGCTCACGCTCCCGGCACCGGTCAGGCTCCCGGCACCGGTCGACGTCCCGAGCGTCAACCCGGTACTCCCGGCACCGCTCCAGCTCACGGCACCGCGGTGGGCACCGCGCCTCCAGGAGCAGATCGAGACAGAGGCACTCGGAATCCCGGTCGACCTCCCGGCACCGAGCCGGTCGCAGGTCCCGGTCTCGCTCTCAACACCGTCACCAATACCGACACCGGTCACCACTACCCAGAGGTGTAAGGTCTGTCGGTACCTCGGCACCGACTTTCGCCGCTCCACCTTGGCCATCTAGAGGCACGTCGGCATCCTCCCAGGCGGGTAGCTACTATGAACGGGACCAGGATCCCGAAGTACCGCTGGGAGTGTTCCAGGACCCCCACCCGCAGGACGCAGGTGCCTAACAGTGGGGTTTTTGGACACCCTGGGCATATCATCATACCCCAGACACGTTCTACCGCCTCAGAACATCGAGTGCCAGAGGCCACTGTTTCCCACCCCCCCGTGGTTGAGTCGAACAAACAGCCGCCTCCAGACTCCCCGGGTCAACTCGAGCAGGAACCAGGCCAGGAACAGGAGACCGCACAGGATGCCCTCATCCCCGGAGTATCCTCCTCCTCCTCCTCGCCAGATGAGGCAGTGGCTGGGTCTTCAGCGTCAGGACCCCCACCGATAGACCTTAGGGCCCACCAGGACCTCCTCCGTAGAGTGGCCCTTAATATCAACCTACCGGTGGAGGAGGTCCCAGAGGTTGAGGACCCGGTAGTGAGCATCCTCTCGGCCGATGCACCTACCCGGGTAGTCCTCCCATTCATAAAGACTATCCAGTCTACCGCCGATAACCTGTGGCAGTCACCAGCCTCCATCCCGCCGACAGCTAAGGGAGTGGAAAGGAAGTACACGGTACCCTCTCGGGGGTACGAGTACCTATATGTCCACCCTCCTCCTTCCTCCCTAGTTGTCCAGTCTGTCAACGACAGGGAACGGCACGGCCAACAGGCTCCGGCCCCTAAGGCCAAGGAAGCTAGGCGAATGGACCTCATGGGGCGCAAGGTGTATTCAGCTGGGGCCTTGCAACTCCGTGTGGCCAACCAGCAGGCCCTACTGGGACGTTATAACTATAATATATGGGCGGAGGTGGGTAAGTTCTCCGAACTTCTACCCCAGGACTCACGCCCGGAATTTAATGCGTTCCTAGAGGAGGGTAAGAAGGTGGCCAGGACCTCCCTCCAGGCCTCCCTCGACGCGGCTGACTCAGCAGCCAGAACCCTCGCTTCCGGAATAACCATGAGGCGCATTTCATGGCTTCAAGCCTCCACACTACCTCCGGAACTCCAATATACAGTCCATGACTTACCCTTTGACGGGAAAGGGTTGTTCTCGGACAAGACGGACTCCAAATTACAAAACCTGAAGGACAATCGAGTCATCATACGCTCGCTGGGGATGCGTACACCTTCCACCCAGCGTAGACCCTTCAGGCCCCAAGCACGACGCCCATACTTCCCACCCCGTCAGAGGCAGGACCTCAATAGACGGCGTGGCCGGGGGGGCCGCAGGCGCCAATCCGGCTCCCAGGGAGGCCAAAGCCAAGGGCCCTCCAAGGCACCACCGGGCTCCAAGTCCGGCTTTTAAAGGTGCGCCCGGGGACGGCATACCAGACGCAAGACAGGATCCTTCCCCTACCTTCTCCAACCGCCTCTCCCACTTCCTCCCGGCGTGGTCCCGGTTAACTTCAGACCATTGGGTGCTACGCACAGTGAAGCACGGATACCATCTGCAATTTGCTTCCTCACCCCCTTCCCGCCCCCCTTCCCGGTCCCTCTTCAGGGACCCCCTCACGAGCAAACCCTCCTGCAGGAGGTTCGTTCCCTCCTCACGGCAGGAGCTATAGAGGAAGTACCTCTAGGCGAGAGAGGCAAGGGGTTCTACTCCCGATATTTTCTGATCCCCAAGTCCAAGGGAGGTCTGAGACCCATCCTAGACCTGCGGGGCCTCAACAAATGAATGCTCAAGTTGAAGTTCCGCATGATCTCCCTGGGAACCATTATCCCATCCCTGGATCCTGGAGACTGGTATGCCGCCCTCGACATGAAGGACGCGTACTTCCATATCGCCATCTTTCCACCGCACAGGAAGTACCTTCGCTTCACGGTCAGACATCAGCACTTCCAGTTTGCAGTCCTACCCTTCGGCCTCTCCATGGCCCCGAGGGTGTTTACCAAGTGCATGGCCGTTGTGGCCGCCCACCTCCATCAGCAGAAAATCCACGTCTTTCCGTATCTCGACGACTGGCTCCTGAAGTGGTCCTCCCAGTCGCAGGTGCGGCGACATGTCGAGGCCGTTACGGACCTCTTCTCCCAGCTAGGCCTGCTTCTCAATGCCGAGAAATCCAGCCTGGTCCCCACACAGAGGTTGGACTTCATAGGCGCGACCCTGGACTCTACTCAAGCCAGGGCTTACTTACCTCAACCCCGCTTCCAGATGATCGTCGTGATCATACGGAGCTTGCAGGCTCGCACCTGCCTCACACTACTAGGGCATATGGCCGCATGCACTTACGTGACGAAGTATGCCAGGCTCCGAATGAGGCCCTTCCAAACATGGCTTCATTCCGTATTCCGCCCGGGCAGGGACCACCTGGATGTATTGGTGACGGTCCCCCCCGACCCTCTCCGCTCCCTCGACTGGTGGCTGACCCCATCCCTAGTACACGCGGGGATGCCGTTCCATCCACAGCAACCATCGATGACTCTAACAACCGACGCATCATCCCTGGGGTGGGGGGCCCACCTAGGACACCTGCGCACCCAGGGCCTCTGGTCGTCCCAAGAGCTGTCACTCCACATAAATGTCCGGGAGTTAAGGGCAGTCCGCCTCGCCTGCCAGGCGTTTCAACGACGCCTACACGGCCGTTGTGTTTCCGTACTCACGGACAACACAACGGCCATGTATTATATCAACAAACAGGGGGGAACCCGTTCGTCTCCCCTATGTCAGGAAGCCATTCGACTCTGGGACTTCTGCATAGCCCAGTCGATAGATCTGGTGGCATCCTTCCTCCCAGGGGTCAAGAACACACTGGCGGACAGACTCAGCCAATCCTTCCTATGCCACGAATGGTCGATCAGACCGGATGTCATCCATTCCATCTTCCAGAGGTGGGGATTTCCCCGCATAGACCTCTTCGCGACCAAGTCCAACAGGAAGTGCCAGGAGTTTTGCTCCTTTCAGGGTCTCTCTCCCGGGTCGATCACGGATGCACTTCTCCTGCCATGGACCCGCCACCTACTGTATGCCTTCCCTCCGTTCCCTCTGGTGCACAAAGTCCTGTTGAAACTACGCGGGGACAAAGCGCATCTAATCCTGATCGCACCTGCGTGGCCCAGACAGCACTGGTTCACCACCTTGCTGGACCTATCTGTGGACCCTCCAATTCCCCTTCCTCTCCACCCAGACCTGATTACGCAGGATCACGGCAGGCTCTGTCACCTGGACCTACGAGCCCTACACCTCACAGCGTGGCTCCTGCATGGCTGAACACGGCGGAGCTCAGCTGCTCCGCACCGGTCCAGCATATCCTCCTTAACAGCAGGAAGCCTTCCACTCGCTCAAGGTACAGGGCCAAGTGGAAGCGCTTCTCTTGCTGGTGCGCTACTCAGGGGGTGAACCCTACGCAGGCCCCGATTCCCACGGTCCTAGGCTACCTCTGGTACCTTAAGCAGCAGGGCCTGGTGACATCCTCCTTAAAGGTACACTTAGCGGCCATATCCGCCTTTCGACCAGGAGAGGGTGGCCGCTCCGTATTCTCCCACCCCTTAGTCGCCAGATTTGTTAAAGGCCTGGAGCGTCTCTACCCCCCCGTACGCCGCCCTGCTCCTACCTGGGACCTTAACTTGGTCCTGAACAGGCTCACGCTCCCACCATTCGAGCCACTGGCGACTTGCTCGCTCACGTACCTGTCATGGAAGACGGCCTTCTTGGTGGCCATTACATCGGCCAGATGGGTCTCCGAGCTGAGAGCTCTCACGGTGGACCCACCCTACACCGTCTTCCATAAGGACAAAGTGCACCTGCGACCCCACCCGGCGTTCCTCCCTAAGGTTGTTTCTGCCTTCCATACCAACCAGGACATCTTCCTCCCGGTCTTCTTCCCGAAGCCACACTCTTCTCGGAGAGAGCAGCAGCTACACTCCTTAGATGTACGCAGAGCGCTCGCTTTCTACATTGAGCGAACGAAGCCATTCCGGAAGTCCCCTCAGCTGTTTGTGGCGATCGCAGAATGGATGAGGGGTCAACCAATCTCCTCTCAGAGGATTTCCTCCTGGGTGACTGCATGCATTCGCGCATGCTACGACCTAGCTCGTGTCCCCGCTAGCCACCTCACGGCACATTCCACGAGATTCCAGGCGGCGTTGGCAGCCTTCCTGGCGCACGTGCCTATCCAGGAGATATGCCGTGCAGCGACCTGGTCATCGGTCCACACATTCACCACACACTATGCGCTAGTCAGACAATCAAGAGATGATGCGGCCTTTTGCGTAGCAGTTTTAAATACCGCCACATCTCACTCCAACCCCACCGCCTAGGTAAGGCTTGGGAATCACCTAACTGGAATGCATATGAGCAATCACTCGAAGAAGAAAAGATGGTTACTCACCTTTGTAACTGTTGTTCTTCGAGATGTGTTGCTCATATCCATTCCAAACCCACCCTCCTTCCCCACTGTCGGAGTAGCCGGCAAGAAGGAACTGAAGGGTGGCCGGGTTGGCTGGGATATATATGGTGCGCCATAGTGGCGCCACTCCAGGGGGCGCCCAGCCGACCCGCCTGGGTTGCTAGGGTAAAAGTTTCTCCGACGAACGTGCACGCGGCGCGCACACACCTAACTGGAATGGATATGAGCAACACATCTCGAAGAACAACAGTTACAAAGGTGAGTAACCGTCTTTTTCTGTTTAACTAACCTCCTCATTTTTGTGTAGTTCCCCTTTCTGAAATTAAACACTATGGTGTTGGGCTGTTTTTCGCACCACAGGGATGTTAAATTTAATTATATTATTGTCACTATTACCAAGCAGTCCAGCTATATTCACCTCATGGACCAGATTCTGTGCTCCGCTTAGGACTAAATCAAGAATTGCCTCTCCTCTTGTGGATTCCAGGAACAGCTGCTCCAAGAAGCAGTCATTTAAGGTGTCAAGAAACTTTATCTCTGCATCCATCCTGAGGTGACATGTACGCAGTCAGTATGGGGATAGGTGAAATCCCCCATTATTATTGAGTTTTTTATTTTAATAGCCTCTCTAATCTCCCTGAGCATTTCACAGTCACTATCACCATCCTAGTCAGGTGGTCAGTAATATATCCCTACTGCTATATTCTTATTAGAGCACGGAATTACTATCCATAGAGATTCTATGGTACAGTTGGGTTCATTTAAGATTTTTACTTTATTTGATTCTACACTTTCTTTCACATATAGTGCCACTCCCCCAGCATCACAACCTGTTCTGTCCTTCCAATATATTTTGTACCCTGGTGTTACTGTGTTCCATTGATTATCCTCATTCTACCAAGTTTCTGTGATGCCTATTATGGCAGTATGCCCATTTAATACGAGACACTCTAGTTCACCCATCTTATTATTTAGACTTCTAGCATTGGTATATATAAGCACTTTAAAAACTTGTCACTTTTTAGCTGTCTGCCATTACATGATGTAATTGAATAGGACTCTTTCATTTGACTGTTTCTGATCAGATCCTACCTCTATTTTATCATTTTCCACCCTCCCCTCCTTACTGAGACATAGTGAATCTCCATTAATAAATTCTCCCCTTAGGGATGTCTCTATCCGAACAGACAGACATCCCGTTTTAGTTACATAGCTACGAACACCACAATGTACTCTTTTTATAGAGCAGGTTTCTGGGGGAAATAATCGAGGGAGAAGTTAACAGCTTTTACATCATTACTACATTTGACAATTTGTCCCAAACTTTTCCTGTCGCAGATAATGGAATCTGCCCACGTCACCCCCCTATTCCTGCATAGTTGGCTCAACAGAGGAGCTTGGGTTGCAAGTGGAGTGGGGGTAGAACTGGGGATGGGGGAGGAGCTGGGCAAGAGGCAGAGTTGGTCTGGTGGCAAAGAGGGAATGAATGCAGAGCTGGGCTGTGGGTGGAGCAGGGACTGGGGCTGGGGTTGGGAGCCGGGCCACAGTTGGGAGCCGGGGCCACAGCCAGGAGAGGAACTGGGAGTGAAGTCGCAGCCAGCAGCCAGGGCCAGAGCTGTGGCTGGCATAGGTGCTGAAACTAGCAGTCTGAGGGGTGCTGCAGCACCCCCTGACTTGAAGTGGTTCCCATCACATACAGGGTTTACAATTTGGTTCAATGGCACTCAGCACCCTCACTATAAAAACTGTTCCAGCATCCCTGAGGGTGGGGCCAGGGTGACATTCCTTCCCTGGCCCCTGTGCGTGCTGGCCCAGGCCGCACTGCATTCCCTGAATGTTCCTCTGCACTCCCATAGGGATGTGCATGCCATAGTTTGGGGACCACTGACATATGAGGTCAAATTTCGATATTGGGCATCTAAGTTGTACCTGCAAAATGTGTACAAGTAAACATAAACAGGTAAGTGTATATTCAAAATATGTGCAAAAAGGGTACACCATGCAAAAATACTCATCTGGCATGCAATTACTTCATTTGCATGTGAACATATATATCTTGTGAGCACATATATTTTGCAGTTACAGTTTACCATAGAGACTGTATTTCTGAAATGTTTTCCCTTTCCATCTTGCAAAAGACAGTTTCTTTATCTGTGACAAAAGTGTTTTGTGTCTCATGAATCACAGGAATAGATTTTAGAGTCTGAAAAATGTTTACTGTATCTAAATTTGTCTTTTTAATTACTAATGGTGCCAGCCTCAGGATTTCACATTGCACAATTTTCATGAGAATAGACAGGGTAAAACTGGGAAATAAGGAGTTGTGGAAGGTTGTTTTAGCCACTGGTGTTGCATTAGCTTTCCGCTGTGTTAACCTGACTTTTCAATTCCTTTTCTCCTGGGCTGCACTTACATATTATCTCTTTTTTATTTCAGTACTTTGTATGTTATTCTTTCATCTACTAATTGTTTCTTTACTTTTGGGATCCCTTTATGATGTACCTGCCTTGCCTCTGCTCTAACATTTTAATTTCCTAGCCACCTAATGAATGCCTTCTACTTCCTCTATTTGCGGTCTCATCAATCTCTCTTATTTTGCCTATTTTATTGCATTCCTTGGTTAAATAAGACCTTGTGGCCAAAACATTTGGGCCAATACATTCTGTTTGCAAAATATTTGTTCTTTAAAATAACATGTCTATATAAATGAGGCAGAGGAAGGACGTATTAATGCACAGAGGGAATAATGCAACTTAGAATCTGAGGAAGCTTTCCACTCACTGATGGTAGGCAGACCCAGTGTATTCTACTTTTCCCTAACAAATTTCCATTACTATGGACATTGTTAGTTCACTTGCACAACCCAGGATATTATTTCCCTGTATTTGCAATGTAGCTTGCTTCATTTCTCAGGCAGGTTACTGTGCAGAGACAGAATTTCTTGGGTGCCACCCACCTACCTCAACTGGTGGGGGAAGTTGATAGGGTCAGTGATGACAGGGGACAATCCCAGCACGGAAGGATGCACTTGTGAAGGGACTCTAAGTAGCTTCTCCCCCCAGAAGTCTTTGGCTCCTATTGGCCAGCTGGAGGGAAGGGGTGCTGATTGGCCAGCATTCCCCAGCTCTCAGGATTTGACCTGCTGCCTCTATAGTGGCTGGGAAGGGCCCTCTGTTCCTGGGTAGCCTCAGCCCTCCCACCCCTTCCACTATTCTCTGCGGAGGGGGACGGGGGTCATGTGGTTCTGCTACCAGCTGGCCCTGTGGGAGATGGGTCTGTTGCTTTGGCTCCTACTCTTCTCCCTGCACATGGAAGGAGAGACCATGGGCGTACTGTGGCTACCAGGGGAGCAGAGTGCTCCTTGTGTCATGCTGCACCACCCCCATTTCTGGGAGGGGGGGCTCACGAGGCTTTGGCCAAGGGTACAGGTGGACTGCAGGTGCCTGCTCCAGGAGTTGCTCTGCAGGAGCCAGCAAGAACGCTTGGTCCCTTCCCCCCACCCTACCCTTGGGGCAAAGCAGCAGGCATAGGTGGTAGGGGTACCCTCCCACAGGGACCCAGCCCTGTCCTAATGGAGGCACTGAAAGTGCTGGCTTCAGAGGTGGGCGAGGGTTCACCCAGACAGCTTTGCCAGGGAATTGTGGGCCTGAGATCGCAGCCCCATGGGGAAGGATGTGCTCCATCTTTGCAGGAATGGAGTTTGGGTGAGGCTCAATGGCCTGCCACAGGCGCCAAAGAGAATCACACACTGAGGGGAGCAGCTGAGCAGGACATGGGACCTTGGCAGGGACAGTGCTTTTTTCAGGATAGTGGTGAACTGGAAGAATTCCTGGGATGAGATTGTGAACCCCTCATACAGGAGGTCCATAGGATGGATTCAGGGTCTGAGTTCAAGGTTAGCTAGGGTCCAAGCCTCACTGAGGTGGACAAGGATGCCAAAGAATGGATGAGTCACCCTGGACCTGCGCCTCACTTCCATAACCTGCCAAGAATTCAACAGGCATCCTCAGGATGCAGCAGGGCGTGGGGGGAGGTGAGAGTTCACCAGCAGTTGCAGATAATGAAGGAGAGATTGCAAACCTTGGCACTTGGGGAAGGGTGGTGGCCCAGGTCCCTCCTCCCTCAGAATGTACCATCTAAAGGATATGGGGTGACCTGGCAAAGTCACTGGCATTGGTGGCCCATAAGTTGGAAAGCCTGCCTGACAAGAGTGGGTTCCTCTCAGATGAGGAAGTAACACTGTCAAAGTTTAGGAGTGGGACTCAAATCTCACACTGGAATATGGAGCAATTAGAGAGGGACTTCACCCTGGCTCCAGAGGGCATCATTCCTAATGAAACACGGGCAAGAGACAAGGCAGCTAATGTCCATAGAGCTTATGCAGGATCTAATCACTTACTCAAGAATCATCTGTCTAAAGGGGCTAAGGAAAAGATTTGGAAAAGGGAATTTGTGGATTTATTTACCTTGTTGTTCAGGGACGAGCAGACAGAAGAAAGGGGCAAAATGCACAAAAATGAGGACAAACCCCACAAACCTAAGATACCTCCAACTCTTGAGAACTTGTCTGCAGCCTTTCGCATTTATGTGAGTATAATTTTGTGTGAGCAACCCAAGAGGTGTATTTCCTTATTCTGGTATAGAACTTAGTAGTGAGGGCTTGTGCTACATGGTTGGACTGCATGGTTAAGATATGACCAAGAATTTTGACAAAGGGCAGCAAAGGAACTTGTGGTAAAACAGACCGGGAATTTTGACTGGAGTATATGACTTCTTATCCAGCTGGTATTTACAGACAGCAGGTGGACAATGCCAAAGTCTTTTAATCAAAAGGCAGCTATAAAAGCCAATGTGTGCTTTTGCATTTAATGATGAGAAAGGTTTTCGATCCCAGTGCAGGTATAAACGCCGCTGTATGAGGTGTGGGGATCAGCAGAGTGCACTTTTCTGTTGGAGGGGCAGAAAAAGTGGCTCCAATAGGGCAGTAGGAAAGGGGAGTCTGCAAAGTTAGTGTTTCAGGAGATGCTACAGACGGAGGCAATAATCATGGAAAAGGCTCCTTCTCCAGTCAAGATACAGGTTTATGGGGGAAAAAAAGATGCAGCTTATTTATGGAACAGATTTTCAGGTGGTTTTCAAAGCCCAGGTGAGGGTATGAGGTGCCACTCTTAGGCAGAGAGCTTGAAATCAGAATGCCAAACCCATGAAACAAGACACAGAAATTGGGCTTGTTTTTGGCTTAATTGGCTTGTGAGTTGTTTGTTGGCTACTTTTTGCTTGTAGCTTGTTTGACTTGTAGCTTGTTGCTTTTTTTTGATTGACTCCCGGCAAGCAAGGGAAAGAGGAGGGCAATCGGGGGCAAGAGGAAAGCAGGGGCAAGGCTGGGGAGAGAGTCAGGGGTGCACAGCAGACCCACCACAGTCCCAGATTGCATGCTGGGGGTGGGGATCTAGTCACATAGACTGTTGGGGTTGTTAGGGATTGGCTTGTTTAGGCCTTGTTTTGAAATGGGATTAGTTTGATTTTTGGCTTATTGTGAAAGTCGGGGTGCTTATTTACTATATGAAAGTTAGCAACTAAATCCATTAAAGGCTTCGAGCCTAAACTAAGGGCAAAGATTACCTTGAAGGTGGCAGCAGGGAGAGTGGCAAGCCCTATCTGAGGGAATTGCACATATCTCCCTGGGGTGCAGTTCTGAAGAAGGCAAAGGCTTATCCATCACCTGTCCTATCCGAGTCAGGGCTCATCGATAAATGCTTATATTAACCCCCAGCTGTTCAGTGAGATACTTGTCATGTGATACTGTGCTAGCCATGGTTAGGAAATGCGGCCCTGAGGCAATGTTGGCAAAATGTGACATCAAGTCTGCATTTCAGTTGCTACCAGTTCATCCCAGGGACTTTGATGTGCTTAGGTTTCAGTTTGAAGATCATTACTATTTTGATAAAGCCAAGTCTGTGGTGTTCTCTGTGTAATGTGCCACTTGCAAAAGATTCAGCTCCATGTTGGAGTGGGTGGTGATGTGTGAGACTGGCCTGCATCACTCACTGCACTGCCGTGACAACTTATTTGCAGGAAGATTAGTGACAGGCAACTGCAAGTACATTCTTCAGGCATTTCAGAACCTAGCTGAGCACCTTGAGGTCCTCCTTGTGATGGAAGAAGAAGAACTAAAAAAAACCCAGAAGGCCCTGCCTAAAGTTTAACATACCTGGGCATTGACCAGGACTCAGTTCAGAGTGTCTCTATGTTATCTACAGAGAAGTTGCAATCAGTCAGGGTGCTGATACAGGCTTTCAAAGGAGCAAAGAAAATTACTCTGCGGGAACTGCAGGTGATCATGGGGCACCAAAACTTTGCTTGCCAGTCAGGCATTTTGTACCCATCTGGCATCTGCCTCCGGAGTGTGAAAACTCTACCATTTTATCAGAATGACAAGGGAAATAAACGAAGACTTAGAAGTGTGGGAAAGGTCCCCGGAAGATTTTAATGGGGGTTTGACATGGTATTTGGAGATGTTGCTCAAGATAGAGCTGTAGGTACAGTCCGATGCCTTGGGAAGCATAGGTTTAGGGGTTTACTTTCAAGTAGAGGGGTATGCACAGAGCTGACCAGAAATCTGAATGGCTCTCAATATTACAAGGGACATCACCTTCCTCAAGTTTTTTCCTATATTAGTGGCAGTCACTATTTGGGGAGAAAACTTTCAGAATAAAAATGTCCATTTCTGGTGCAAAAACACAAACTGTGGTTCATACTGTAAACCAGGGGTAGGCAACCTATGGCACGTGTGCCGAAGGTGGCATGTGAGCTGATTTTCAGTGGCACTCACACTGCCCGGGTCCTGGCCACCGGTCTGGGGGGCTCTGCATTTTAATTTAATTTTAAATGAAGCTTCTTAAAAATTTTAAAAATAGTATTTACATTACATACAACAATAGTTTAGTTATATACTATAGATTTATAGAAAGAGACCTTCTAAAAACACTAAAATGTATTACTGGCACGCGGAACCTTAAATTAGAGTGAATAAATGAAGACTCGGCACACCACTTCTGAAAGGTTGCTGACTCCTGCTGCAAACTGACACTTGGCCAAGACTGCACTGGTAATGAGGCTGTTGGGGGCTTTCATTTTACATTGCCTGAGGCTTAACATCCTTTTTCACACAGTGCATGTCTCAGGAGCGAATAATGGTGTTGTCAAGGCTCTCTCTCAATTTCAGGACAACAGACTCTTGGAACTCACTTCGTTGGCCAGCAGGAGTTCGGTGATACAGAACAGGGACATCACTGACAATTGTTTGGAAGTTTTCAGGGATGATGGCATACCTTTGTCAGATGAAGATGTTGATATATGGCTATGGGATGTGAGGGAATGGAATGAGGCAGGCGTTGTGATATCAAGCAGCATGGCTGGGGCTCCCTGCAGCCGGTTTTCAGGGCAGTTAAGAAAATAAAATGAACATTTCCCAGAAGTGAAAGACCTGGAGGCCTTGGGATAGGGTGAGATATCGTGGCTCTTTGCAGGAAGAGGTCCCCACCCTGATGCACCCACTGTCCCCCTCGAGGTGGGGAGAGTGCTAGGTCTTGAAAGAGCTGAGGTTTGTGTGTAGGCTGAGGAGAGCCTACCTTGAATTATGAGATATATGGTATGGAGCCCTGTAACCTTCCAACTGGAACCAATTAAACACCTGGCATAGGAGAATATGGGTAGTGCCCCTCCCACGTTAAAGTTTAATAAAGTTGCAGCCTGCTGCTTAAAATCTATCCTTGTGTCTGTCCTCATCTTGCTGCTGTGTTTGCAACAAAAACAGATAACAATAAGCTTCACTGGAGTGAGACCTGGGCTGTATCACTGTTTCATTATCTGGAATTGTTGTCCTGGAAGCATTAATCAACTGGAATGATCCACTAGAGCGAGCTAGAGGGCAATATATCTCTAGGGTGCGTATGGTAAATGGTTATTATTTAAAGTGCTCTACTGTGTAAAGTGTCTGTGTAAAAAATGGACCCATCTTATGCAGTGGATAGGCTCTGTGTTCAGTTTCATCTGCTGAATTTAGTGAAAATAAATGTTCTTAGTACTTTTCAATTCTGTGAGCTCTGCAGATTGGACAGGCTGATAAAAGAGAATGAGCAAGCTAGATTCTCTTTCTTCTTGTGCATAATCCACAGGTTTGTTTATTAAGTTAATCGGGTATGCCTGGGCAAACTTACTAAAGACAATTTGGTTGCATAGGTATAAATTGAGTTATAATTTAGCCTGCAGGACCTTTATTACTAGTGATGATGTACCTGTCAGAAAGAACCAGATTTCCACTCAGATCCTAGGACGACAACTAAAAAGTCATCATTTTACTTGTAAACAGAGCATATTTGATACAGAATTTATTTAGAAAGTAATAAGCATGAAACCTCAAAATGCCATTTTTACAGAAAATAAATGTACTTCAAGCAAATATATACCTGGTCTGTCAAACTCCTCATGCTTGTGAATCCAAATAATCAGAAATAAGAAGGTACTTTAGAAGATATACAAAATAAGGAAAAGGTCAAGTGGGAGCTCCTATTTATAACAAATTTAAAACTAATAAAAGCATATGTGATGAGTTTTTACCTAGTTTATAATTAATCTGTGGAATTCTGTCCCAAAATATATCATCATGAGAAAGACCTTAGTAAGATTAAAGAAAGGATTAGACCTGCATATGGTTAACAAGAATATCTGCAGTTATAATATATAGGATATAGACAGTCTTGCTTCAAGATATAAGCAAATATTAACAGCTTGAGGTTAGGAAGGAATTTACAGCATGGGTTATTTTTTTACAATAGTCTCGTATCAGGGTTTTTTTTACACTTTCTTCTGATGCATCCAGTAATAGCCACTGTTGGACTATTAAACAGGATATGAAACAGGATGGATTAGGAAAATAATTGAAATGCAAATACAAGCCCAATTAAAATTGATGGATTAAATTAGGGTTTCTTCTTGCTGATTTAAATTATGACAAAATTGGTGATTTACATTGCTTTGATTTAAACCATTCTACTCTATATAGACTCCAAGGATTATAGGAAAAATGAAACTTGCTAGTATTGATGGGATAAATTGGTGAAATGGTGAATCAAAACTACGGAATATAGAACTTGATGGGAAGGATTTGTTAAGGCAACAGACTGAATTGTCTCAAATGAACCAGGGATATATTGATTTTAGTATGTGTTTCCACATATAAGTCACTCCACGAAGAATGGTAGGGAACTGTGCAGTCCTTATAGCACAACTTTATCATGCTCTCACATCAATTAATCATTTTTATTGAAATTTTAAAAGTTTGAAAACTGTATATAAGTGTGAGATGATTAGCTGTCCTGTTTTGTGGATCAGGTTTCCAAAATACTGACTCTTAAAGAACCATGAGAACCTTGTTGTTTGCCTGGGGCTCATAACATATGGCTAAACACCATGAAAAGCAGCTTTATCCTGACATCTGTATTACTACCTGAGAGAGTGCTGGCAACAAAGCCACCCATTTCCAAGCAACACTGAAGCATTCACCATTCATTATGATGTCTGTGCTTAATCACTGTTGCCCACTGCTTACTGTTTGTGCCCCAACTGTTGTCTATAATACTTCTGTCGAGAACACATTATTTTAAAATATCTCTTTTCACTAAAAACTAAATAAATACCTAGCCATAATTGTATCAAGAGAGCAGATTTCAAAGAATGGCTATATACAGTAACTTGTTCTTCGAAATGTGGTTCACACATGTATTCCACTCAGGTGTGTGCGCACTCAGCATGCCTAGAGAATTTTCTGTAGCCATACCTGTTAGGGTAGCACATGTGCTGTGTGCCTCCTTCTGGCCCCTTCCACGGCTGTTTAATGTCAGTGTCACCCCAATCTCCCTTAGTTCATTTGCACCAGAATATGAGGCCAGAGACTCCAATGCAGAGGTGTCAGAGGGAGGATTGCGGAATGTGTGTGAACCACATCTTGAAGAACTCTATGAACTGCTGAGAGAAGAAAGAATATCAGGGTTGGAAGGGACCTCAGGAGGTCATCTAGTCCAACCCCTTGCTCAAAGCAGGACCAATCCCCAACTAAATCATCCCAGCCAGGGCTTTGACAAGCCTGACCTTAAAAACCTCTAAGGAAGGAGATTCCACCACCATCTCCCTAGGTAACCCATTCACCACCCTCCTAGTGAAAAAGTTTTTCCTAATATCCAACCTAAACCTCCCCCACTGCAACCTGAGACCATTACTCCTTGTTCTGTCATCTCTTACCACTGAGAACAGTCTAGATCCATCCTCTTTGGAACTCCCTTCCAGGTAGCTGAAAGCAGCTATTAAATCCCCTCTAATTCTTCTCTTCTGCAGATTAAACAATCCCAGTTCCCCTCAGCCTCTCCTCATAAGTCATGTGTTCCAACCCCCTAATCATTTTTGTTGCCCTCCACTGGACTCTTTCTAATTTTTTCCACATCCTTCTTGTAGTGTGGGGCCCAAAACTGGACACAGTACTTCAGATGAGGGTTCACCAATGTCGAATAGAGGGGAATGATCACATCCCTCGATCTGTTGGCAATGCCCCTACTTATACAGCCCAAAATGCCGTTAGCCTTCCTGGCAACAAGGACACACTGTCAACTCCAGCTTCTCATCCACTGAAACCTCATAGTCCTTTTCTGCAGAACTGCTGCCTAGCCACTCGGTGCCTAGTCTGTAGCAGTGCATGAGATTCTTCTGTCCTAAGTGCAGGAATCTGAACTTGTCCTTGTTGAATCTCATCAGATTTCTTTTGGTCCAATCCTCTAATTTGTCTAGGTCCCTCTGTATCCTAGACCTACTCTCCAGCGTTATCAATCCACTCCTTCCAGTTTAGTGTCATCAGCAAACTTGCTGAGGCTGCAGTCCATGCCATCCTCTAGAACATTAATGAAGACATTGAACTAAACCGGCCCCAGGGCCGACTCTTGGGGCACCCAGGACCGACCCTTGGGGTCAGTTCACACATGTATTCCATTCAGGTGACTTCCAAGCAGCTCAGATAGGAAGTGAGGCTTGGATCGAACTGAATAGTGATCACAAAACTGTTTCTCTTAAACTGGCACCATACCTGGAAGCAATCTGATGACAGTGCTGAAAAGGTATGTATGGAAGACCATGTAGCGGCCCTACATATGTCTGTGTTAGACTGTGTTCTTGTGGACTGAGCTAAGAGCCCTTCTGGAGAAGGAAGTTATGCTACCCAATAGTCTGTTGTAATGCAAGCTGCAATCCACCTGGAAATAGCCAGTGCTTAAACTGCATAACCTTTCTTTCTAGCAGCATATGAAACAAAAAGGCAAAGGAGATGCTCAAAAGGGCTTGGTTTTGTCTAAACCTAATAGAACTAATGCTCTTCTCTTGTCTAACTTATGAAGATGCTGTTCCTCACTACTGGAGTGCAGCTTTGGGAAGAATACAGGTAAGTGTATCATTTGGTTCAGATGAAAGGATGATACAGATTTTGTCAAAAACTTAGGAGGTGGCCTTAAGGCCACCTTATCTTTGAAGAACTGGGCATACAGAGGGCCTGACGTAAGGGCCTGAATTTCTCAAGCTCTTTCGAGTGAAGTTATTGCAATGAGAAAAGCTATCTTTTGAAAAAGGTCAGCCAGATAGCAATTATCTAAAGGTTCATATGGCGGGTCCATAAGAGATGCCAGTGTTGCATTTAAGTCATACATAGGAACAGGAGGTTAGAGACGAATAATACCTTTGAGAAACTGAACCACCATTGGATGAGACTGTGGCAGATCTCAAACTTCATTGCACATGACACCCCTTCTGACATCAAAAATTACTATATGACCCCAGGAGGGGGGACCGAAGCCTGAGCTCACCCCAGCACTGCAGCCCCAGGGGAAAGCTGAAGCCCAAGGACTTCTTCCCTGGGCAGTGGGGCTTGGGCTTCGGCTTCAGCCCTGGGTGGTGGGGCCTGGGTTTCGGCTTTGGCCTCAGCCCTAGGCCCCAGCAAGTCTAACACTAGCCTTGTGACCCACTTTGGGGTCCATGACCCACAGTTTGAGAACCCCTGGATTAGAGAACACCAACTTTCCCTCATTGGAGATCACCAAGGTTGCAGCTAAGCTGACTTGCAAGGAACTGAAAGTAAGAGCTGAAATCCTGTCTTTCTCACAGAAATATGCATCTCAGTCCAGGCTACAGAGAGGTGCGTAACTCTGCTAGCAATTTTCAGCTGTGAACCCTCCCCTGCAGTTAGGTACCTATGCTGTTTCTACAAGAATCCCCAGGTGCAGGTGCTTCCTCATAGTTTTCAGCCCAGTTCAAGTTCCCCCTCCACCTGAAATGGGTAAGAGATTTGAATAGGGACTTGCCACCTCTCAGGTGAGTGCCCTACCACTCATTAGGTTATGTGTAAGGTTAAGTTTTTTTTTTTTAAATCAGGGTTAGAAAGGACCTTAGTAGGTCATCTAGTCGAACCCCCTGCTCAAAGCAGAACCAATGCCCAATTTTTGCCCCCAATCCCTAAATGGTCCCCTCAAGGATTGAACTCACAACCCTGGGTTTAAGAGGCCAATGCTCAAACCACTGAGCTATCCCTCCCAACTTTGTTGATGCAGAATTAAGATTGCCAAACACTGGTCTTCCCCTGGTCTGTGAATTGTTCCAGAGCTAAGGCAGAAGATAGGTGTCTGGATGCCTAGCAGGAGGCAGCAATGCACACGATCAGAAACAGAAACATGGGTTTCAAGGGAACTTGTACAGCAGGAACTTAGGTGAGAATTTTGTGCATTGCAGTGGTGCCAAAACTGAGACTTAGGCATCCAAGTCCCTGTTTTAGGTGCCTAATTCCTTTTGTGCACCCAAGCCTTAAGCACTTAAAAGTCCAATGGGAATTAGGCACCTAAATACCTGTAATCTAGCCCTAAGTCTCCAAGTACCTGAGTCACTGAAAATGGAACTTAGGCACTTATCTATTTAGGTGCTGGATAAAAAAATATTTAAGTATAATTATTCCCATTTTACAGATGGGGAACTGAGAACAGAGTGATAAGTGATTTACCCCAATACACACTGAGTCCCACTCTAATGCCTATATCACATGAGCATTCTTCCTCTCTGAAGAGAATAAAGCTAATAAATGACAATCTTTCATTCTGCCAGTTTCATGGCTCTTGAAGACTCTTTTTCACTCCCCTGCTAGGGTTGCATGTTTGTCACTTTGGGATCTTAACTTTCTTGGCAATTTCTTTTGAGAGAGAGAAACATGGGCATAAAGTTACAGAGAATGAAAATTAAAAACAGCTGTTGAAATACTAAGTAAATCCTGTATTAGAATTTACAGTGGCCCAATATCAAGGTATTTTACTGTGATATAACTGATTTAGTACTAAATACTAAAGTACTAGTATTAAGTACTAGTATTCATAAAATTAGCATCCTACCTGTACGATTCATTTATGTGAGGGAGTCTTCTTGGTAACGCTGTTCACGTATACCTGATCAGTTGATTATCTATGAGAAGAAAGAGAAGGCATTTTACTATTAAAGAGAGAGAGAATATTTTCTATGCAAAAATATGTCAGAGGCAACATTTATTGTTGATGTAAGCAGATATAAAACATTGACTTCAATGCAGCAGCATCCACCTATACCACTGATGAATTTGGCCCTTCAAATTTACATACAAACCCCAGCATTTTTATTTAATTAAAAAAAAATTGGGAGAAATAATGAAAATTAGTGAAACACTAATGCTAGATCTTTTTGTCATGAGTACTGTACCACTGCAAGGAACAACCAATGAGTTTCAGAATGCACAGTTTACATTCATTATTTGTGCACTGAAGCTGGATGTCTTACAGAAAAAGCACTGTACTTAACTGTTACCCTTCCTCGGGTGGTAAACCTTTGCTTTCAGTGCCCGCATAGTGAATGACTAACTGATACAAGGCTCAGTGGGCAGATTGTCTTCCAGTAAGGAATAAAAAGTTACATATGAAACTATCGGCCTAGTCTAATTTACTTATAAAACCTTCTCATTAGATGCAGAATGAAATAAAACAAAATATTTTTACATTTAGCTCTAAGGGCACTCGAGATAGAGTATGGAATGTGTGGGTCTGTGGTGGTTGGGGGTGGGGCTGGGGGGCTGGACTAACAAATTAATAGGGTATTCTCGTGTTTAACTCCAGTCCAATAAATGGAGTTAAACACAACAGATAGAGCAAATTTAACTGAGGAAAGTGAATTACATTTCTCTTTTTGTGTGTGTATGTAATAATTTAAATGTCATAAAACAGAATAAGGCAGAAATATATGTTTATGTTCAAGGCAAAGACTGGACTTAATTATCCAGATGACATGATGTAAAAAATACATTAAGGTGGAGCTCAGCAATGCAGGAATATTATCTCTGTTTTACACAGAACAGAAATCAGGTGCCAGATTCATTCTGGGGATAGTAGATTTAGTGGAGTTACACTGGGAATAAATTTGGCCAAGACGGCCTAAAAAATAGAAATTACAAAAGAAGCTTGAAAATATGAGCTGCCTTGGTGTTCTAGGCTACTTCACAGGGAATAGCTTTTTTCTTTCTTTCTAAGTATGCATTTGTCCTTTAAATACAGGAGCTTAACTGTGGGTGGAAACATACTTATGTGATATTCAAACAAGAAACAAAACAAAACAGTGTTAATCATTATCTATTGCAGCTTGTTGGGTTTAAACGTGTTTCCTCCTACATTTCTCAGGTTTCTGTTCCTTGATCATGCAGCAAAAGCATATGTCTACCTACTGCCACTGAATTTCACTCTGACTGATTTCAATAGGAAGAGTTCTACACATGCACTGATGGAGGACTGCCCCCAATGTCTCATTTCTGACATTAAAAAGTCATTTTCACCAAAAGCCAGAGTGGTGTCATAAACACAGAATTGTTCATCAGATCACAGATTTTAAGGCAAGAAGGAGTCATTCTAACCATCTTGTGTGACCCCCTGTATGACACAGGCCAAAGAACTTCACCCTATTATTTTTGCATCAGAGCATTATGGCCGAGGCAGGTCTGGGGCAGACAAAGAACACGGGCTACAGGGAAATAAAAATTCTTATCCGAGTAAAAGTATGTCCAACAATTAGCAACAGTAGTGCAAGCAGAGCAAATTACTGGCTATGCAAATTGCTGTTTGTTTAAATGCTTTCTTTTTCAAGAGAACCTCAGTGAGAGAGACTCTCTTCAGTAACTTATTCTTTGTACTTTCCCGAGTACATGTTGTACGTTCAGGCTTGCATTACTTGAGTGATTGTGGAGTTGTTCACTAAGAATACTGAACTATCAAAAAAAAAGTCACTGCTCTAAACAAGTTAATATAAAAACACAAAGCCCTGTTACTTGCAGTGGTGAACATTCCCCAAAACTCCTGGTAAAAGCGGTTTATGGAAAGCCTCCTGATTCAATGCTAAAAGTCACTAATTCCTTAAGCAGATTAAACAACATGCTGTTTTAATTAAGAGAGACAGAACAATATTATCCATGTAATCTAAAGCTCAGTAAAAACATTTCTATGTTAGTATATGAGAGGAACTGCTGGTAATGAATGTGATAAAGCAGTATCTGGCTTTCGTTTATATTGTTATAAATAATTAAAGTAACTTCTTAGGCATCTCTGACTTGAAGCATTATTCTCCATGCCCAGTGAAGATAGGAAAAGCAGTAATGGGCTTAATCTGCAGCAAGAGAGATTTAGGTTAGATATTAGGAAAATCTTTCTAACTATAAAGATAGCTAAACTCTGGAATAGGCTTCCAAAGGAAGTTGTGGAATCCTCATTGCTGGAAGTTTTTAAAAAACAGGTTGGACAAATACCTGTCATGGGTACTTGGTCCTTCCTCAGCACAGGGAGCTGGATTTGGTGACCTCCTGAGGTCCCTTTCAGCCCTACATTACTATGATTTCCTTGAATACACCCTCAATTGGATACAAAGGAAGGAAATAAACTCATCACACTTAGCTCTAGTTTTGTTGGCATTTTGTAGGTCTGCTCTTGTACCTGATTTCAGAACATATGCTGTTAACACATTTTGGAACCAGATATTTTTCCTCAGGTCTTCAAAAAGGTGCTGCTGAGCCACAGCATGAATAAAAACACTGCAAAATGCCCTTCTGAGAAACCAATTTGCAACAGACAATCAAACTTTCAAACTGCTCTGGTCACCCAGCATGCCAAGCCAGTAACTTTGCTTGTGCTGCTCTCTCAAAGCTCTGCTCCACTCCATACAGGTGCTCACTAGGAATCCCAGTTCTATCATCCAGCTGGAGGGCTCCTGTTTAATAATGGGGCTTGCTGGAGAGAAAAATTAAAACTCTTCAAGGTTGCAGCCAGAGCCTCTGTCTGGATTGAAGTAAATTCACCCTTTGATCAGCAGTCCAAATTTCATTTCTCTTTTCTAACTTTCCTTGAAGTGAAAGTGGATTATTTATGAACATAATCTGAATGAAATACAGCACTCACGTGAACCACCTCCCCTATTCCATCCCAGCCTTCCCTTGAACAAAGGCTGCCAGGCAAGCCAAGCTGTGTTTGTTTTTTAAGTAGCAAGAAATGATCCAGAGGATGTTGGTTGAGAGATCCAAACATTCGTCTGTGCTTGTTTCCAGAATTCAGATTTGAACTCTGATCTCCAGAGGTGGAGTGGTGGTGCATTAACCTATTTATTCTAATCCCCAGAAACTGCCAGAACAATATCACAGCTGGTACTCGTGACCAGATTTCCTGAGGGAGACTTTCAACTCTTTGACAGCAAGCACACCTGAATCATGCTTCAAGCAGTGCATTAGGGCCAAATCCTGCAAACCTTCCCTCATGCACCAAGTACAAAGAGACAACTTACATGAACAACAATTGCTCACATAAATGATTCAGGATTGGCCTTTTGCCAGTATTGATTGTCTAGCAAGGTAAAGCGTAAGAAAAGTGTCTCAATCTTAACCTACTGTTGTGTGAAACACCTCCACTTTGCTTTTCCTTTTAAAATCAGCGTAAGTACTATACAGCATGCTACTGTCTGGAGCATGGTCCTTCCACTCTTCCTGTCTCCTTTTTGGGCTCTACATACCTCGGTTATATGATGAAGAAATAGCCACTTATACTCTAGAGGGAAAAGCGCCTCAGGCACTTGTATTTGAAGCAAAAATATTTCAGGAATAAACAACTTACATTCTGTACTAAAATGAAATCTGCTTTTCTTGCTTTTCCCTGAGTTGAGTTCAGATTATTTATAGCTGAGGGCTGAAATACAGGATGCCATTTCAAGGAACTCAGGGTTATGACTGCAGTTCTTCTTCTTTGGCTATCTTTCGATGCGAGGATGATGTCTGCCAAAGGGATACATTGGTGAGTTTTTAAGTGGCTGAGGAGCCCAATTCTTGCCCTGCAGGTTTTCCCACAGAAGTGACAGGTGTAATCTTGGAGGAGACATAGTTGTTGGCTGGCCTATTGTGCCCTTTCTTTTCTCCTTTGTTGCTCCTCTGTCTCATGAGCACATCTGTTCTCCTCAAAGTGAGCTGTGGCTTGGTGTATGGTGTGGTGCTACTGCATTCTGTTCCGCGCTGAGTCCTCCCAGTTTTTTAAGGTTTACTTTCAGTATGTCTTTCAAACGCTTCCGCTGCCCTCCGTGACCCCTTCTTCCCTTAACGAGAGAAGAATACTTGCTTTGGGAGGTGAGTGTCAGGCATACGTACACAGTGGCCAGTCCAGAGGAGTTGGCATCATGACCTGTGCCTCTATAGTGCTGATGTTGGCTGCAGAGAGAGTGCTGATGTTAGTGCGTTGGCCTTCCCAGCTGATCCTGAGAATCCTCCTGAGGCAGCGCTGCTGGAACCACTCCAGCCACTTCAGATGTTGTCTGTAGGTTACCCAGGTCTCACACCCATAGAAAAGGGTGGTGATGACAACTGCCTTGTAAACCAAGATCTCAGTATCTATTTGCAGACCCCTACCATTGAAGACTCATTTGAATGGTCTTCCAAAAGATGTGCTGGCACAGCAGATCCTGTATTCAATTTCTGTGTCAATGCCGACTGTTTGGGAGAACTGGCTGCCAAGGTACAGAAAATGGTCCACATTTTCCAAGGGTTCTCTGCTGACGGTGATTTGTGGAGTATGAAGAGTAGTTAGTGCAGGTGAGGGCTGGTAGAATACCTTAGTTTTCCTGATGTTGAGAGAAAGACCCAGTCTGTGACAGGCATCTGCAAAAAGATTTAGGGTGCTTTGCAGGTCAGCCTCTGTGTGTGCAAGAATGACACAGGCATCTGCATACTGAAGGTCAGTGATGTCAATTCTCGTGATCTCAGATTTTGTTTGGAGATGTTGAAGACTGAGGAGTTGACCAGCCATACGATACTCAATCCCGATTCCATAAGGAAGGACTGCAATTATCAACAAATCCAACCACATTGCTTTTGTATTAAACGCTCTTAGTTTGCTCCATTTACTATATGAGTACCTATGACTGAATTTTCTCCTTGGAACTCAAATTTGAATCCAGTGCCTGTAAAAACTGAGCTTTGGTCTGCACTATGTTTATCTAGTTATAAAAGTTTTGTTATAGTGACTAGTGATACTAGAGTTGTGAGAACTTGGAAAACCCTGTTTGTGACAAAGCTCTTCCTCTTGTGCACACCTTTCAAGTGACACATTTGTTTAAGGTTCTAAAGCCTGTCTAACCTTTTGGGTTTTTTCATGCAAGAACAGGATTATTTTCAAGTGAAACGGTTCACTTTTCAAGTAAATGAACATCAAAACGTTTCAAATTCAAACCTGAAATTCCAAAAGGGAAAATTGCATTTAGATGCACATATGTTTTATATTAAACATTAAATGTCTAATGTTTGCACAGAGAAGACCTTTGTTTGAATGGAAATAGTGCCATTACACAAAAGTATAATGAAAACCACATTTCTAGTGGCATTTTGTTTTAAAGTATTTGCTATTTTCACATAACTAGGAAACATCAAAAACTTTTATGCTTGCTCTTTTTATTGTCTGCTTAATATACTGAATGGCCTCCAGTTGGTGGATTTTTTCTAAATCAGTTTAATGGGATTTAATCACCATAATTCAGATGTGTAGCAAATTGTTTTGCTGCTTCTCTAATTAACACCAGCTGACTTTGCTTAATATCACATTAAAAACAGCTTTAACTGGTCATATCTGTGCAGGTTATATTTTTGTTTGTGCTATCCAAGGCTCTTATTCTTATGTAATCAAGTCTTTTATATGCTAACAGCATTCACATGTTTAATTCAAAATGGTATTTTTTCCACATCACCTGAAATAAAAATCTTAGTCAGTCATCAAAACAGTTATTGTTTTTCTAAACAATAGGAAGGGGGAACCTGTCAGCAAGGATTTTTGGTTAGATAATGACACAATAAGGCTCTTTAATGATGGCTTATATAAATGCTGACTTTCCACTTATACAAAAGTCATTTTTATTAGAAACTTGATTCCACACCTCCAATCTTTCATGTTGGCTGCATCTTCCCATTTCTGTTTCATGGGTTAGTAATGATGCCTTTTATGGCTATGTATGATTGCCTGTTCCTGGATGTGTGCCCTGTTCAGCCCTGTTTTACAGAATTTAAATTGAAAACACATTGAGAGAATATACATCTATGATTTAAATTATACTTTTATCTTAACCCCCAGGGTGCCCTACTGAAGCCATGCTAGATACCTGATGTGGTGCTACATAGGTTCAAAAAATATTGCAACACATTTTCAAGCTGATCCAGCCCTCTTGTGCTGCTCTAGCAATGTAAATAGGGTTGCCACTGGGCTGGGGCAGGGGGTTGGGTGTGGGAGGGGGTGAGGGCTCTAACTGGGGGCATTGGCTCTGGGGTGGGGCCAGAAATGAAGGGTTCAAGGTGCAGGGAGGGGGCTCCAGGTTGGAGCAGGGAATTGGGGTGCAAGAGGGGGTGAGGGCTCCAGCTGGAGGAGCAGGTGCTGGGGTTGGGACAGAGACGAAGGGTTTGGGGAGGAGGGGGCTCCAGCCTGGGGGGTGAGGCCGAGGGATTCAGAGTGCAGGAGGGGGCTGTGGGTTGAGGCAGGGTATTGAGGTGCAGGAACAGGGCCGGCTTTATGAACTGCGGGGCCCAATTTGAATACCTGGTGGCGGTCCGGGACTTTGGCAGCACTTTGGTGGTGGGGGGTCCACTCCAGGTCTTCTGCAGCACTGAAGGAGCCCCCCAACCCCCGAAATGCCACCGAAGACCTGGAGCGGACCACTCCCCAACCACCGAAATGCCGCCGAAGACCCGTTCCCTCCACGCTGTGCCCTGGAACCAGCAGATCCAGCTCTTAGGCAGGGGTGGGGTGGGGAGTAGGAGACTCCACGCGCTGCTCGCTGCTCTCGTCCACTAGCTCCTATTGGCCATGGTTTTCAGCCAATGGGAGTGCAGAACTGGTGCTCGGGGTGGGGAGCAGCGCACAAAGCCCTGTGACCCCCACCTTGGAACTGGACCTGCTGACTGCTTCTGGGGCACAGTGCGATGCCAGGACAAGTAGGGACTAGCCTGCCTTAGACCCACAGCATCGCTGACTGGACTTTTAACAGCCCTGTCGGTGGTGCTTACCGGAGCCGTCGGGACCCTTTTCGACCGAGAGTTCCAGGCAAAAACCGGACACCTGGCAACCCTAAGTGTAAAGGGGTTGTGAAGCTGCTCTAACTAGACAGCTGGGAATAGCAGAACCCTTAAGTTGGAACAGCCAGCTCTCTGACACCTGCAAGGTCTCCTCACCTGCTGTGATAGTTGGGCCTATAAATTTACTCTAATTGTGGGCTCAACTGTAAAAAGTAAGTGAAAATTCCTCACAATAACTTATAAGTGTTGACAGGAAAAGGTATTGAAGGGAGACAGACAGACTGAATTAGTCCAAACAAAAAGGCCTATTGATATAACTCAAGGACTGCGTTAAGATCATTCTTGCTAAACAAGAGGATTTGAGTACTGAAAATTAATAAACCAAAATTGGTGTGACAGATATTAAGCCCAACTGGTGAACAAACTAATGAGGGAACGGGTTATTCCCCCTTTACTCCTTTTTGAGGTCCTTAAGAAAGAGACTTTGGGGAGAAAAATTGGCTGCTGGAGTAAGCATCACAATCATGGCTCCCCTGCACATCTCCAGGGACCCTGGGCCTTCTTTTTCTTAATTGGGAGAGTTGTTCTGTCCAGACTGGACCAAAGAAAGGGTCCCAGATGCCACTGCCATGTCCATCAGCTTCAGCTACACCCCAAATGTCACTTGGGATGTCTCTCCCCTCCCCCACATATCCTTTTTCTTCCCTACCTTCTTTCTTGCCTTTCCTCTATCTCTCCTTTTGCCTTCTGTGTAATAAGAGTGTGGTTAGCTGGCCAAGAATGTATATTTGGCAAAACTGCTGTAAGCCTGTGACCAGAAAGAGCCAACTAAAAGCAATGCCCTAAACAGGCTGATGTTGTTACAAGTTTGCCAGATCTCGGAGTGGCTGACACAACCGTGTGCAGTGCCTGTGTTTCTCCAACAGTGAGGTTGTAAGTGAAAGGCAACACCAGAGATAGAAGCTGCATTTTCTATCTTTGCTGTTCTTTTCTTGTCCCTTGTGTGTATGTGTTTTGTCTTCTAGAAAATGGGACTGGACTTTAACAACAGCAACAACAACTTCTCTTTTCCCCCAAAAAGACAGTTATTACCATCTTCGATATGGTTTAAAAAAAGTGTCAGACAAGGGGATTTTTCCTTCTAGAAACTCTCTCCAGCTGAAGGGAAAAGGCACAAGGGATATCGTTAAAATGAAACCCTTATTCAAATACTTCACATTTCAAATGCTTTAACTGTTTTTCCTTCTTTTCTGTATCTTTAATAAAAAGTATTAAAGGATTTTTAATGGTGTGTGCACCATGATGCCAAGCAGATAGCTTAGTGGTTTGAGCATTGGCCCGCTAAACCCAGGGTTGTGAGCTCAATCTTTGAGGGGGCCACTTAGGGATCTGGGGCAAAAATCAGTACTTGGTCCTGCCAATGAAGGCAGGGGGCTGGATTCAATGACCTTTTGGGGTCCCTTCCAGCTCTATGAGATAGGTATATCTTAAAAATAAATAAATCTGTGTAGCCCAAACCTTGTTTAAAATGGTTTAATGTTAGACAGTGACTGGGTTATGTTAACACCTCTGGCCTATATATACACCATCTACATTAACACAATACACCTCACTCCCATCCTAATAGGATACACAGGTTCCCAAGGAAGGGACCAGAGCTGTACCCTCTGGTATAGCAGCCATTACCAGCATATATAAGCTAGAGCAGCTCAGAGGCAGCTCACACATACACCTAGAGTCATCGAGGCTTTGGCATTCCTAGAAATGAAGGGTGCCCAAAGATGGAAGAAAGCCGCTTCACTTTCTGTTCCCCTTGGGTTCTGCACCAAGTTCAGCTCAGTCAGACCGCGGACATTATATAAACAGGGCTAGGCTCTGGATGAGGTGTCATAAACAGATAAGAAAAGTTAATAGCACAGAAGTACTTTATATCTCTTTGACTGTAAAGGGTTAACAAGTTCAGTAAGCCTGGCTGTCACCTGACCAGAGGACCAATCAGGGGACAGGATACTTTCAAATCTTGAGGGAGGGAAGTTTTTGCGCTGTGCTGTTAGTTTTGGTTGTTGTTCACTCTGGGGGCTCAGAGGGACCAGACGTGCAACCAGGTTTCTCTCCAGTCTCTCCAATACAGGCTCTTATAAGTTCAGACTAGTGAGTACTAGGTAGATAAAGCGAGTTAGGCTTATGGTTGTTTTCTTTATTTGCAAATGTGTATTTGGTTGGAAGAAGTTCAAATGTGTATTTGGCTGACAGGAGTTCAAATTGATATTTTGCTGAAAAGATTTTAATTTGTACTTGTATACTTAGGCTGGGAGGGTGTTCCCAGTGTCTATAGCTGAAACACCCTGTACCTGTTCCATCTTAAATTTACAAGATCATTTTTACTATTTTTCTCTCTTTAATTAAAAGCTTTTCTTGTTTAAGAACCTGATTGTTTTTTTATTCTGGTGAGATCCCAAGGGACTGGGTCTGGATTCACCAGGGAATTGGTGGGGAGAAAGGAGGGAAGAGGGAGAGAGAGGCTGATTTCTCTCTGTGCCAGGATTACTTTCTCTCAGGAAGAATCTGGAAGGGGAAGAGAGAAGGAGGGGGGAAGGTGCATTTTCCTCTCTGTTTCAGGATTCAAGGGGTTTGAATCACAGTGATCTTCCAGGGTAACCCAGGGAGGGGAAGTCTGGGAGAGGCAACGATGAGGGAAAGGGTTTACTTTCCTTGTGTTAAGATCCAGAGGGTCTGGGTCTTGGGGGTCCCCGGGCCAGGTTTTGTGGGGACCAGAGTGTACCAGGCACTGGAATTCCTGGTTGGTGGCAGCGCTACAGGTTCTAAGCTGGTAATTAAGCTTAGAGGAATTCATGCTGGTACCCCATCTTTTTGGACGCTAAGGTTCAGAGTGGGGATTATACCATGACATGGGGTAAATCAGATAGAGAGGAACATGGAAGGATAGTGTAGACATTTAGAAGTTTGTGATCACAGACATACATTTCAGGACCAAAAGGTTATGATGTCGCCCATGTAAGTCCATTGCCCTATGTGGGCAGTATTAGCACCCTGGATTTTTTTTTCCTAAATCATTTTCATTACTACATGTAGTTCTGGATGTTGCAGCTTTTCTGCTGCCTTTTTACTTTGATCCATATACATTAATCATTCTGTGTAAAGTAAAGTAGTTTCTCTTAATTGTGACAGTGCCAGGTCCTTTCTTAGCTTCCGTCTGTGATCATTTGTATTTCAGCCTGCCACCCTCTAAAACAGATCTACGGTACAGACTTTTCCTATTGTCTTCAAAAAACAAAAGCAAACTCACACCTCTGTGCATGGTTGAAAATTGGTCAAGCTAGTTTTAACTGATGTAACCAATCCTTATGCAGGACTCTGATTGCTATAGCAATAAGTAATAGTTTAACGAAACAGAGCAATTCTCCACATCTAAATACTGCTTAATAAAGCACACACTGCAAAACAAACTTGTTTTACAAAGCCTTTCAACAACAACCTCTGCAACACTCTTAAACTGCTTCAAACGGGTACTGCCACCTGAAATAATATGCAGTTGCAGAACTTGTTTGTCTGGTCTGTACTAGATCTGAGCAATTTGGAGCAAGGACTGTGAGTCATATGTCTGCAGAACAGTGAGCACACTGTCAATACTCAATGAGCAGCAGCAGCATAGGGACAGATCCTGCTGGCCTTCAAAGGGAGTTCCAGCTGAATAAGACCTGCAAGCATTACCCTCTACATACTAGCAACTGGCAATCTTCCAAATGTTCAAAGGTTTAGCAAAACACACAGATGTTTGTTTGTGTTTAAATACGATTTTTTATTACAATTAATGAGGCTGAAGATCTTCTGATACATGCTTCCTCCAGTCATGCCACAAAACAGCCTCTCTCACAATGATTCTGAGGTGCTGCGGAGGCCTCAGACACCAGTGACTTCAGAACGAGTTTAGGCCCTCAGACCTTCAGGGGTCATGCCCAATATTTCTTCTCCCCATGCTGGTTGAAACCACTTGAGGTGAAATTCTTCCCTTGAAGGCTAAAGTGGGACCTGGAGGTGCGAAGACCTTGTGCTGGCCCTGGGCCTATAAGTGAATTTCACCATCAGTGTCAAAGAACGTAAAAGGAAAATGTTGAGGGATCTTTTCAAGCTTCAGAAAAACCTTTGATTTGGGTATAGATAGAGTTTTGAGGGAAAGTCCTTATTTTATCCTGACCAGGGACGGCTTTAGGAAGTGCAGGGCCCAATTCGAACAGTTTCGACGGGGCCCAGGCAGGGAAGACAAAAAAAAAAAAAAAAAACGTAAAAAAACATGTGGAGCTTGTACTAACTGGTTGGTGCTCCGAGTCTTTGGCGGCAGGTCCTTCACTCGCTCCAGATCTTCGGCGGCACTGAAGGACCCGCTACCGAAGACCCAGAACAAGCGAAGGACCCACCTCTGAAGTGCTGCTGAAGATCCGCAGCGCCGCCAGGTGAGTAAAAATTAAAAAGGCACCTCTAGCCAGAGAAGAGATTCTCACTGGGCGCGGGGCCCTCTGAGGCGCGGGGCCCGATTCGGGGGAATTGGTGGAATTGGCCTAAAGCCGGCCCTGATCCTGACAACATCTCTCTAAAACAACTTCATTAATACACACTGATAAGTCACCTCTAAAACAATAGACATGAACAACAGCAATCATATTGCTCAACAAAGCAGAAAGATTTATCCTTAGGGTGAACATTTTAACTTTTCCCTTTTCTTTTTAACACACACTAAAATTGCCTCTTTGTCTTTAAAATCACAAGTTGTCTGTAAAATATAAAAAGAAATTATAGTTAATATACTGTAGGCCTGGTTATAATGATAATCCACCAGCACAGATCTTTGAACTCATATGGGGTCTCATTGACTGGGATTTATATTTGCAATTTCTAGTCATTTGCACACAGGGTACATTCTACCCCCATATTACACAGCAGTATACAGGCAATGTTTTCTGAGACGAATGCCATGAAAAGTATGTAAACACCAATCAATCAATCAATTTCGTTTTTTATATGACCCTAAACACCACAGTACCCACTTACTCTGCAGCAAGCTAGACCTACATTCTTTGGGAAGATAAGCAGTCCAGTACAGCAGTCTGAAAATGTGGCAGCTTCACACAAGTTAAAAAATAGTTCTGTTATTGAATTAAATGTAAAAATGAATAATACAATAACTGCACTGTTCCTTCTGCTATATAATTTGATATTACATTCAATTTATTTTATTCAATCCCTACATTTTCAGTGGCTGAAGAATTTTATATTGAAAATGTGTAGCTGTATTACGGAAGTTGTCAGGCAAATGAGCAGAAGACAGTGGTGCTTTTGGTACCTGGGAAGGAAGTATGCGATTCTGGGATAAGTGCACTTGCTGGATATTATAATTATCTCCAGTAAGAATTAACTATATTGATAATGATATTTGCATCATTAGCTTTCAAAATTAACACCAGTCAGTGGAGCAGTCTACACATCTCAGAGCTACATCTGCAGACATCAGCTGTGTTCAGTTGTACTTAAGACCTGACCAAAAGGCCACTGAGGTCAACAGGAATCCCCCCTTCCCCGGGTCCCTCTCCTTGTGCCCAAGACCCCTCCCCTCCCCTTCTTCCCCTCTGTGTGTCTCCCCATCCCTTCTGCCCCTCCCCTTCTGCCTCACTCCCCCACTGCAGAGGCCAAGACCCCAGCCCTGGTGTGCTGGGTGGCATGGCGAGCTCCAGTGTGCTGGGCATCAGCACCTCCAGCCCCGCTGCTCTGGGGAGCAGGGCTGGCCCTGCTGCATTGGGGGGGCGGTGCTCCCAGCCCCCGTGCTCCAAGCGGCCGAACTGTCCCCAGCCTCAGTGCACTGGAAATCGTAGAGAGGGGGGCTGGCTGGGGGGTGGAGTGTAGGTGGGGCCACACTAAGCTGTTTGGGGAGGCACAGCCTACCGCTGCCTACGATATCCACCAGCCATGACTTCCTGCAAAATAGTCAACACCCTCACCTCCTATTGGGGAATAGGTATATTTAAGAACTAGGTTTAAAATTCAGGAGCTCTTGGTTCCCAGTCCAGCACTTAAACCACTGGACTATAACTCTTACAAAACCACTTTTTACCCTAGCTGAAGAGTTTGATTCCTTACTTAAATATCTTATTTATTATAGAAGCAGCAGCCAATAGTTAGGAATCTGACAACATTATACTATAAACCATTTTCCTTAGTTATTTTTAACTTTGCAGCCCAATTATTAAAATAGGTTCTATAAATCCCCAACTTTGGAGCAAATTAACTTGACTTTCTTTAGAAAATTAGTTGGAATTTTTTAAAATCTGTTTTAAAACACGAAGGCTGATAATTTATAAAGTGAAGTATCCTCTTTGGC
The DNA here is from genome assembly GCF_025201925.1 of Gopherus flavomarginatus. Taxonomy (NCBI): domain Eukaryota; kingdom Metazoa; phylum Chordata; order Testudines; family Testudinidae; genus Gopherus; species Gopherus flavomarginatus. The sequence continues at coordinate 25,655,602 of NC_066619.1, forward strand.
ATTTCTGTATGTGTGGCATTTTCATTTACATATGAGAACTAGCTAGAGTGACTGCAGTGAAATTACATACCATGACATTTTAATATGTATTACAGCATGACTGTGACCGAAAACCTCCTTGATACTGCAGAATAAAAGTCATGGTGGTTATCTTAGTATCTGCATAATATGCTGAACATTTTGTCCATGTTTTTCCTGCACACATCTCTATCTACCACTCATGTATCTCACTAGTGCACCGAAAATGAAATTCACCAAGCAAGGCCTTCCACTCAGTACAACCCAGGTGGTACCACTGTGATAAGTAGAAGTGTGGATGGAGCAGCTGCCCAAGGACCCTGTGCCTGTGAACTGGGGAGGGAGCTCTTTGCCAACTTTGAATATAGCTGTACAGAGGGGAATTTGGGGCAGGCTTATACAGTAACTCCTCACTTAATGTTGCAGTTATGTTCCTGAAAAATGCGACTTTAAGTGAAACGATGTTCAACTAATCCAATTTTCCCATAAGAATTAATGTAAATAAGGGGGTTAGGTTCCAGGGAAATTTTTCTCACCAGACAAAAGTCTAATTGTGTGTGTGTATTGTGACAAAGTTCCTCCTCTACCTTGGCGGGTCCTGTGCTTATTGGCAGATTTGCTCACCTCAGTGATCTTCCCCACAGTCTGGGTCAACTCCTCCTGTGTCTGATCAGGAGTTGGGAGGTTTAGGGGGAACCTGGGCTCACCCTCTACTCCGGGTTCCAGCCCAGGGCCCTGTGGATTGCAGCTGTCTATAGTACCTCCTGTAACAGTTGCATGACAGCTACAACTCCCTGGGCTACTTCCTCATGGCCTCCTCCAAACACCTTCTTTATCCTTACCACAGGATCTTCCTCCTGATGTCTGATAACGCTTGTACTCCTTAGTCCTCCAGCAGCACAGCCTCTCACTTTCAGCTCCTTGTGCCTCTTGCTCCCAGCTCCTCACACGCACTTCCTCTCCTCTGGCTCCTCCCTGCCTGACTGGAGTGAGCTCCTTTTTAAACCCCGGTGCCCTGATTAGCCTGCCTTGATTGGCTGCAGGTGATCTAATTAGCCTGTCTGCCTTAATTGGTTCTAGCAGGTTTCTGATTACTCTAGTGCAGCCCCTGCTCTGGTCACTCAGGGAACAGAAAACTACTCATCCAGTGACCAGTATATTTGCCCTGTACCAGACTCCTGTATCCCACTGGTTTGGGTCTGTCACATATCCCTCCCCACTGCTCAACACCAAGGGGCTGGGCAGCTTGGGATGCCAGATAGTGCACACATGACAAGCCATCAGCATTGCCATGACAGCTCCCTGCTCTGTGTTGCACACGGAACTGGAAAGGTTGGAGGGATAAGAACCACCTGGTCACCCTTGTGTTCTTCTCCTTGTTACGCTGCATCCATTGAAGAGAGGCATGGTCGGTCACGAGGACAAATCTGCGCCCGAGCAAGTAGTAGCGCAATGCTTCCATGGCCCATTTTACGGCGAGGCACTCTCTCTCCACCACTGCATATTTTTGTTCCCTCAGAAGGAGTTTCCTACTGAGATACAGAATTGGGTGTTCCTCCTCCCCGACCATCTGTGATAGAACAGCCCCCAACCCAAATCCGATGCATCTGTCTGCAGGATAAATTCCTTGCTGAAATCAGGGGCTATCAGTACAGGGTTACTGCAGAGGGCAGTCCGTAGGTCTGTGAATGCTTCCTCTGCTGCGTCAGACCATCTGACCAGATCAGGTCCACGGGCTTTTACTAGGTCCGTCAGGGGGCTTGCCCTTGTGGCAAAGTGGGGGATAAATCGTCGGTAATTCCCCACTATACCTAGGAATGCCCGGACTTGTTTCTTGCGACGTGGTTGGGGCCAATTTTGGATGGCCTCCAACTTGTTCACTTGGGGTTTTACCAGACCTTTTCCCATAATGTAGCCAAGATATTTGGCCTCCGTAAACCCTATAGCGCACTTGGCAGGGTTTGCTGTAAGTCCAGCTCGACTGAATGTATCAAGGACTGCTTCTACTTTCTCTAAGTGAGTTTCCCAGTCTGTGGTATGAATGACCACATCGTCCAAGTAGGCAGCAGCATAACTGTTATGCGGGCGTAATAGCTTGTCCATGAGGCGCTGGAAAGTAGCTGGGGCCCCATGTAGTCCAAAAGGGAGGACAGTATATTGGAAAAGACCCTCAGGTGTAGAGAACACAGTCTTTTCCTTTGCATCTTCTGCAAGGGGAATCTTCCAGTACCCCTTTGTCAAGTCTAGAGTAGTCAAGTACCGGGCATCACCCAGACGGTCCACTAGCTCATCTATGCGAGGTATGGGGTACGCGTCAAACTGGGATACTTCATTTAGTCGCCGGAAGTCATTGCAAAACCTTGGGCACCAGCACGATTGGGCTGGACCACTGACTGTGGGATTCTTCGATGATCCCCAACTCCAGCATTTCTTTAACTTCTGCTTTTATTTCCTCCCTTTTGGCTGCTGACACCCAATACGGCCTCATTGTTATTCTGGCCCCAGGGTTCGTGATGATGTGGTGACATGTCTCGGTTGTTCGACCTGGTTTTGTCGAGAACACATCTTGGTTCTGGAAGATCATCTCAGACACCTCATTCTTCTGGTCTGGTGTTAAATCGGGACACACTCTCACCTGTTTGGAAGGCTTGTTTTCCTGGGTTAGGTCTTTTTGGATAGTTATGCATGCCTCCTGTGTGCATGCCAGGGTTTCAGAAGGTTGATGCGATAAATCTGTTCTTGTTTTTGGCGTCCTGGCTGCCGAACCTTGTAGGTTACTTCCCCCACGGGTTCAACCACCTCATAGGGCCCCTGCCATTGGGCCAGAAGCTTCCTTTCTGCCGTGGGTACCAACACCATCACCTGATCCCCTGGTTGGAACTGTAGGACTTTTGCCTGGCGATTGTAATAGGTTCTCTGGGCCTCCTGGGCCTTTTCCAAATGTTCCTGTACAATAGGGGTGACACAGCCTATCTGGTCTTGCATCCGTATTACATGCTCTATTATATTTCTCCCCTCATTGGGTTCCTCTTCTCAGATCTCTTTGGCGATATCTAGTATGCCACGGGGGTGACGCCCGTATAATAACTCGAAGGGGGAAAACCCAGTTGAGGCCTGAGGTACCTCCCGGATAGTGAACATAAGGTAGGGCAGTAGGGTGTCCCAATCCTTCCCGTCCTGACTTACCACCTTCCGTATCATAGCCTTGAGGGTTCGGTTAAACCTTTCTACCAACCCATCAGTCTGCGGATGGTAAACTGAAGTTCTCAGGGTATGTATATGGAGCAGCGTACAGAGGTCCTTCATTAGCTTTGACATAAATGGGGTTCCTTGGTCTGTTAATATGTCCTTTGGTAGCCCCACTCAGGCAAAGATCCCCACCAGCTCTTTGGCTATCGTTTTAGAGGCTGTGTTCCGCAGGGGGACAGCTTCTGGGTAGCTAGTAGCTTAGTCCGAAACAACAAGTATATATTGGTGACCCCGAGCCGTCTTCTCCAGGGGTCCCACTAGGTCCATGGCTATTCGCTCAAGAGGGACCTCTATGATGGGAAAGGGTACTAAAGGTGCCCTCAGGTGGGGACGGGGACTGTGCAGCTGACACTCCGGGCAGGACGCACAGTACCTCCGCATTTCTTCATGTACTCCGGGCCAGAAGAACCGTCATAGGACTCGTGCCAGGGTCTTCTCTACCCCTAAGTGCCTGGTCCCGTCCAAAATTTCCTCTCCCGGGGCTAATCTGCCCAAGTTCTAGGGGCCCAGTCTCTGTTGCCTCTACTGGTTCAGAAGCGTTAGGGTAGGGGTCAGACTCAGGTGCTTCTCCCTCTTGGGTGGCCTTCTTTTCAGCTGCTCGGGTCCACCTACCTACGAGAACAACCCTCTGGCTTTGGGCCAGTATTCGGGTTCCCAAAGCCTTAGCTGCCCTCCTTTCCCTTTTTGACTTTTTACCCTGTCTGGGAATGGAAAATAAATCTGGGGATATTTCAGAGAAGACTAGGGGTTGACAGTCTACTGTGGATGCCTCACTAACTTCAGGGTTCCCCTCTTTCTCCAATCCTCCTACTGAGAGTAAGTCTCCAAACCCTGGGAAGTCCCTCCCTATGAGCACTGGGTATGGGAGTTTAGGGACTACACCTGCTGCTACCTCAGTAGTGTTCCCCTGAATCTCAATTTTTACTGGGATGGTGGGGTAATAACCAACTGTCCCATGGACGCATGTTATCCCCATACACTTAGCCCGCAGCAGCTGATTACACCTCAGAAGCTTCCCCGAGACAAGCGTGATAGCACTCCCGAAATCAACGAGTGCTGTGGTCTCTACCCCATTTAGCTTTACTGGTCTGTGGTACTTATGTGGGATTAGTGAGACCCCCACAAGGTGGATTAGGGAGCATGGATCTGCCCAGTTCCCCAGGTTACACTGCATAGGCTCCTCAGCATTGGGACACTGTGCAGCTATATGTCCCCACTCCCCGCAGGCATAACATCTGTATGGAGCCCTAGGAATTCCCCGGTCTCTTGGTTTGGACAATCTAACATCATAATCCTCTTCTCCCTCTGTGCTCTGACTCTTTGTGGCCTCTGGTGGGCCTTCAGCCCCTCTCTTTTTCCACCTGGGCCCTCCTGGTGGCCCAGTCATCCGAGCTCTAGGGCTTGATGCTGCTAGTTTAACCCGGGGTGCCTCTTCCTTAACTGGTCGGGTCAGCTCCTTTGCCGTCCTTTGCCTCTCTACCGGTGCAACAACCTCATCATAGGTGGACGGTTTGTTCTGGCTTACCCAAGCATGAAGGTCTGGCGGTAGTCCCCTCATATATCGGTCAATGACCAGAACCTCTAGTATCTCTTCCGGACTCCAGGACTCCGTTAGCAACCACTTTGGTGCAAGATGGATGAGGTCATACAATTGGGACCGCGGGGTTTTGTTTTCCTGGTACCTCCACTCGTGATACCGTTGGGCCCGCACTGCGGTCGTTACCCCAGATCTGGCCAAGATCTCTGCTTTCAGCTGGGGGGAGTCTGCTGCAGCCTCCTCAGGCAGATCATAGTAAGCCTTCTGGGCCTCTCCACACAGGAATGTGGCAGGGATGCCAGACCACTGATCTCGAGGCCAGGCCTCCCGTAGGGCTGTCCTCTCAAAGGCCAGGAGATATGCCTCTACATCATCCTCCGGCGTCATTTTCTGCAGCCAATGGCTGGCCCGTATGATCTGCATCCCATCATGGCCACGGTTCAGCTCTGTAAGGGTCTTTACCTGGTTTACCAGTTCCCGCAACATAACCCGGTCTTGAGAAGCCCGGTCCATCAGCAGGCAATTAGTCTCTTGCTGCAGCCACACTGCCTCCTGTCGGGCAGCTGCCTGGACACGGGTAGCCTCCTGCTGGGCTGCCGTAGCTTGTATCAATGCTTGTACTAAGTCATCTATTGTGGTGGAAAAAAAAAAAACCTTCTACCCTTTTTTTTTTAAAATCACCCTCCTTCTTCTGCCGCGTTGTGCACACCAAATCCCACCCCTGACACCAGTTGTGACAAAGTTCCTCCTCTACCTTGGTGGGTCCTCCGCTTATGGGCAGATTTGCTCACCTCAGTGATCTTCCCCACAGTCTGGGTCAACTCGTCCTGTGTCTGATCAGGAGTTGGGAGGTTTGGGGGGAACCCGGGCCCGCCCTCTACTCCAGGTTCCAGCCCAGGGCCCTGTGGATTGCAGCTGTCTATAGTACCTCCTGTAACAGTTGCATGACAGCTACAGCTCCCTGGGCTACTTCCCCATGGCCTCCTCCAAACACCTTCTTTATCCTCACCACAGGATTTTCCTCCTGATGTCTGATAACGCTTGTACTCCTTAGTCCTCCAGCAGCACAGCCTCTCACTTTCAGCTCCTTGTGCCTCTTGCTCCCAGTTCCTCACACGCACTTCCTCTCCTCTGGCTCCTCCCTGTCTGACTGGAGTGAGCTCCTTTTTAAACCCAGGTGCCCTGATTAGCCTGCCTTGATTGGCTGCAGGTGATCTAATTAGCATGTCTGCCTTAATTGGTTCTAGCAGATTCCTGATTACTCTAGAGCAGCCCCTGCTCTGGTCACTCAGGGAACAGAAAAACTACTCATCCAGTGACCAGTATATTTGCCCTCTACCAGACTCCTGTACCCCACTGGTTTGGGTCTGTCACAGTATATATATATACATATACACACACACATATATACACACACAGAGTATAAGTTTTAAACAAACAATTTAATACTGGTACACAGTGATGATTGTGAAGCTTGGTTGAGGTGGAGGAGTCAGAGGATGGGATATTTCTCAGGAAATGCCTTACTGCTAAATGATGAACTAGCAATTGGCTGAGCCCTCAAGGGTTAACTCTCACACTCTACAAGGCAGCACGAAAGGAGAGAGGACAGAGAGAGACAGAGACACACACCCTGTGTGTGTGTGTGTGTGTGTGTGTGATGCGCATTTCCCCTTTAAGTATGAAGAGTGGGGTAGGAAGTACACTGCTTTGTTAATTAGATCAGCAAGCAGAGACCGGACCACAGCAGCAGCTGCCTAGAAGCTCCCTCTGTCGTGTGTCCCCCCTGCTCTATGGAAGATGGGGTAAACGGGGTGCAGGAACAGGGGGGAGGGGGACACCGTGACATTAGCCCCCTTCTTCCTCCCCTCCCTCCCACGCTGCAAGCAGGAGTCTCGGGGAACAGCTCCAAGGCAGAGGGCAGGAGCAGCACATGGCCGTGAGGGGCGAGGGACAGCTGCAATTACTAGCCTGCTGAGCAGCTGCTGCACAGGGAACTTAGGGGAGTGGGGAGCTGATGGGGGGCTGCCGGCCCACCCTGGTTCCAAGCCCCCGCCAGCTAGCTGCAATGGACGGCTCTTCCTGCAAGCAGTGGACAAAGCAGGTGGCTGCCAAACGACGTTAGAAGGGAGCATTGCCCAATTTTAAACAAGCATGTTCCCCAATTGATCAGCAACATAACAATGAAACAACGTTAACCGGAATGACTTTAAGTGAGGAGTTACTGTACTACATTCAGCAGGGGGATCTTCACATGGTATAGAGCTGCTGTAGTGACTCATATACCATCCCTCTTCCTGCAGCCAACAGAAGGAGCATGAGGCCATGGCCACCTGGCACAAGATGAGGCTGTTTGAAGGCTTCTCTAACCTACTCATGGGATTGACCCAGTACTGAATTGCCCAGGAGAGGGAAAGCGTAAAGGTGGCTTAAAGTTACCTTTGCACTGCTCAATCCTTAGCTGCACTAAATGCTTCTTGACCACAGCTGTTTTTCTGATCCCACATGTTAGAGCTCATAATTTTGTGAGAACAAAACCTCTTTAAGAAAATAAGTCTGCCATATTGAGTGCACAGTAATGAATCTCCAAAACATAACAGTAACAAATGTTTGTGTTGAAGAATCTTCTGGAAAAAAGCCAATTTAGTGTAACTAACTTTTCAGCTAAAAGTTTTAAATTTTAGAGAGATTTCAATTTAAAAGCATTAACTTCTGCACATCACATTTCAGCACATACAGGAAAAATTCACCCTTTTTGGGAGATGGCTCTTGAAATGTCAGTAATGCAGGTCTCAGGAATTTTGTATTAAATGAAAGAGTTTTTATTGGAGACTCAAGTTAGCTGTGTTACTGCAATGTACTCAGACTCAGACAAGGAGAGGACATGTCTTTTAATGACAGTTCAAAGTATTTCATTTTCCATTCAAAAAGATTTGGACAAATAACTAAACGGAAAAAACAAATAAATGGTATTTGTCTGAACACAGTAAGAAAGCTATTTATGTTTAAATGAACTTATTTGAAAACACGCAGGTCACCTTAAATCCAGACATACAACTGGATAAGATAGGTGAATGAAAGACCAAATCTAGAGGATTTATTTAGAATCCCATTAAAAAAATGCTGCAAAAAACTTTGCTGCCTATCTGCAATAAATAAAACATAAACAGCAGAGTTCCAGATGGCATGATGTGAACGTGAATTCATACGTACAGGGCTTCCTAGATGTGAAGGACAGATCAAGCCTTACATGTCATCTTTTCAGAAAACTATCCTGGAAATTGTTTCATACCATAATCACAGTGCAGATTAAAAGAAGGTTTTGAAAGTATTATATATGTTTTTAATGACCCTGTGGCTCTGGGCTGGAGGGAGTATGCTCAATTGTCCTGTGGAGATGGTACATGCACAGCCCAGTCACATGTAGGAGGTTGGAGGGGATGGCACATGCTCAGTCTCTGTGGCAGTGGTCCCCAAATTGTGGGGCATGCCCCATTTGGAGGGGTGCAGTGGGGCCCGGTCCAGCCTTGACGGGAGCAGGGAGAGAGTGCTACCTAACCCCGCTCTGCCCCAGCCCCAACTCCTGGCTGTGGCTCTGCTTCTGGCCCCACCCCCAGCTGCAGCCTGGGCCTTGGCCCCTGGCTCCCAGTCCTGGCTGGCTGGCCGCAGCTCCACTCCTGGTTGTGGCCCCCCAAGCACAGCTCTGCTCCCAGCCACAGTCCCTGGCTCCAGACCTGGCCACAACTCCGGCTTCAGCCTTGGCCTCAACTGTGGTCCTGCTCCTGGCTCTGGCTCCCAAACACATTTGGGGACAGGGCGTGGATGGGTAAAGAGGGGCATGAGGTGAACAGTTTGGGGACCATTGCTGTCTGGGAATTGTGCATGTGCCATCTGGCCAACATTAGCAACCCTGAAAAGTTCAAGCATGCTCAGTGAGGGTGGAATCTTTGGAGTTTTTAGTGTTAAACTCTAGCAAGTCTGTATGGAGCATGAGTAAACTACATTTCTTCCAAAGGCTTATAACTTCACCAGATTTTCCATACAAATGGAAAAAGGTACAACCTTGACATAAAGGCCACCATTCTGGCAAGTCCCTGCTGTAAACTATGGGGATGCTAGAAATTTTCAAAGTAAAGTGCTCAAGAATTTAACATGGACAAAACAATGTATTTTCCCATAGCTTCATTGTCAGAAACAGCTGAACTATTTTGGCTGAAATTTAAAAGGAAAAAAAAAATAGCCTCAGGCAGACAGCATGGAAAATTTCAGCCTGAATTATTAGTTTAGCAAAGTTATAAGCTAAAGAGAACAAGGTCTTTATAATGGGAAGTGTCAGGCAACCTTAATAATGGTTAGTGCTACCAGCCCTGCCTTTATTATAACAATTAGTTTAATTGCATAAAAAATATTTTGGCAATTCCCACTGAACTGCCTTGTGAAACTTCACTCTGGAGGAAGGTTTTTTCCTTGCAGTCTGCTTCACACTTCACTGGCAACTTATATTGAATGTTAAGTTTTACTTTACAGGCCTGATTCTCCCCTTGCTTACAGTATAAATCAGGAGTAAACTCCATTGAAGTTAATGAAGTTTCACTAGTGTGTGAAGCTGGTATGAAAGGAGAATCCAGCTCAGTGATTTATTGTGATGCTGTGACTTTTTTCTTTGTATCTTTCCACTTTGATAGAGCATACACCAGTGTCAGTCAGCATCTTCCCACTACCCTTCTGATAACCTTTTGTGGCTACTTCTTTTCGTTCTTTTTCTCATCAGTGACCACCAAAACGTACCCATCCTTAGCTTTTATAGGAGTTTTTTTGTTCCTGATTCTTCCCTCTCATTTTCTCTTTACTTTCCTCAAAGGCTTGTGTTAGGATGAGCTAGAGAAATAAGTCAGCACAAAACAAACCAATATTCTTTTTGGTTCACCTTTAAGATGAATATAAACCCGGATTTTGTTTGTGTGATGGGAGCAGACCAATGTTAAAAATTAAAATCTGGATTAACAATGCATAGAAATTATTAACATACTGATTTATATCATAGATTGATGGATTCGTTGAGTTATTTTCAAAACTATTAGTTTCGTAGCTAAGTAAATTGAGTTATATCATTTTATATTTCATCGGAGTTGAACAGCATCACATTTGTTAGTATCTTTATTATTGTTGTTGTTACTACTACCACATACATTTTAAAATCTGATTACTACAGACTTTACAGTCTATAATATTCACACAAAGACAGTGCTGGACTGGCTATATTAATATTAGCTAAAAAAAATGGACAGCATCCAACAATAACTGACTTCCATACTACTGATTTTGTTAAAATTAATTTCATGAAGACGACAAATTACAGAGCCTAACTTATATTGCCTTTGCTCGTACAAAGAAAATATCACTCTGACATGGACACAGTTCATAAAAATTGCAGGCAAACTTTGTACTTGACCCTGGTTCTTGATTAAAATTCAATGTATTATTTAAATTTGAATGCCTAAAATCTGATCTTGAATATTATCAACTGCAGCAGATTCTGGTTTAGCACTTGACACCATAAAGCTTAGGATTTCGGTATTTGAATTGTGAAAACTTCACTACTACTTTAAATAAAAGAGTTAAACATTGGATACGTGTAAGCTGAGGCAATTGGAAGTGACAACTGCAGTTTTAGCAAAGGTAAAAATATTATGTGTATAGAGCATAGTTGAAGAAGTGCTGTCCTTGAAGTATTTCCCCTTCATCACTATTTGGTCAGTTTCTATTTCAGAAACATGTGATTAAATTGTGATGGGTTTGGTCACAGAGACTCCCCTCGAGACTGTCAATATGCTGGGATACCATGGAGAACAACCTTCCTGCCAGAACAGGCACCCCTCCACTCCTGTCTTGCTGAGTTAGACACTCGAGTCAGCTCCAGCCGAGACCCAGAGGTTGGGCTTGGCCTCTCTGCAGTTCACTGAAACTGAAATTCACTCAGCCTAGGGGCTCCTCAGTTAACAGGGACTTTCCCAGTGCCCAGTGGAGCCTGGACCACAAATAAATCTGTTTTACTCTGCATAATGCTTATACAGGGTAAACTAGTAAATTGTTCACCCTCTATATCACCAATAGAGAGATATGCACAGCTGTTTGCTCCCCCAGGTATTAATCACTTACTCTGGGTTTATTAATAAACAAAAGTGATTTTATTAAGTATAAAAAGTAGGATTTAAGTGGTTTCAAGTAATAACAGACAGAACAAAGTAAGTCACTAAGCAAAATAAAACAAAACATGCAAGTCTAAGCCTAATACATTAAGAAATTGATTACACGTAATATCTCACCCTTAGATGTTCCAATAAGCTTCTTTCACAGACTATAGACTCTTTCTTAGTCTGGGCCCAGTCCTTTCCCCTGGTATAGTCCTTGTTAGTTCCAGCAGACATCTTAGGGGGTGAGCAGGGGTTTTCTCATTACTGGCAACCCTTCTTATCCTGCTCCACTCCCTTTTAAGGCTTTGGCACAGGGCAGGAATCTTTAATCTCTCTGGGTCCCCACCCTCCTCCTAAATGGAAAAGTACCAGATTTAAGATGGATTTCACTATCAGGTGACATGGTCACATGTCACTGTAAAACCTCTAGTCTCTATTCCCCATGGATTGGCGCACATGTACACAAGAAGGCTATCAAGAAACTAATGCAATTTACAACTGATTGTTTCTGGAACACCCTTAATGGCCTCCACATAATATGTTTACATCAGTGATACAAGTTTAGATCTTATTCTCCCAACTCCAGATATAGAAATAATATATGCAAACAAATAGGATGAACACACTTAGTAGATTACAAGCTTTCTAATGATACCATACAAGGGGTATTTAGCAAAAAGCATATTCCAGTTATGTCATATTCATAAGAATATTTTCATAAAGAATCTGGAGTGCGTCACATAAATATCAGTGGTACTAGTCACTGATCCAAAGTTCATTAAATCAATTAAATGATTCCCATTGATTTTGAAGGGTTTTGGATTAGATCTTTAGTCGACCAGAGGACAAGTAGCAGGAGGGACTAGAGAGTAGTCTGAAGCAAAATGTGCCAGGCTCTGAGTTTCTACAGAAGGTTTTTCTTTTAAAGACTAAGATATAGAATCATAGAAATAGGACTGGAAGGGGCCTCGAGAAGTCATTGAGACCAGCCCCCTGAACTGTGGCAGTACCAAGTAAAATCATCCCTGACAGGTGTTTGTCCAACTTGTTCTTAAAAACTTCCAATGATGGGGACCCAATAAGCTTCCTTGGAAGCCTATTCCAGAGCCTAACTATAATTTTAGTTAAAAAGTTTTTCCTGATATTTAACCTAAAGTCTCCCTTACTGCAGATTAAGCTCATTACTTCTTGTCCTACACCTTCAGTGGACATGGAGAACAATTGATCACCATCCTTTTTACAACAGCCCTTAGCATATCTGAAGGTTATTATCACATTCCACATCAGTCTTCTTTTCCCAAACCTAAACATGCCCAGGTGTTTTTAACCTTTCATCATAGGTCAGGTTTCATAAACCTTCTGTCATTTTTGTTGCTCCCCTTTGGACTCTTTCAAGTTTGTCCCCATCATTCCTAGAGTGTGGCACCCAGAATTGGATACTACTCCAGCTGAGGCCTCACCAAATCTGAGTAGAGCAGGACAATTACCTCCCATGTCTTATATATGACACTTCCATTAATACACCCCAGAATGGTATTAGTCGTTATCATCAAAACTACATCACATTGAGGACTCATATTCAATTTATGATCCAATATTACCTCCAGATTCTTTTCAGCAGTACTGCCACCAAGCCAGTTATTCCCCATGTTATAGTTGTGCATTTAATTTTTCTTTCCTACGTGAAGTGCTATGCCCTTGTCTTTGTCCAAATTCAACAAGATGAAATTAAATAATTTTCAATTTGTCAAGGTCATTTTTAATGTAAGCTTGCTCTCCAAAATGCTTGTAATCCTAGCTTGGTATTGTCTGCAAGTTTTATAAGCATACTCTCCTCTCCGTTATTGAAGTCATTATTGAAAATATTGACTAGTACTGGACCTAGGACTCACCCTGCAGTACCCTACTAAGTATGTCCTCCTAGTCTGACAGCAAACCATTGATGACTATTCTTTTAGTATGTTTTTGCAACTCATTGTGCATCCATCTTATAATTTCATCTAGATCACATTTCCCTAGTTTGCTTATGAGAATGTCATGAACTGCATCAAAAGCCTTCCAAAAAAAATAAAGATATGGCATATCCACTAGGCCAGTAACCCTTTCGAAGGAAATGAGGTTGGTTTGGCATAATTTGTTCTTGACAAATGCCTGCCAGCTATTACTTATAATCCAATTATCCTCTAGATGCTTACAACTGATTGTAAATAATTTGTTCCAATATCTTTCCTGGCATTAAAGTTAGGCAGACTGGTCTATAATTCCCTGGGTCCAACATGTTCCCCTTCGTAAAGACAGGTATGATGTTTGCTTTCTCCAGTCTTCTGGGACCTAAACTGCCCTCCAGGAATTCTCAAAGATAATTGCTAAAGGTTCTGAGGTTGCTTCAGCTAATTCCTTCCATATCCAAGGATGAATTTCACCAGGCCCCATCAACTTGAGTACACCTAACTTATTTAAATGTTCTTTGATATGTTCTTTCCCTATTTTGGCTTGCATTCTTTCCTCCTTGTTGTTAACAGTAATTGCGTTGAGTGGTCACCATTAACCAACAGACCAGATTTCTGGAGCATGAATCCACAACAACAAGATGTTACTAGCAAATTACAGAAGTTACTTTTTATTAATTTCATTTGTTTCTTCATAATTTTGTTAGACAATTTATATTTTGCAATACAGGAGTCTGCTCTTATTCAAATGAAACTTTCAGCTCAATAGCTAGTGCACTCACATAAGCATAAATAAAGATGGTGCTGCTGTCAGAGAAGTATCAGAACTGCTTAGGCTGAAAGAATGAATATTAGATTAAAAGGAAAAAGAAATAACTATTAAACTAATTTAAGAACCCATACTTAGGCTCATTTACCACCTTCAGCAATCCTGCAGGAATTACAAACTGATTGGCGAGAACGGTCATATCACGTAATTGGCAGTCATCTACCAATCAGTTAGGTGGGTGAAAAACAAATGCATTTAAGGGACTAGAATGTAACTGATTTTTGTCCCCTGAAACCCATTTATAAAACCAGGATGAAGAAAAGCATTAATTTCCACTCGATCTTGAAATCTGCAGCACCATATCTTTTCCTGAGGTTGTTGGTAGATTAAAATGACTGCATTAGGCATACATGGCCAAATCCTCCCAGCTTACATTCACACAACCACCCTGAAGTCAATGGGCCTGATTCTGACGTCTCATTCTAGGTTTAGCCTGGTGTATATAAGTAGGCTTGGAATGAATCTATTAAAATCATTAGTTGTCTGTAAACTTTAATTTCACCAGATGCACAGAAATAGATGAAAAAAAATATGCATTAACAGTAGTTAGTTAGTACAGGGAGCAGTTTGTCATCCCCAGGCAGGAACTGTTCAGCAGCTGGCAGCTACTGCAGTCATGGCAGCACGAGGATACATTCCTACTGACAATGACCACGTGGCTGGGCCAGGAACACTTGCCCAGAGCAGCAGTGATTAAGTCACAGACAGCTACAACAGCTGCCAAGCAGTGCTGGAACTGCAGATCTGCTTGACCTCAAAGTTTAGGAAGAGCATGAATGCTATTACATTTGTGGCAGGGGCCCAACTTCACTAGTACAGTAAGAGTTGCCAAATTTGTCATTTTATGACAGTAATGGGTTGTAAAAAAAGCCTTAGAGGAATAGTGCAGAGAATACCCTGACCTCAAACTCAAAACAGAGGAAAAGTCTGGGAAGGGAGATGAGGATAGTTTGCACCACAAAGTTTATAAAACACATAAGTCTTCAGAAAGGCAAATCATGTTGCTTAACATTTGAACAGGATGTCTCATTTGAAATTAAGAGTCAAGCAAAGGTAACCAAAGCTTCAACAGGAGCCTGTTTGAGAAGAACGATACAAAAGAAAGAAGCCCAGCTGTGGATTTTCTATACAATATAGTGCATGCTTTGAGGAGAGTCCAATGAATGGTTTCTATAGTTTGAGCTTTTTATTAGCTCTGCTTTATAAGTATGCAGCAGCAGCACACACTGGCCCAGAACACTCTCAACTGGAAGAAAAATACCTGCCTCACATTTTTGCTCACCACCAAGCTGCAATCAAAGATCTTTGGAGTGGTCAGAAATTCTCCTTAGTAATTAAATGAAACCCCAAAGCTTTCCAGACTGCCAGCAATGAAAGTTCTTGCAGTGTTCAACAGTGACCAAAATACATAAATAAATACTATACTATTGAAATCATCTGTTGTTCCATGCAATGTAGGGGTCATTTTCATTTAGATTCAAGATGTGTTGTGAGAGTACAGCCAAATGTGGGAAAACTATGCACCAATTTACAGACTCTCCTTGATATACATGCAATGTTTAATAAAGGACTTGAAAGAAATGTATCCACATCTGCTGCACATTCCATGTATTGCTCATCTTATGCACGGATGTATTGATCAGGCAATACATTCTGGGACATGTGATACCTTTTCCAGTGAAATTTAAACATGCCAACAGGCAAAGGTGAAGAGAGGACTGCCTGAGCAGAGCCCCCAGCTTTACTGAATTTTGGAAAGCTATTCATTTTATTTTGGGATAATACAAACAACACAAATAATATATATACACACGTAGCATCTTTCATCTAAAGATCACAAAGGGCTTTAGCTTCACAACACTCTTGTTGTATTTTTAATTAGCCATTTTGATTCCCATTACAGACTGACAAACTCAAAATATACCACAAGCATAGCAGCTTGGTAAAGTCTGCAGATAAAGTTAGCATTTTTATATTGACAGTTCTTAAAAGCAAAACTCTGTCAAACTACCATTGGTTCTGGCATGGCACTTTGAACTTGAAGCAAGGCTGATTTTGACTCCTTTTCTGGTTCAAATTGTAGTTTGCACAATTCAGATCAACGGCAAATTATATTAATTTTCACACAACTGTCATTAGTGACGCTGAAACAGATCTACGGTAATTACAAACCACTTTAAAACAGATATTATTTGTGAGACCATTACCCCTAATATTGTTTTTGGCAGGCACTTTGCTCTGCTGTATTTTTACATGGTGTCGATGTATAGGCCAGTAGACAAATATTGTGTTGTAAATAATGCAGCACGTCTCAGTGGGCAAGTAGTACCACAGTGAGCTTAGCACAGAACACAAACAATCCTGTTGATTGCTATACTCTCAGGAGTGTGCCCAGTATTGAGATACTTCACTTGCTGCTATGTTCCCTTGGTAATGAAAGATTTGTATCTATCTATCATGATGTGGATTTCAAGTATCATGGACTTTAAAAAAAAAAGTATGCATCATTTTGGCTTGTTTTGCTAACATGAGCCCAAATCACAATTTTGTTTTTTATTGCTAATTTCAAGATGCCTTCTTTCCTTCTGAGAATTTATTTCAATCACTCATAAATTTAAAATGGATGTCAGCTGATTCACTTTGCTATTAGGACTGTGGGAAAATGGCATAATATTTTAATCTTTTCCACAGCAGGCTATGCATGTCCCCCAAACAAAACTGTGATTACACACACACACACACACACACACAAAAAGTTGGCACAAAAAGGAATGCTAAAACAAAACCTACTCATGTCTAAAATGTAGAAGAAACTGTTCAAGAACATTTCATGCTAGTGGAAACATTACTTATATAAAGCTGGCCAGGTTAGAGATAGATGAGCTCAGTGCAACTTTCTATTGTTGATGATGAAAGGGAGCCAGATATTTGTCAATAGGTTTTCCCTGGGCTTTGATTCATACTTTTGCTCAGCATCGCCTCTTTCCTGTATATTCCTGGTGCTACTACACACACCTCCTCTTTCCATCACCACCATTTCACCTGTGTGGCTCAGCCATTGAGACAAGTGCTGCACAATCCCTATTGCTAGGGAATTTTTTTTTCTGAGTAGCACTAATATGTGGCTAAACATCAGGGGGTGCTGGAGAACTGCTGACTGCAACGTGTATCAGCATGATCTTTCTCCTATACACTAATATATTTATGTCAAATGTATCCAAGGTTTAATACCATTGAAGTGAATGAAGTTACACCAGGGATGAATTTAGCCCACTGTTTATTCAGTGTTCTCAGTCTCTAACATCCTGAGACTCAAGCTGCTGCGGCTCAGGTTAGAGGCACAGATTGCTGGGCTACTTGCTAAGGGAGTGAATCTGAAGCTACTCCCCACAATGGGACTCAGCTGAGGTTCTTCGGGCACAGAGTTAGCAGAATAAAGCCATTACTGGGCAGAAAACACTGGGATTTTGAGATTCTGCTTCCCCTCCCTCCAATTTTCACAGTGCAACTCTCAGCTTTGTATAGGAAAATTCTCCCAGCATACATCCAGTCATTCATGTTGATGATTATGGATTTGTTTATGTGGGAGCAAAATGCCAATTTCGCCCTGCAAACAGTACGGTATTTGAGATTACAGAAAATAAGTGGTTTATGAAAAAAACAAAAACCAAGCACACTTTCATTTTGACCTAAAAGTTTTCCTTGCTGACAAAGAACTTAACACCTTCTTGTTTTTAAATATATCTGAGCTTTGCATGTTGAAGCAGCCCTGAAATTGGTTCAGGGAGATTCTAATGGGACAATGCAATAAAGTTGCACTGTGACCCTTAATCACAGAGTTTTATTTGCAGATAAAAATATCCATCTCCTTACATCTGTGAATATATAACAGAAACAAGAAACAAACAAACAAAAAAGTGCCAGGTACTTGTTTTTTTTGGCATAGTCTTGATAGATGAACCGGAGGGAGACTGAGGTGGGCCAAAAATCTCAGTGCAGTTTTAAAAAAAACCTCCTCTAAATTTTACCTGTGCTTTACTGATCTCTGGAGTTCAGCTAAATGCTGAGACTATTCATACAGTCCTGTACTTATATAGTACTTCTTATCTGAAGATCTCATAAGGTAGGTATTGTTATCCCAATTTTACACAAAGGCACAGGACTGTCAAGTAACTTAACCAAGATCTCACAATGAGACAAGCAGAGTTGGGAACAGAACCCAGGTCTCCCAACTCCTAAGTGGCAAACATGAGGCAACAGTGCTTCTTCCATGCAAATGCATAGGAAGTAACCAACTAGCCTCATTGTTCTGGAAAAAATATTTACTATACTACAATTTTTTCCATGCATCATATAAAATCAGAATTTATTGCGTTCGTATGTCAGATGCATATTTATTACAAACTGAAATAAATCCAGATGAATTAATATTAAATACAACTCAGCCTTTCACAGATAAATACAAGGTTGAACAATTTAGCATAAGCAGTTAGCACATATTCTAAGGGATTGTGATGCTGTATGATTGAACATGACCATTTAGGTCATTGATATGACTACTGTTTTACAATTGTAACAAAGCTTGTACAAAGTGTATCATGTAAGTGTCAATGGAAAAGTTATAATCCATCAAATATGATTATCCTATGAGCAGCTGGGGCTGGGGCTGGGGCTGGGGCTAGGGCTAGGGCTGGGGCCGGGGCCAGGGCCAGGAGCGGAGCGGAGCTGGGTGGTGCTCCCTCCCTGCCCCCTGTGGGTGCTGGCCCAGGCCCTGGCAACACCCCCAAATGGTCATCCATGCCCCACAGGTGGGAGCACCCTACAATTTGGAGACCTCGGGACTAATGCTTATATAAGTTTGGTTGTTTTTCTATTACATATGTTTATGCAGCTATTGAAAAAACTATTCCTGAATTTGAGTTTTTATCCAGCTGTGTGCTTGACTATAAAACCTTTTATCTTTATGCCCTAGCTACAGGTAAACATTACTTATTTAAAGCAAAAATTGACTACTGACCAAAGATATTGCCCTGTTAAATATTTACAGAGCCAGGGGAAGAAGCACTCAGAGTTATACACACCGCCATTGTGAAGTACATTTACAAGTGACTCTGGAGCCAGTGCTAACACAGCAAAAGAAATTAATTACTATAACTTTATTTACCAAAGCACTGATGCTTACTTCTTGCTGCTCACACACAATCCTCTTAAACTATAAAAAGTCCAGCATCTGCCTGTGCTAATTTAAAGAGACAAAAGTTGGTGAGGAAATATCTTTTATTGGGCCTGTCATAGCATTCTTTTTTAAATCTGAACCTTAGAGTCCAGGAATGAGATACTAGCATGAATTTTCCTAAGCTTAATTACCAGCTTAGATTTGATAGGCTGCCACCACCCAAAAATATAGTGTTTTGGGGCACTCTGACCTCCCCAACCCTCCCTGGGGACCCCAAGAACCCAGATCCCTTGGGTTCTTAAAACAAGGAGAAATAAACCATTCCCCCACCTTTCCCCCTCCCAGAATTTCCCTCCCTGGGCTATTCTGAGAGATACTGATCCAACCTCTTAAATTACCATACAGAGAAGCATCTCCCTTCCCTCTCACAAAGAGGCAAACAGATTCAAGGAAAACAGAGAGAGATTCTATCTCTCCCTCCTCCCGTCTCCCCCACCAGTCCTGGTGAGTTATCCCAATCCCCTGGGATAAAACAAGGGAAACAAGAAAAAAATCAATCAGGTTCTCTAAAAAGAAATCTTTTAATAAAAGAAAGAGAAAGTAAAGAATTATCTCTGTAACTTCAAGATGTAAATATACAGGGTCCTATAGCTTACAGATACCAGAGAGAGACTTTCCCCCCAGTACCAATACAAATCAAAATATTCCCAGCAACTACACATATAAAAGTTAACCAGCCAGATCCACAATTGCAAATAGAGTAAAACAATTAAAAAACCTAAACCGCCTGGTTTTTACCTTCTATTTGAAAAGAAACTTGGAGAGCCTGTAGTAATGTCTGGTCTTTCTCAGACCCTCCGAGAGAAGGACAAAGAACTCACACCCAAACTTCCCTCCACCCGAATTTAAAAGTATCTTGTCTTCTGATTGGTCTTCTGGTCAGGTGTCCAGTTTCCTGCTTGTAACCCTTTACAGGTATAAGAGACATTAACCCTTAACACTCTGTTTATGACAGGGCCAACTTCAACCACCTTGTCTCTCTAATATCCCAGGACCATCACAGCCACAACAGCACTGCATACATTAATTTAAAAATTTTTCAGTGAGGAAGGCAAGACCTCTCTAACACACAAATAAAATATGCCAGAAAGGGAGGAAGCTATTGGATTCCATTTGCTTTCTTGGATATATTTAATGGGTTCTTGGCTGTTATATTTAATGGGAAGAGGGGAGGGAAAGAAATATTGCTACCTAATGCACAGTGCTGAAAAGCATATAACCCAAAGAATATTGTGTAATTGAAGTAGTCATTTAATTTAAAAAAATTCAGAATATTTCCTTTCAGTTGTATGGTACAGTGATATCTAGGTATAAAAGCAGTTACTCTTCCAACAAGCCAGGCTATCCACCTTCCAACAAGCCAATAAGTAACATTTACATTTAAAGGAACACTGTCAACTCTGCATCTAATAAATTAAGGGGAAAAGAAAAAAGTTTCAGCGGCACTTGCCCTTCAGCACCCCATCAATTTTTGTGGCACTAGAGACAGATTTTCCTATTTTGAAAATGTTTTTTTCTTCTCTGTTGCAGGTGAAGTGGGGCAATGATGAAATGGACCAAATAGTGGAACTGAGTCAACAGGCATTGGGCACTTCTCACTCCCTCGGGGTACTTTGAAAATCCTAATCAGCGTCCTTTTGTCAGTGACCAGGACATGGGCACCTGTGCCTAGAGGTCAAAGCCAGAGCTGGTAGCTAGGAATCAAGACCCAGGGTCAGAACCAGAGTCAGAGGCCAGATGCTAGAGCCCAGGCTCAAAGTCACAAGTCAGGACCAACAGCCACGGGTCAAAGTTAGGGTTACCTGGACCAAGGCAAGAGCAGAGCTGGGTCCAAGCAGGAGGAGAGCAAGAACAAGAGCTGGAGCAGGAGTTATTCCAGCTGTGGGCAAATACTTTGAGTAACCATTGAACTGCCAGGCTTCAGAATTGGTATGCTGACTCTTCCAACCAATCAGACCACCTACTACAGGCAAGCCTTTCTGATATAAAATATGCAATTAAGCTTCAATGACAACATTTAAATCATACATAATGCTATTTGCTTTCAAAGAGCTTTTCAAGCTAACAGAGGAATTCTCACAGGTAGAGCTGGGTGAAATTTTTAGACCAAAAATTTTTTGGGGTGAAAAATGTAGTTTTGGAGTCATCAAATCACTTCATGATTTCATGTAGATTTTACCAAATTGTTTTGGGAAAAACTCTTAAAAATCCCTCCCCCCCCAATGCAGAATGTTTTGTTTTGACATTTTATAAAGAAAATCATTTTTAGTTCAAAAATTTTGTTCTGAAATTTAATTTTATTTTTAAAAGCTCAGCAATGTTTTAAAATACTCAAAATCAAAATGAAATGTTTTCTTTAAAATCTTTTGAATATAACTTTGAGTCAACAAAATTTTTGAAAAAATTATTTTTTTTTAAAAAAAATTGCACATTGGACCAATCTTTTTGAAATTGCCAGCAAATGGAAAAATCCTTCATTTGCCCAGCTGTACCCAAAGCACTTTTGGAAAGTACAGAGTATTCCATAGAGAAGGGCCCTACTTCTCAGATCCAGAGCCAAACCTCCCTAAAGTTTGGTTGCTTTTAGATCTAGGGTTTTCATTCAATCCATTATATTACATGTTAGGCACAGGCTGAAAGTTCCTATCTTCAAATTCAGGGGATAGAGAGTGGGTGTTTGATTCTGGAAGGTAGGTCAGGACCATGCCTAATTATAAGCCATATTTTATAGGCTGAAAAATGAAAGCAGAGTAGTTAAGTCATCAGGCAGTAGTTGCGAGGGCCAGAATTAGGAGTGCCTTGATGCCAGTCCTGATATCAGACCACTGGTTAGGGAGAGGTTTCTGGAGATTGCCTTCTTTACTAGGGTAGGACAATATGCTCCACAGCTTATGCACACAGAATGACCAGAAGTATAGCACTTTTGCACAAATCCATTCTCAAAAGCCCAGCTGCTCGCTATAACTTTCTACTTGGTATTATGCCATAGCAGATCTCGACAGAAATTCATAAACACCAGAAATAGATGTATACTCTTTGGGAATTTGGGAGGAGCCAGAGAGAAGCCACATTAGAATAGTAGACTCATTAGACTGGAAGGGACATTGCGATGTCTTCTAGTCCAGTCCCCTGCACTCAGGGAAGGACTAAGTATTATCTTTACCATTCCTGACAGGTATTTGTCTAACCTGCTCTTAAAAATCTCCAATGACGGAGATTCCACAACCTCCCTAGGCAATTCATTGCAGTGCTTAACCACTCTGACAGTTAGGAAGTTTTTCCTAATGTCCAACCTAAACTGCTGCACTGCAATTTAAGCCCATTGCTACCTGGCCTATCCTCAGAGGTTAAGGAGAACAAATCTTCTCACTTCTCCTCATAACAACCTTTAATGTACTTGAAAACTTATCCTGTCCCCTTTCAGTCTTCTCTTCTCCAGGCTACACAAACACAATTTTTCAATCTTCCCTCATAGCTCATGTTTTCTAGACCTTTAATCATTTTGTTGCTTTTCTCTGGACTTTCTCCAATTTGCCCACATCTTTCCTGAAATGTGGCACTCAGAACTGGACACAATGCTCCAGTTGAGGCCTAATCAGTGCAGAGTAGAGTGGAAGAATTACTTCTTGTCTCTTGCTTACAACACTCCTGCTAATAGATTCCAGAATATTTGCTTTTTTTGCAACAGTATTACACTGTTGACTCATATTTAGCTTGTGATCCACTTTGACCCCCTCCCAAATCCCCCCCAAAACTCCTTCCTAAGTATTTCCCATTTTGTATGTGTGCAACTGATTGCTCCTTTCTAAATAGAGTACTTTGCATTTGTCCTTATTGAATTTCATCCTATTTTCTTCAGACCATTTCTCCAGTTTGTCCAGATCATTTTGAATTTTAATCCTATCCTCCAAAGCACTTGCAACAGCTTGGTATCATCCGCAAACTTTATAAAGTGTATCTAAATCATTGATGAAAATATTGAACAGAACTGACGCGGAACTGATCCCTTCAGTACCCCACTTGCAGCTTGACTGTGAAACACTGATATTTTCTGGGAATGGTTTTCCAGCCAATTATGCACCCACCTCATAGAAGTTCCATCTAGGTTGAATTTCCCTAGTTTGTTTATGAGGCAGTCATGTGAGACAGTATCAAAAGCCTTACTAAAGTCAAGATATACCACATCTACTGCTTCCTCCCTATCTGCAAGACTTGTTACCTTGTCAAAGAAAGCTATTAGATTGGTTTGACACAATTTGTTCTTGACCAATCCATGCTGTCTGTTACTTATCACCTTATCTTCTAGGTGTCTGCAAATTGTTTGCTTAATTATTTGCTCTGTTATCTTTCCAGGTACTGAAGTTAAGCTGACTGGTGTGTAATTCCCCAACTTGTCCTATTCCTCTTTTTATGGTTTTGCACTATATTTGCCCTTTTCCAGTCCTCTGGAACCTCTTCTTTCATTACTTTTTAAAGATAACTGCTAATGGCTCACATATCTCCTCAGCTCCTTCAGTATTCTAGAATGTATTTAATCAGGCCCTGGTGACTTGAAGACATCTAACTCGTCTAAGTAATTGTTAACTTGTTCTTTCCCTATTTTAGCCTCTGATCCTACCTCGTGTTCACTGGCGTTCTCTAAGTTAGATGTCCAATTGCTACCAAACTTTTTGGTGAAAACTGAAACAAAAATAGTCATTTAGCATTTCTGCCATTTTCACATTTTCTGTTGTTGTTCCCTCCCCCGACATTGAGTAACAGACCTACCCTGTCCTTGGCCTTCCTCTTGCTTCTAATGTATTCATAGAATGTTTTCTTGTTACTATGTATAGTGCCTTGGTACAAAATATAACTCAGTACTCCCTTTGATCTTAAGCAATAGTTTACTATCAGCACCTATTAGTTTACTGTCGGCACTCCTTGGTCATGCATTAAACAAATATATCAGTGGATTTCTAAGAATAGAGGGGTCATATTGAAATAATGATAGTGTGTTGGCTTGATCTCATATTTCTTGGCTTACAACTCTTCCTTGGTTCAGACCTGCATGCAACTGGTAGATCCATTTGTAGTGGAAAGTCTATGTGGCTTATAAATTGAAGAAATCTCTGTGGAGCTAGTGTAGTGCTTGTTCTCCTCAGACAAATGCAATGTGAGAGAGTGTGAGGGGCTTGTGGGGAAGAGAGATAACTGAAAGGGAAAGAGGAGAAAGCAGCAGAAGAATATGGCTAACGTTCTTTTCTTCTCATCTGTTAATCAGCATTTGAGGGATGTTTGGGGAGGCATAGGAAGTGTTACGCTGGAGGGTTTGCTGGTTACCTTTCATTCGGCAGAAATGAGGGAGCAGTTAAATGCCCCTTTGATTAGATTGCAGTTGTGTATATGTCTGTCTGAGACAGAAGCAGAACACCAACAGGAAAGCAAACAGGATGAGGAGGGGGGAAAAAAACGGCCAGGAGACAGCTAGAGAAGTACTTTTAACTTGGCCCTAGGAAGAAGTCAAAAGAGACAGAGCTTCTTTTGGGCAGAGTCTGGCTGGAAAGAGGTTTGAAACTGTAAACAAGGAAACTGCTCCCTCTTGTTTGTTCCTGCTGTATTTAGAGAAACAGGATTTTGTGTAGATTCTTCGTAAATAAAAAGGACTCACAATCAATTTCTCCTCCTAATGGAAACAACCCACAAGATCCCAAATATTGGCTAACTACTTGGGCCAAAGGGGGCAACAGAAGGACAGCTGAGGCCTCAAAGTTCAAGTGCAGATTGTGGAACTATCAACTAGAACATTGGGACTTAAAGGTTCTGTGAGTGTTGGGTAAAATCTGTTTCTGACCTGTTTTA
The DNA here is from genome assembly GCF_025201925.1 of Gopherus flavomarginatus. Classification (NCBI taxonomy): domain Eukaryota; kingdom Metazoa; phylum Chordata; order Testudines; family Testudinidae; genus Gopherus; species Gopherus flavomarginatus. The sequence continues at coordinate 25,680,452 of NC_066619.1, forward strand.
TGTAATGTCCATCTTGGATTTGTAAAAGGACAGCTAAGCCTCCATCTTGGATACCCTTCTCCTCAAATTATTTAGTGCCCTTTCGTCCTTTTTCAAATCAAGGAGGGGAAAGGTCAGGGCAGTTAGAGTCATGTAACAGCCATAATCTGCCTAGCAACTGCCGGTTATTTAGTGAGTGGCATGCCTGTCACTCAGGGATGTCCATCTGAGTGGCAGCCAGAGTCCCATACTACACTACACTAAACATATACTTCTCCACCAGGGAGCGGATGAGAGAAAGAACAAACCACATATGATGTTGGTCACATCACTTAATTCACTACTGGAAGGCATTCAGATTCTATAGTGATGAAGACAGTACAAGAACCTGGACAGGATAAGAAAGGCCTCCTGGGCATTTCTTTGAGTAAGGGGAATACTCCACTGGTGAGCTAAAAATCGCTTTAGGGAAGCTTTGTTTCACTGGTGCAAGCTCCTGCATCAGAGAGATTTGGTCCTGAGGTTTATTTACAAATATAAATGAAACAGTAGAGCCCTACAGTTCAATAGCAGCTCATAGGGACTACATGTGGTTATTGATGTGAGCAATAATAGTTTTGTGTGTTGGCATAGGATGAAAAATAGTTAATGAGGCCTTTGATGACAAGACTACTATTTCTAGCATATGGACCAAATTCTGCACTGATATACAGCCTATGGTCTATATAGTTAATTTTTTTAAATTGAAAAAACAGTGCCAGACTCCCAGATGCATTCCCCGCCCCTTTCCCTCCCCGCATCCCTCCGGTACCAAATACAACAAACAAGATTTCTCAAAAACAATCAAGTAGAGAAAACCCATAACACATTTTTTTGTGGGAAAGGGAGAGTGTGATCAATAAAAGATCCCTTCCTAATCCTCACACACAACAGATTTAATATGTGAAATTTACCACAGCCAAATGGATGACTAATTGTAAAAGTAAGGGTATTATTGGTAGTTCTCATTTTTACAGCACTTTAATGTTCAAACAGTGCTTTGAACACATAACTAATTTATCCTCACAATAGCCCTAAGAGGTAGGTGGGTAAGTATTCTTATCCCCATTGTACTGATAGGGAAACTGAGGTGCTTAATTGGTCACTGTTAGCCTGTGTTCCCATTGCTGTTCTTATTTTCCCTCCCTCAACTCTTCCATTGTCTGCTAAAAACACCCACTGCATATGGTCTTAATCTAGATTGCAAACACTTACTACATTTCTCAGCTGTTGTACTATATGTCTGTACAGGCCCTGTAACAAAGGGGCCAGATCCTCACATAGTCATTCAGATGCAAATGTAATACAAATAGTAACTGTTACAGCCAGCAGCAGCACCACCACAACATAAGGAGGGCCTGGCTGACTAACTTCTCCCCTTGCCACTTGCTACACTCTGTGACACTTGCCATATGTGTTCTTTCTCTCTGCCCATGTTTAAGGCTTATTACTGCAATTTATTGAGCGTCTCTGGAGTGAGTTATGTTTGGACTAAGTAAAGAGACTGTAAGACTAAAATACAAATTATCTTGTTTCCTCAGAGTTGCAGACAAGACTGTAAATGTAATTTGGGTTAGAGATAAGCAAGCATTAAAAATATCTGTTATTCCTTTCTCATAAGCAGCAGGGAATAAAATATCTGTGGGACACAGTGATAAATAACTAAAATGCAGTTACTTTTAAGCTAGAATTGTAAAAAACAAAAAACATTGTTTATTTCAAAACACACCAAATTTGCTCTATTAGGCCTGTCAACTCCATTGACAGGCATACCTAAGACCAGCATTTGGCGTGTGGACTGGAATTTTTCATGGGAGTTAGTCACTTAATGTAAGAAATACAAGTGCAAGAAGAATCAGTGGAGCCACAATTCTCAAAAGTCTCTATTATCTGCATAACATCAGCAAGCATCACCTACCTATTTATACACTAACAAACACTAAACATAGGTAAATATGCATATGCTCTATGTATTATGAAAATATTGGATTATTCTGTTAACCCTTCCCTAAACACTGGTAAAACATCAGAGAGTGCACTGGCTCTGATCCCCAAGAAACAATCCTGGCAGCACTTTGAAACAATGGAGATAGTTATTTGATATTTTGTAGTATCTTTCACCTTGAAGGCTCAGCTTGGCAGGACTTTTCATTTGGCTCTTTCAAGCGGCCATTTTACTTTTACAGGGATGTAGCCCTTGTATTCCAAGTAACACAGGAAGTGTTTTCCTATTTTGTAATTGCTATAGGTTTTTAATGCTACATTGTAACTAGAGCTGATTGGGAATTTCCCACAAGAATGCTTTGACAGAAAATACCCTTTTAGTAAAACCAACATTTTCTGCAGGCCCCAGACAGGGACTGGAACATGGACAGGTTGGAGCTCAAGGGGAGAAGGGGCCAAGTCTGGGGTAAACAGGCTGAAGAGTCTGCACCCACCAGAGCACACTCCCCTCCAGAGCTTTGAGGACAGTGTTCTCTTGTGGGCACAGACTCTTCTGACCATGCCCCCTAAACTTTGACCCCTTCTGCCCCATCTCCTCCAATGTGTTTCCATTCCAATGCTGTCTCTTCCCTACCGCAGCTCCTTGTCCTGGTCTCATTCTCCTCACATAGGCAGTCTCACTCCTCAGACTTCGCATCTCAGTTCATCTCCTTGCCCAATTAATCCCAGTATCCCCCACTTCAACTCCCATCTAAGTTTACCTCTTCTCCCCTTCCCCTGCTAGTTTCTATTTCCTTCCCTCCGCACCCCCTTGCAGATTCTTTGTTTCAGTTGAATCAACCCACCCCTCCCATAGGTTTGGCTGTTGTCCCTTCTGTACTAGAATCAAGCAGGCTCCTCCTCCACACTTCCAGGGCCCAGCAGAGAATAATTGAGAGTACAGGAGAAATAAGCTTTCCATTCTCATTTCAGGTGACTGGGCCTGGCACAGCCTGCAACAGAGGTCCCCAAAATGTGGAGTGGGCCTCTCTAGGGGGGCATAGAGGAACATTTGGGGTCCACAGGTGGAAGGGAGGGAGCACCACCCACCTCTGCTCCTGGCTGCATGCACAGGGCCTTGGCTGCTGGCCTCGACCCTTGGTCAAGGCTCTGCTCCCGCCCCTAGCTGTGACCCCAGCCTCAGCCCTTTTACCTCCGTCTGTGCCATGAGGAGCGGGCATGGACAGAAGTAAGGGGAGGCATGAGGTAAAAAGTTTGGGGCCCACTGGCCCACAGCAACCCTGAGCTGTAACTGCATGGAAAGTCCTGCTCAGCCTCCTGCTGCACCAAACTAGAACATGTCCGGTGTGGACAGAATCACTGAGACAGCCGAGAAAACTAAAGAGACTCTACTGAGCATGTGCAAACTGCAGTTTTTCAAAGGCTTATAACTTGGCCAAATTTGGGTAGATTTTCACATGGATGGAAAAAGGCATATCCCTCACACAAAGGCCATGCTCCAGCCAAATTTCAAATCCATGCTTCAAAGAAAAGGTTTCAAGAATTTTTTAACATGGACAAAACAACGTGTTTTTTCCCTAGCCTCATTCTTGAAAATGGCCAAACTGTTACAGCTGAAATTTCCTAAAAAATTCAGCCCGACGCAGACAGCTCGCATGGAAAATTTCAGCTCAAACAGTTAAAATTTGGCAAAGTCATGAGTAACTGAAACAAGGTCTTCATAATGGGAAATGTTGGACAACCTTCATAACAGATAGTGCCATCAGCCCCGCCTATAACATATGTACATATTTACAACATCAAGATCACAGAACTATAATTCCCTTTGAAGTCAGTGGGACCCCATTTTGTAGCCAAAGAGAATTTAGCATTAAAATATTGCTTTAAAAATAATCAAGGAGAGCCCAAGAGCTGAACCCCAACTCGAACAAAAAGTTTAAATGGAAGACAAAGCAAAAATGTATACGACACACATTCTGTTCTTTGTTCATTTGTTTTCCAACCCAGATCATTTGTTAAATTTTGTCTTTTATTGCAGATGCTTATAACCTAGCTGTTTTCCCCCTCAGATCACCAAACATGACTTATAATTAATTAATTAATTTTTTTCTTTAAAAGGTCATTGCCTTCAACTTCTGTCAGAATGCACTCTCATGATTTTGTCCACCACTAAGAAGAGTAAGAAAATATAATGGGTACTTTGTGAGCATACTGCAGGCTTAGCCAGTTAACTTGGCAAACAAAATATAGCTGCAAGTAACAGAGCCCAAGCAATGAAATTTGGTTTCAATCTGGTTCACTTGCAAAATGATCTGTGGAAAAGAAAACTACTATAAATTCAAATTAATTTTCTTCAGTAGATTTTACTCTACTGCTAACTACTTTTACTCTACTGCTTCATAACAGATAGTGCCATCAGCCCCGCCTATAACATATGTACATATTTACAACATCAAGATCACAGAACTATAATTCCCTTTGAAGTCAGTGGGACCCCATTTTGTAGCCAAAGAGAATTTAGCATTAAAATATTGCTTTAAAAATAATCAAGGAGAGCCCAAGAGCTGAACCCCAACTCGAACAAAAAGTTTAAATGGAAGACAAAGCAAAAATGTATATGACACACATTCTGTTCTTTGTTCATTTGTTTTCCAACCCAGATCATGTGTTAAATTTTGTCTTTTATTGCAGATGCTTATAACCTAGCTGTTTTCCCCCTCAGATCACCAAACATGACTTATAATTAATTAATTAATTTTTTTCTTTAAAAGGTCATTGCCTTCAACTTCTGTCAGAATGCACTCTCATGATTTTGTCCACCACTAAGAAGAGTAAGAAAATATAATGGGTACTTTGTGAGCATACTGCAGGCTTAGCCAGTTAACTTGGCAAACAAAATATAGCTGCAAGTAACAGAGCCCAAGCAATGAAATTTGGTTTCAATCTGGTTCACTTGCAAAATGATCTGTGGAAAAGAAAACTACTATAAATTCAAATTAATTTTCTTCAGTAGATTTTACTCTACTGCTAAAATCCAGTCCCCATTTCTTTTACTGCAGAGAATAGTTGTCTTTCTCCAATACCGCTATACCAGTGCTATAAATGATTTCTGACTAACATTTTCTATCTCACTGGTAAAAAATATCCAAACCTACAAAACCGAATTTATAGGTAACCCCGTGTAATGAAAACATATTAACAACAAGTCTTCATAGTTAGCGATATGGAACTGCAGGCTCATAGAGGAAAATACCTTTCTTCCCAAAAGGTCCAGTCTCTGAGTTCGTGTCAGCTGGGATGGTCTTAGGATGTTGTGACCTTGCTGCATCCATAGCTGCCTGCACCACCAATGAGTTGGGTGCTGGATGGGTGAAAAAAGGAACTCTGCTCCTTCAGCCAGGTTAAAACAGCATCTCTCAGCTCTTCGAGGTGTGGGGGCCCAAGATGCTAGGATATACCAGACTAGTCTGGCTGGTTTCATGTTGCCCTCATTAACTGGAAGCGCCATCTTGCTTGGACCTGGATTTTGCCGAACGTCAAGTAGCTGGTGTTGGGAATCTTGGACCTACTTTAGTGGGATCTGAAGGTCATTTGCTATCTTCTGCAGTAGCTCCTGGTACTGCCTATGATCATCTGGCAGAGACAGCAGGGATGGAGTGATTGCTTTGTCTGGAGACAAGGAGGAGACAGATCCCTGTCAGTACTGTCAGCACCTGTGGATCTGTATCAGTTTCCTCCTCCTCACAATCAGATGGAACCAGCAGATGTCAAGTGGACAAAGTCTGGTAGGATTTTTGGACGGACTCAGGACATCTGCCATATGCATCCCACGGACCCTAGTAGGGCCATTATCAGGGTTGACTGGTTGAGGGGGACCTCATGGCATTGGGTACTGGCAGTCCCTGGCAAAGTCATATCTGGTTTGGATCTCCCACTCCCTGTCAGGACTCATCCCCCTCTGTGAGGAGATAAAGGACCAGCCAGAGCATCAGACTCGTCCAAGTTGGAAACATGCTCTTGCTCCACTGGTGGGAATGGTGGTACCGGAGGTGAATACTCCTGCCTTAAGGCTGAGGCAGAGATGGTTCCTGTGTTACTGAAGTAATTTTGTCCTCAGCAATGTTCCTCAGAAGGACTGGGCCAAAGAGGAGAGGGGACTGAGAGTAAGAGATAAAGATATTCAGTGAGACCTAAGTGTCAAACAGGTCCTGGTGTTCAGGGCATTCTGGTGGTTGGGACCGATGGTTCTGATGTATCCCAAGACATTGTGAGCAGATGGTCCTTCAAAGGATTGGCTGCTACTATCAAAGAATATGGTCCAGCATTCTTGGATGGAGCTGGTGGATGCCAATTTTGATATTTAGGAGTTGGAGCCTGCAGTGGAATTGACAGATCCTCTTTCTTTTTATAGAATCATAGACTTTAAAAGGTCAGAAAGGACAATTACGATCATCTAGTCTGACCTCCTGCAAAGTTGGGGTTATTTCTTCCAATGTGCATTACTTTTTTATCCTTCTGTATGGAAGGGTCTTGTGTGGTCCTGAACTCTTGGGACCCATGCCAAAAGGCCCACCTGCCCTGTATGGGGAGGGATCTCTTCTCATAGGAACAGACCTGATGGGGATCTGTCCTTGTAACCCTGAGAATGGCCCTTACTCTATGGATGAGTCCTTGGGCTTGGCAGCTCTAGGCTTTACTCCCAAGCTTGTGCTTGGTAAGGCGCTGCTTGTCAGTTGGACAGTCTATGGGGGCATTGGGGTCTCCCTGGTTCAGATCAGAATGAGGTTTCAGTCTTCTCCATAAGGTGTTTCCCCAACTGAAGCTCATGAGCTTTGTATGTTTTCAGGGAAAATTAATGACAGATGCTGCACGTTGCAGATATAGTCATCTCACCCAAACATTGGAGATAGTGTTTATGGTCATTGCTCATCGAGAAGAAGCAAGGGTAAGAGATGCAATTCTTGATCATAGTTTCAGACTGTGGACAGGGACTCCCCAGCAAGGGGAAAAACAAGCTGTACTAACTATTCTATAAAAACTCTAACTATGCTAATATAAAAACTATTCACAGTATCTATTTCCAGGCTATAAAAAAGAAGCTAGATAAATCTGTGGACACACATGACTCTGACTCAGGCCATGCAGCAATAAAAAGGAACTGGAGAGGCATCGACCTGCACTGCCTCTTATGCTCTCAGTCTGGAGCGCAAGAAGAACAACTACATATGTGCGGGCCAATAGACACTGGTTGTTAAGAATTTCCAGGCTCGAGTGCATGGCACCATGCATACCCATGTGTAGGATACCCATTGGGACCACCACTCAAAGAAGATCTAGCAGTTACACAAAAGCAGTTAGGAATAAATGTCTAGATAGGCACTATCAGGGTATTCCCGTGGAAGACGGATGATGGCTTGCTAAGCTACAATTGCATACAAGCTATTTTTTAAGATATGTTTTCTCTGTAATGACTTTGTTCTGAATAAATAGTAATTTGCTTTATGAAAGTTGGCTAATCACTGGTTAACCCTGTTGTTGTCCTGGAAGAGAATGGGACTGTAGGTGTTAGAACATAAGAACGGCCGTACCAGGTCAGACCAAAGGTCCATCCAGCCCAGTATCTGTCTACCAACAGTGGCCAATGCCAGGTACCCCAGAGGGAGTGAACCTAACAGGCAACGATCAAGTGATCACTCTCCTGCCATCCATCTCCATCCTCTGACAAACAGAGGCTAGGGACACTAAAGTCAGACCTGTTGAGATAATCACAGTAAATTGCAGGATTCTGCAGCCTAGGATCCAGGTCTGGAGGGAGGGAGTTACAGGACCCTGCTCCAAGACAGATGATAGCTAGAGGCCTGAGACCAAAGGGGGGGTGCCCTTGAGGACACCCCAAAGGGGTGAGAGGTACAGTTAAATCAGGAACGATGAGTGCCATCTCCACTCTTGCAACCCACTGTATCCTCTTTAACAGGTTGTAGTCGTGAATGTTAACATTCCAGTCATGTGCATTTCCACACAAAATTTCAGTAATGCCAGTTATACTTACTACAGCACATGCCAGTTGTGACAAAAAACATGACCAAGCAGCTGGGAGGTAGAAGAGCTGGGGCAGAGTAAGGAAAGGGGAGTGCAAACTGCACATACTCAAAGGGTAACAAAGCTACTCAGCAGTGTTTAGACCTCAAAGGCCATCCCCCTCCCCTCAAGGTACACACTATTATACCTCAGACTGATCAACTTGATTACAGAATGTGTTTAACATTATTTGTCTAAAATATATTCAATATCGTGCAAGTCATTCTGAGGTTTAATAAATGGCTTATAAGGGCATTTAAAACTGCACACTTGTGTGTTTTCACACTCCCCTATATTTCATACCCCCACATGGCTGCAGTCCATGAAGTAAGTGCTTGGGGAATGTGGGTGATATGCAGAAGAGCACTGGAGGCATATGCTGTTCCACAGAGGTGTGCTATGCATGCAAGTTTTAATAGGAAAAATCCTTGTTCTGTGGCTTCTACCAAGTAGAAATAAGAAATGAATGAAAGATAATGCCACTAAATTGCAAACACCTTCCCAACAAATAAAGGTGCTTTTAGTCCAATACTTCACTGAATTAGAATATCCTCCTGGACATATGAAATCTGATGGGACTTACTATCTTAGATATACCCTAGCCTTGCAATTTTCTGATGCTCACGCTGCAAAGGGTTTAGAGGTGTTTTTATTCTTAATCCTCAGGCTGCTGCAGTTATGTATGGCACGCTTCAACCACATTCATTTGGCTGGCAAAGTGGAAAAACTGTGTCAGCCCAATCTTTAAATGTACGCTTTTCCAGATGTGGCTTTGCAATTACACCACATGTGTTTCTGTTATATACAATTATCTACACCATTTCTGTTGTAACAAAAATTAAAGTTAGCCCTGACCTTAAGCCCACAATCTATGAAGACCTGAATTTGGAATTTTTCACCCACTACATGTGTGTGTTGAGCGGCATGTATAGGAAAGCCATATATTTAACCTAGATCCTGGAATATTTACATAGTCCTTTCTCAAACAAGCACTCTCATTGGATGGGGCTTGTTTTCAATTAATTACTTCTCACTTACTTCTGGTAATGCTCAGAATGTGCTAAGCATTTTGCAGACATAAATGGTTGCATCAATGGACCCACTGATCATCCTATAATTGTGTGATGTTACCACAGCAACCCAAAGAAGGGGACAACATGCTGCACATACCATTTAGTCATTATAGGAACCTTACAGGTTTTATAAATCCATTACACACAGTGCAGGTTTTGGGGAAGGAGAGAGGAAGGTTTCTTAAATAATTTTAAAAGAGAGTTTTGACCCCTATTAAGGTCCAGGGCCATAAATCAAATACATCTCCAGCAGGAATGGATATGAGTGGTTTAAAAAAAAATTACCGTTGCCTACTTTTCATCAGTATATGAACTCAACATAGGGTAGGATCCAATTGCCAAAAGTCTTCTGATGACATTTCTAGAGCTTGGCAAAAAGCCTAGACATCTGAGTGCAAATTCGAATAACTGGAAAATAAATGGCCCACATTATGGCAAGCATAAGACAATGCACTGATACTACGCAGGGCCTGGTAAAACAACTATGGGCACAGTGGAAGCTATTGAAAATTATTTTGCTTAGAGGAAAAGTTATGCAAAGTGGGTATTATATACTCTGCTCCCATGGGCCTCACTTTATCCTCAAATGTATGCACCCTCGGTGAGAACCATGTCTGTGCATCTTAGAACAAATTTTAGCTGCATGTGTTGCACACTAGTTGAATAACTCCCTTTAAAGCTAACGGAAGGTGCAAGTATAACACCCTCTCCTCTCCTTGTGTATCTGGCTGAGCGTTCTGGTACTAAAGCTGGGAGAATAACGCAAAGAAAATTCTGTAAATACTTGCTCAAATTAAAAATTAAGTTTGCTTGGCTGTGTCGTCACATCCTTTTTGTGTTTGCTTTCTACAAATGAGTTTACTAGCAGGAATGTTCACAGAAACAACACATTTTAAGTACTAGGGACTGTTCACCAAAAATGAATTTATAATGAAGAATAATCATACTGGAAATTTGATTCTAAGATTGGCTCTGCCTTTCAGAGAACAGAAATAATATGCAATGGATGTGATCAATCAAAACTAACCACCACAACTCAAATTATGAGTTCATGGATTTGCAGTGAACTGCTTGCAAACAATCTCCAGCTGAAGAATTATTGGTACTAATTATGTGGTGAATAAAATTTAAACAAATAAATCTGAGAAAACTAAACTTGTAGACAGTTCACGTACAAGGGGAAAAGTGGCAAAATAAATGATCAGCCTGGGAAAATCCTATTGTTCAGAAATCTAGGGCATGTAGAAGTGCTATGTGTGAAAGAAGACACGCCAGATTTCCTGCCCAATGCAAAAAGACAAACAGGGGAGGCTGGACTGGAGGTTGCTTATCAGGAAGCCATGAAGTTGACTTCCTCTTTGTTTTTCACACCGCCTTCCTGTAATCTAGATCAATGCATTTGCACAGGAAGGTCTTATAATCAAATATACAATAACTGCACCTTACTGACTGAATCCCATACAGTGTTCATAGAACGATAGTATCTCAGTATTCTTAGATTATCACATAGCATCTCCTTGTCCTTCAAATTCCCTTTGTTGACATAGCAGAATTGGAATCTGGGACAGTTGATGGCATCACACAGGGAATGAAAATAGCTTCAGGAGTGGTGGGAATTAAAGATGAAAAGTTTTAATCAAAACTGGTTGGCCTGAATTTAGATGATGTAGCAATGAGTACGGGCTGTTGTTTAAACTGTACGCAGGTCATGTTTAGACAAGATACCCCTCATAGTATTGCTGCTGTGCACTCCATCAACCACAGCTTTGCTATTCCAGATTGCCAGAAAGATTATCCCTTGCTGAAAGAGTTTGAAAATTAGTTTGGAAGGCATTTTTAAATTTTATTAAAGTCCCAGAAGGCAATGGCAACTTCAAGCTCTTCCTGTTGAGGTAAACGCGGGTTATTTCATCACTATTCACCATGTAAGCTGAGCTGCTAGTCAGTCCCGAGGACTCAAGGCAATGAACAAAAATTATCATTTGATTGCTACTTGTTGAAAACAAATTGCACAGTCACATTCATGGGCCAACAAAACCCAAGTTAGGGACATTCTTAAGAGAGATCAAGGCAGGCATCTTTGTGGGGACACTGTATTTCAAGATGGACTTCAGAAATTTTCAGTCAGATTGATGATTTCTGTCTGGGGCTTTGCAAAAACTGGAAAGTGATATTCTGGAACTCACAGCAGTAAGGCCCCCCGGCTTTTACATTCAAAATCTTATGCGTAGGGATGCCAGATTTAAAAAGAGGTAAATATATCTGTATCTTTAGAGGTAAAAACTACCAACAAAAATCAAATCTATATGTCTGAAATTGCCTTTCAACGTATAGACATACCTTTCACCAGGCTACAGCAACTACTATTAACATGGGTTCAGTGCTTTGACTACAAACAGTGGCATAGTGATGATAAAAAAAAAAAGAAAAGAATTGACCTACTGTGGCAATGTACAAACCAGTTTACACCAATATTATTAAATGGAAGAATATTAAATGGAAGAAGAAAAGGAGAGTGCCCTTGAATTACACATAAATACCATGAAACCTACAACAAATGACAGTGTATATACATGTTTTTCAAAGTTTTTAACCATCAACATTTCAGAATATTTTGCTCTTGATGGAAACATTGTCCCCATGGTCTTGTCAAATTGCATTGGTAGAACCATGAGATTTCCACACTCAACTTAATCAAAAGAGCCCACACATGTATATGCAGTGAAGCATTCTCCAGGACTTGGTGCCGATATAAGTGAATGAACCAAGTTTAGGCATTTTTCCAGGCCCATCAGTCCATCTTCTATTGGCCTGATGGGTGACTAAGGACAAACCCTGTTCCTGGACAGTCACAGTGAATGCTCAATAGCCGCCAGCACCATGGAGCACTAGACTAGTGCTATTCAGTAGGATCAGGTTTAGACTGCAATCCAGATGGACAGCTATGTAATTATTTAGTCATTAGTATTTTTATTTGATTCTCAAAATTATTATATAGTCTCAGGTGTAATTCTTGGGCTGGTGGTGGCAGTGGCATATTAATTTATAGTTTTGGAATCATTTCAATAAACATAAGATCACATGAAGGTATAACATATTTAAGCAAGAGGATGAAGATGAGAACAAGAAGAATGCAGAGAAAGGTCTTTAGACAATCACAGCAGCAATATATTTCATTTTAAATTTACCTGAGAGAATAAGTCTACTTCATTACAATTGGGACCACTAAGTTGTCTTGTTAGACAATCAAATTTGAAATCTAAGCTGCATAGGGACAAGAAATCAGAATTTTTTTTCCTAGCCTTTAAATTATTAACTGCGATTTAGTTATACAGTTCTCCAGTGTGCAATTAGAGCCGGATGGGAAATGATTTTTGCATTCTGTGAATATTTTTGAGTTCACATTTTTTTCATCTCAAATCAGGATAAAAAGTCAAAAATCTCAAAAATATTCAGAAACAGAAAAAACGGATTTTGTTCTCATTTTTGGTCAAAAGAGTTTTGTTTTGATAATTTAGAAACATTTAGATTTTACTCTTTTTAACCTATTTTTAGTCTAATTAGCTTAAGATTAGAAACAAAAAGCTGTTTCAAACTAAAACACTGGAATTTTTCATTTAAAAAATGTCAAGGTGTTTCATTTCAACAATTTCAGAACTTTTTTTCTGGACTTTTTTCAAGTTGGGAAACTTGTAGAGCCTGGCCCTCTTTTGCAACAGTTCTAATTTTGACATTTTTCAACAACAAAAAAACAATTTATTGAAAAATTCCCAACCAGCTCTATGTATATTAATAAATGCAATTGGCATTTTTCTTGAACTATACAGACTTTTTAAAATATAAGTTTTACATTTCTCTAAATCTTTAAAAGCTTGAACTAGAAGCCTAATAACTCAATGTGATATTTGAAAATATTGGCTGTTATTTGTGGCTGTACCAATGCCTTGAAATAGGGGACAGTTACAGGATCCCTGTGTTTGAGACAAAAATTACTAAGTTATTATGACCTAGATTGGGTTCTTAATAACCAGCCCATAGTAAGGGGCTGTGTGCACGTACATCACCCCATTGGGAGTACCAGCTGATATTGTGCCTCGGAGAGGCTGAGGGAAGTCATTTGTGATGCAGCTCTTTAAAGGGTGCAGCATACATCTCCCTCTCCCCAGTTGTGCTGATCAATACACCATGATGAGAGACAGATTTACCTACTATTATACCATGGTCTCATGAGGGCTGGACATCTGTTGTGCATCCCTTGTGCTCCCATAAGCTTTGGAGCTATGATTTGGGTAGCTCTAACTGGGGCCAGGAAAGTGGGAATCCTTACTCCAATCTATACCATGTATGGGCAATGCACAATCTTGCCTTATAATTAATTACTATGTATAACACAATATAATGATATTAATCATGCACATAGGGAGCTGAAGAACAGAACCTGTGTTTTTCCCTCTACAAAAACACAGGCCTCTCCCACTGGGCTAAAGGGGAACTCTAAATAACAGCAGTAGTAAGTCCCCTGTTGTTTCAGTGGGCAGCTACCAGAGGTTATTGTGGTTCACTCACACATACTAAGTCAGTAGAGGAGAATTTGTGATGACATATTAGACTAATAGCCCATTACATCTAAAGTTTTGCCCAGCAGTGTATAATACCTATTTTGGCGGGAGGTGAAACACTGTTCTCCTGCCCAATTGTTATATCAGGGCCAAGAACTCTTCCTGACCCTATCAAGGTAATCAACACCAATGTTCCTATGATGTGGACAGGAGACAAGAAAATTAATCAGATCACAGGACTAGTTCATGAGATTTGACTAATTCCAAGCCAGTATTCTTATTCTTCTATGCAGGACTGCTGTGTCTAACTGTTTATTACTAGACATATTTGGAAAAATATATATTTTTGACAAGTTTTAAAAAAGGCAAGAAAAATATTTTTGTCTAGCATAATCTTAAAAGCGGAGTTATGCATGTATATAATCATTTCTGTAGCAACTGATGAGAAAGAACTGGGCAGCAAGGAGACTGGTTTTAACAAAGCAATTACTGCATTGAAGCACCTTTTTCCCAGCAGATTCCATTCTTGGAATTTTGGGACAATTTACACACAGTTACTTTGAAGAGATGACCAAGTCTAGTTATAAGAATTCTAAGAATAGCTTCTTCTTTGATGGCTAACAACAACTATTTTAAGTGTTAACAGCTGTGTAATGGTGATTATATTCCTCTCCTACTGAACGACAAGATTTTCTAGAGCTGATATGTGAAAAATCAAGCTCTTGTTCCCTTTGGTTCTCCCAACCTGGCCCCTCTTTACTCAAGCCCCAATTTTTCTTCCAGTGCTGCATGCATACAATTCGCTCCATGCCTTCCCTCCTTATCTCCACGTGTCCCTCCTCAACATTGCAGCATGTTCCCTTGATCTTCTACAGACCAATGTTCCCATTCCCTGGTGTCCCTGCACACAGCTCTGAGCCACCACATCTCCAACAGTCCACATATTTTCCTTATTCTATTCCATAGCTCTTCTCATCATTATGTTCCCCTCACCCATACCACTGCTCCCCACTCTGCCCCCCACTTCAGTTTTTATATGTTAATATGTAGCAATGCAGACACACATGAACATTTAAAATCTGAATGCAGTATGCATGGGGCACGTTGTGGGGGAAGCTGGAGGAACAAGGCTGCGTGAGGTGAGGGACCATAAGGGAAAATGTAAGTATGGAGGAAACTATGCAAGTGAACCTAGGGTATTGGGGAGGGCGGGGGAGAAGTTTACTTCTGTGGAACTGAAGTAGGGCTGGACAGGGGAAACATTGGCTCACAGGGAAATACATGTCAACACTGAAAATGACTAATCATGCAAATAACTAACATTGATACATGTTTATAGAAAAAGCTGGTAAATTCCATAATGAACACAAACTTTGTTAACTTTCAGTTATGCAAGTCCTGCCAGTACAAAGTGTAAACAGCAAGGAAATTTGCAGATACATCATTCAATATCTCATTGACACTCAGTTCATCACTCCTCCTTCTGAATTTCAACTACCTTTCTTCTACCACCCAGAGGGCATCTCTCTCCACCTTCACCATGCATGGTCAAAAACATGCAGCCATAAATCCAACACACCAAGGCACAAGCAAAATGTCAATCCTGTAATTTGTACAGGAGAGTTACTACCAAATTTAGATCAATCACTAACAACATAGATAATCCAGTCACATAACTTTATAGAAAAACATCTCACTGACGTCATTTGCAAACTGATAGCTCACATATTTACACACAGCAAAATAAAGCCACGTACAGAACTAAGGACAATGTAATTTATGAAGGCCCAACAAACCCTACCTGAAACATAAAACCAAGTAATAAACATGGTTGGAGATAAGTCTGCAGGTTGGATGTTCACGATTAGGGTGGAGATGTAAGATGTGGGTGGTGGCCTTCTGTTTGCTCAGGGTGAAATGGCCCTCTTCCCACACAAAGCCAGTGTAACTGGGCTTTGTAAAGTGAAATCTCTTGAGGTGGAGGTATCAAAACCACCGAACCACCTGCAGGCAGGTCTTGGAACTGAGGACAAACTGTCTACTGTCATTATTCCATTCTATAAGCTGGGGTAGTGGCCATTACTCTTCTGCAGATACTACATGAGATTTCTGGGGTACTGAGTCTGTGAAACTGCAGATCCAGTGGCCCATCTGTTGGCTTTTCTATGTTTGCCCATTCAGAGCTGGTGTGCAGCCAAGTTTCTTCCCAGTGCACTAATGATGCACATACTCTCATATAAGTCTGTTCTATTTGTTCATACAAAAGTAGGGCTTAAGTGGCACAGAGGGTCTTATGCACTTGGGTGAATCCTACCCTTTGCAAAGGGCATTCCTCCTTGCTTGGCAGTTCAAAAAAACATCAATTAAAAACACCTTTTGCTTTTGAAGAATGTGAGTTTGTACAAAAGTTCTTGTAGCATTATTTAGTTCTTCATACATAATACACTATGGTTATTATACTTTCAGTATAATAAACAGATACTGTAGGCTTGGAAAGACAAACCTGTCTGTTAAAGATCTGATAAAAAAGAAAAAAAGTCTGAACTTTTATACCTACCATCGAAGTGTTGGCTCCTTGACAAACCATATTTTGGTACATCAAGACTGGGCCTGGCTGATGACTCCAATCATCAGTGCTTACTTTTACAAGCTCTTCATCTCTCTCATATCCAACTGGCTCCACCCATCCTCCAGATCACTGTATCAGTTCTCCACCTGGGCTTGTACCCTTATCAGATCATTATATTTCTTCTATTCTCCTGTCTCTACCTATACTCCACCTGCTTGCTGTAACACGATTTTACAACATCACTAGTATACACTGAGATAGTTGTATGAATGAAACATTGCACAATTAAAATTGCACTAAGCTATATTGCACTCCTATTACTTATTTCAATATGAGAATTTTAAAAGAGAGGCGAAAGTGGGACATGGGGAAAAAAATCCAGAACAGGATCCATGCATTTGCGGTAAATGTGTATGTCGGAGTTCTTACTTTGCTTTGTAAATAGTACTATGAGGCTGTTGCTTTGGTAGCTGTTAAACTTTCTGAATCTCAACACAGCCTCCATAAATGTCAAACTGTACCCTCCTGAACTCAAACACATTTAACTAGTCAGCCTGCCAGAGTGTACAGAGTATTGCTACAAGATGTTTGCTAACCTATTAAAGATTAATGCTTTAAATAGATTTCTGTTTAAAAAAACAAAAAGCCCATAGCATTGGGACTCTAAGAGGCAGCATGCAGAGCCAGGTCACATAACTCACTTTAATATACATCCAAAGGTTCCAAAACATTGGATTGAGATGAAGGCCACTACAGGCTTAATTCCTGATAAAAGCTGGGCGGCAGGCTCGTGCCTCCTTGTCTCCATTATAGGGAGCTGAACCAGAGAAGCATATATATGTATATTTTTCTATATTCTTCTCTTTATTTGAACACTAATATTCAAGATCCACAAACATTTATGGCTCTAGCTCCCGAGTTCGACAGCCTTGCTGCAAAGACAACTCTTATTGATTTCAATGGGGGTTCCACATGTGGAACAAAAGAAAGAAAAAGAAGAAGAAAAGCAAGATGCTCAAAATCATAACTTCCCATGCATTGGTGCACTCCCCCACAGTGACCTAAGCAAGAGGAAACCAAAATGTAGCTCTGTACACTCAGGAAGGAGCAGCACTAGTGCTGCCAGCAGTGGCTTTGGAGTAGGTGTGTCCGGACAGGTCAAAGGTGGAACCATATGCCTTCTCTTCCTCTCCTCACAACAGGCGAGCAAAGCTGTGCTGGGGGAAGGATTGGAGCCTAATGTGCTCCTCCCCGACCTCATAGTGACCAGGAGGCATAATACCTCTTGACACTGATGCGATGCACCTCCTCCCCTCAGCTAGCAGAGCTCAGCAGGGGAGAAGGCATAATTGAGCGCTTTGTGCGCTGTAGTGAAATGTCAAAAAACTGTGAAAGAGAAACAAAATGTAGACTGGCCAGCTCTTTAGTTAGTAACCTGCCTGCAGTTTGCTAATTATTTCCAGATTTAATCCACTTTCTCTCCCTTTTAATCCTTTTTTCTATTCTCTCAGATACTAAGAAAATTTTAATTCCTTCAAACCAGGCTCTCTTCTCGTCTGCATGGCACAGAAGAGAGGAAGGGAAAATTGCAAGACAGGATAATATGTCAACTTTACATTTTTTCCTCTCAGTTCTTCCCCTTCTGGGCATTTTTACATGAAAGGTGATATTTTAGCCCCAGGTTGCCATACTCTGGTGTAGAGGTAGGACTTAGAAGGTTTACCAAAAATATTGGGCAAATAATTTTACCGAAAGTGTTTATTGCATATGTGCAACTATGGCAGAGCTGGTTCTGACAAAAACCACAGCTTCAGCGGTCCCCCATCCTACAAATGACTGGTTGAAATGCTGGCACATTTGCTACTTATGTTCTGTTGCCATGTGATATCAAGTACAAGTTGCATTGTACTAACCCAAGAGCACCCTGGGGAATATTTTTTCCTTTCATCACGGTCCTGGATAGGGGACAGTTTCCTGTGAAACAGGAGAAGAAGGGAAAGTTCCATCCATAACTCCCAAACTTCCTCCACAAATACATAGCAGTTCTGGATACATTCCCTATGCTCAAGCCCAACCCATCGGACTAAATGAAGGTTTCTTACTTGTAATCGAGTTCTTTGAGATGGTTCTGCCTAGTCACACTTGGGGTCTTGCAACATCTAGTGATGCCTAATGGTAGAACCTTCTCCAAGCAGTGTCCATTAGAGCGCTTGCGTGCCCCCTCTTATTCTTCCCCTCATCCTCAAAATGTTCAGAGCACTGAGGCTATACAAGGAAGCACAGTGTCCTACCACCAACCCAGAGATACAAACAAAAGGACTCTGAGATAGAAGGGAAGGCAGATGGGAAGCATGAATGTGTAGAACTATCTCAAAGAACTTGGTTACAAGTAAGAAACCTTCATTTGTTCTTCAGGTGGCTCTGCATATTCCCACTTATGGGTAGTTTGATAAGCAGTGCTGAAAATAACCTGGATTAGGGAACAGATTCTTAACAAAATATAGACTAAAGCACTGTTCTACCAACTCTAGCATTAGCCCTTGAAGCCAAATCAAGAGCATAATGTTTAGAAGAAGTGCATGCAGAACTCCAGGTTGCATCCCTGCAAGTTTCAGTAACCAGGACTTGCTTAAGGCAAGAAAAAAGATGCTGCCACAGCTCTGTGGAATGAGAGCGTACCATTGTACGTACAGCAACTTCTGGTAATGTGCAACCCTGGACAGTACATTGTCTTCCCAGACCATTTGCAGATTGATTAAGCAAAGTATAACCCATGTGACTCTTAGCATAAGAGAAATAATCAGATGATTTTCAACACCATTTTGTTCTATTCCAATAATATGCAAGAGCTCTTCTTACATCCAAAATATGTAAAACAGATTTCTCCTTATTAGTATGAGGCATTGGGGGAAAAAACCAACAAATTAATTGTCTAATGTGAAATTCAGAAGCCACTTTTGGCTAAAACCTGGAATCAGGTCTAAGAACCGCCTTATCTTTATGAAAAGTTGTAAATGGCGGATCACCCATCAAGGCATTTAATTCAATCACTCTTCTGGTGGACTTTATGGCAATAATGAAAGCCATCATCAGAGATAAATAACACTCAGCCAAGCATTCAAAAGGTGATTTAAATGAGTGTAGAGAATACCAATTTAAGATCCCAAAGAGGGACAGGATTTATTAAAGGATATATAACCCTTTCATAAACCTTTTACCCATATTATGCACAGACAGCAATTAAACATCATCCAAAATATGATAAGCTGAGATACCTGCTAAATGAACTTTCAAAGCTGAGTTAGAAAATCCATCAGAGTTTTAAAGTTAAATACTCCAAAATATAAGCTATGGAAACTGAGACAGGAGAATCAGAATTTTCCTGCATCCAAGCCCCAAATCTGGATCATCAGTTTCCACAATACGGGATACCAGCTCAAGCGCCTTGCTACATGAGAAGATAGTACCAAAGACCCTGATGTTTCCTGTAGTAAAGATGGTCCCTTGTGACTCCACATGCGCAGTATGAGCTGCAGGCCTCCCATCATTGTGAACCAGAGTACCAGAGCACACTAACTTGAAGTGTCCTCCTTTCCCACAAGCCTGGCAGTCCCAGCTGGGCAGGCAGGAAATTGTCCAAGTGACCCATAGTGCCACAGCAGAAACAGTGAGAAGCTGGTAACTTTTGCTGCCGAGGCTACAGAGCAGGAGTAGGTAGCCTCGTATGACTATGGGTGCCAGAAGTAGGAGAAGCAGCTGATGATTTAAGTATAGACATTTAAGGTAGAGCAGCCTGGGACATAGAGCCCCTTTCAGCACAAACCTCTCAAATGCTTCACTCTTAGCAACTGCTGCATCAAACGTTAGTGTTTTTGCATCTTCAGTCAGTAGCCATTTGCTCAGGCTATCGTTAACTACACCAAATTGCAAAAATATCTGAGCATGATCACTGTAATGTCCCCAGATTCACAGTCACAAGCCAACTGCCACAAACGACATGCAGACTCACATATGGTTTCACTGGACTGCTGGAGAGCTTAAAAAAACATTTTCCTCTTTAATAGAATCTCCAGTCTAAAAATACTTGTTGAGGCACTGCACAACCACATCAAAGGAGGACTTGAGCTCCACGAGTCCATCATAAATATCAGTGCCATCATGGCCTAATAGCAATTCTGTAACCTAGCAGCATCAGAGAGTTGCATAATCTGCACATAGTTCCAAGCATTGTGAATAAAGTATCGCCAGTCAATAGCTGAAGGACATGCAGGTAGCTTGGGTTGCAGAATTGCTACTCTCTGATGCACCCCAGAACATAATGTTACTCTCTGATGCACTCCAGAACAGCAATTCCAACACACACACGAGAAGCAATACACACAGGCAGGTTATTAATCAAAGTATGCAGTAACCATGAACTGGTTAGATCAGCAGCAGTCTGGCTAAACAGCAGGTATGTAGTGCCAGGCCTTGATTAGTTATAGACTCATAGATTCTAGGACTGGAAGGGACCTCGAGAGGTCATCGAGTCCAGTCCCCTGCCCTCATGGCAGGACCAAATACTGTCTAGACCATCCCTAATAGACATTTATCTAACCTACTCTTAAATATCTCCAGAGATGGAGATTCCACAACTTCCCTAGGCAATCTATTCCAGTGTTTAACTACCCTGACAGTTAGGAACTTTTTCCTAATGTCCAACCTAAATCTCCCTTCATGCAGTTTAAGCCCATTGCTTCTTGTTCTATCATTGGAGGCTAAGGTGAACAAGTTTTCTCCCTCGTCCTGATGACACCCTTTTAGATACCTGAAAACTGCTATCATGTCCCCTCTCAGTCTTCTCTTTTCCAAACTAAACAAACCCAATTCCTTCAGCCTTCCTTCATAGGTCATGTTCTCAAGACCTTTAATCATTCTCGTTGCTCTTCTCTGGACCCTCTCCAATTTCTCCACATCTTTCTTGAAATGCGGTGCCCAGAACTGGACACACTACTCCAGTTGAGGCCTAACCAGCGCAGAGTAAAGTGGAAGAATGACTTCTCGTGTCTTGTTTACAACACACCTGTACACACACATACACAGAGTTCAGTGAACAGGAACTAGGAAACACTTATTTGATTCGATGAAAAGTAAGGCGAGGAAGATTGCAGATAATGCTGTCTCTCATAATGGAAAGGAGGAAAAGGACTTCTCCTAGAAGAAATCAAGCTCAAAGAACAGGCCATCAATCTTGTCTCCTTCAGCTTTTTCAGCAACTCACCTGTCTTTTTACTGAAAAGAGCTCCCCTCCAAAGTGGGGATCTTTGACTCTAGTATCTAGAACCAGAGAAGAAAAGCAAAGCCAAACATATCTCCTCAGAGAAACTGCAAAAGCCGATATTCTAGCAGAAAAGTCCGAGACATGAAACACTGGCACGGTTACCTTGCTGTCATAGTAGTCTATGCGCTGACAGAGGAATCTGTTGATTCAGTTAAAGATCATTTCTATGATCAATTGGACTCTCTAGTACGCACAGTCCCTCCACATGAAAATCTCATGATCCTTGGTGACCTAAATGCAGTTACTGGCTCCCTGTGAACTAGGTTTGAACAGGTCATTGGTCGTTATGGTTCAGGTATGCCCAGTGATAACTCTTGCTGCCTTTTCAAATTCTGCACCTCCCAGAATCTTTCCATTCTTGGGTTATGGTTCAAGCGGCAACACATACACCAGATGTCATGGATCTTTCACAATGGCATCACTCACAAGGAGATAGACCACATCATCACACATGACAGGCATCTCTTCACCTCCTGTAGAGTATATTGTGTGCAGAATGAACAGCGAACACAGATCACCACTTAGTAGTTGCCCATATGGTGTTGACACTCCAACGAGCAGTTAAGCCCTCTGTGATGACGAAGTTTGACATCGATGCCCTTTGACTGCCAGGTTTAGCCAACAGGTTTTATCTCGACATCAGTAATAGACTCTCAGCACTAGCTAACCTGCCAGACAATGTGGAGGTTGCCTGGTCTCTGTTCACTTCTGTCCTCCACCAATCTGCTCAGCAGATAATTGTCTATAGGCCCCCAGCACGCCGACCCTGGCTATTAGAGGAGACCTTTAAGATAATTAAATTGAAGGCCACAGCGAAAATTTAACATTCTGACACTCCACAATCGCGAGGCATATTATAACCAAGAGGCAGATGATTTGGCTTAGCCAGAGGCAACTTGAAGCCAGCATTACACACAATTTGCAATCTCAGAGGTCAAGAGGTAGTCACTATGAATGACGTCCTGAATGACAGCCAAGGTCATCCATGTAAATCAGATGATGACATCCTCTCATGGTGGGTGGAACATTATTACAGTGCCCTGAACCACCTTCCAGCTGCTGCTTGCTCAGAGCTGGATGATCTGGCAGCCACTGTGGTTCTGGATCCAGACACTTGTACTGATGCACCAACATTGGATGAAGTGAAGTGTTCCATCTCTAAACTGAAAAACAGACTGATGGCATCCCCCCCAGAGCTGCTAAAATGTGCTATTGACCCTATAGCGGAATCACTTCTGGCCATCTTTCGCCTGGTGTTGCAAACTGGAATCTTGCCAACCTCCTGGAATGATGGTATTGTCATCTCACTTTATAAGGGCAAGGGACTGCACAGTTAATGTAAGAGCTACAAGCCGATCACTTTGCTGTCGTTCCAGGCGAGGTGTTTGCACATGTTCTGCTGGAATGCTTGGAGCCTCTGCTACAACAGAAGCATAGCCCCCAACTGTCAGGCTTTATGAGGAACAGGTCCATATTAGATACCATTTTGGCCCTCCGCTTGTTGTTGGAGTTACACCGTGAGTTCAGGAAGCCCCTGCATATAGCATACATCGATCTTAAGGCTGCATTTGACACATAGCATGACACTGTCAACCGAAAGGCCTTAAAGGGCATAGGTGTCTCTAGCACTCTGCTGGACTTGATTAGAGAGCTGCATAATGGAACCACTGCCCACGTATGTCTGGGGAATTGGATGTCGGCACTGTTTAAATCATTATCTGCTGTCAGGCAGGGCCACATCTTGGCACTCTTTTGACGAGCAATGGATTTTATAATGCTGCATTCTGTCAGGTCCATGTGTATTAAGATTGCTGATCTCTCGCTCTCAGACCTTGACTATGCTGATGACATTGTTCTTTTAGTACAGAGCCCTGGCGGGTTTCCACGAGGCACTCCAACAAATGGAGAAGGAGCTGGCTGAGATTGACTTCTATGTTTTGGGGTCAAATACAAAGCTGCAAAATCTAGGACAGGTTCACCCATGACTCCAATCTCTTTGAATAACGAAACTGTCAAAGCAGTCTCCAGCTTTTGCTATTTGGGCTCTATACTCACCAGTTCCTCCAACTCTCACCCAGAAGTTCTCCATCGGATTGGCATTGCAGCATCTGCCATGGGTCATTTACAACAAATATGGAATTAACATCATCTCAGCACAACCACCAAATTCAAGATCTATTCAAGCTGATCTTCCCCATACTGTTGTATGGCTGTGAAACATGGATGATACACTGCTCAAACTGGGAAAAGCTGGAGGTTTTCCACACAAAATGCCAACATCTTATATTGGGCATAATGTGGATGTTTATGGTCACTCTGATCTACAGACTACTGGGGCCACCAACCGAGGGGTAGAGGCGGCCCAGAGGCAGACACCCCCTCCGATTACATGGGTTCATCAAGTCTGTTCCAATGTCAGAGTCTTGGGCCGCCAAGCCCTTGTGGCCACGCAGGAACAGACTAAATGGTGAACAATCGCTATGGCCAACTGTTAGGCTAAGTGTTGAAGAAAAAGAAGAAGAGTTCTGAGACAAGAAAGAAAGCCTTGAAAGCATGGTTTGCCACATTTTGCCCCTCCATTAGGCTCACATAAGCCAATCTCCTGTTGTCATTCAGAATATCCTGCACAAAGCGGTGCCGTGTTTTCCCAGAGGTGGAATTGTTAGTGGAACATAACTGCTAGGTAATCTGCCAAACTAATAGCAAGAGAAGAAGAAGAGAACCTCTCTCTTCCTAGGGTGTCAATATTTTCCCCTTGTCTATCAGCAGAAGTGAAATGTACTTCTCCAGACTTCAACCTGCTTCTGGCAACAGCCATCACCAGAGAATTAGGTCCAGGATGTGTGAGAAAATATAAAAACCCCTCTGAAGATATCTGATATAATTTGTCTGCTTTCTTGGAAATAGGCAGAAGTGGACCAACAGTCTTATAGGGCTGCAGCAGACCCCTGAGGATTGGTAATGACATCCTACTCTTGAAGGCAGCCCCAAGAACGTTCAACACTAGATGGGAGGTTTTCTTATAGGTAAGTTCAGCATGGACGCTAACTGATCCTTGAGGTCATGAAACTGCAGAGTGTCCTCAGAAGAGAGAAAGGCAGAAGTCATTCTCCCATGCTCGTCTGTTGACATATCAGGATTGGGAGTCTGTATCAGCATGCTTTTTTTTTTTTTTTTTTTTTTTTAAAAAGAGCTCTCTCTTCATCATCTTCAGATAAAATATCAGACACATGGTCTGAGATGCAGATTGATTGGGTCCGAGTGAATCCAAAAGCTTCTCTGCTGCCCAGTCCTTTACAAATGAAACATCACCTCTCCATCTATATGGAAGACAACTGAAAAATTCCTGTGGAAGCCCTCAATAAGGCCCTGGAGCCCAGGACTGCCAATTACCCCAGCAACTGGGATTTGGGAACACAGATGCAGGAGGAGCATTGAAAAGGGGCATAAACTGGGTGGAAACAAGACTCTTTATTCTTCCTTTATCATCCTCTGGATATGGACCCAGCCTTGGCAGCATGATGGAATGCACTAGAGACAGCAACAGACGTGGAAGGTAGACAGAAATAAACCTAGAGGGTTTCCCTGAACAGCTCTCTCTCTCAGTCTTAGGAGGAGGTACAGATGGATCCAGGAAAAGCCTAGTAATCTCCTCTTCTGTTCTTTTTTCAGGTAAAGAAGACACCCACCACAGAACCAGTGAACCTTATCTTTTCCTCACGACTGTCTGTTTCTCACTTGGATCTGAGAAACACTTGTAAGCCAAAGAGTGTACATCAGCCACCAAAATAAAAGTCCTTTTCAGATCCAAAGATGAACCAGAACCAGAGTAGGGGCCAAAGCTGGAGC
This sequence comes from Gopherus flavomarginatus, assembly GCF_025201925.1. NCBI lineage: Eukaryota > Metazoa > Chordata > Testudines > Testudinidae > Gopherus > Gopherus flavomarginatus. Next base: position 25,705,862 of record NC_066619.1, read on the forward strand.
TGAAGACCTGGACAACACAAAATCCAGTAAAATACTCAACCTCTTTGGTTCTTCGGGGGGAGAGATAGCTCAGTGGTTTGATCATTGGCCTGCTAAACCCAGTGTTGTGAGTTCAATCCTTGCAGAGGCCACTTAGGGATCTGGGGCAAAATCAGTACTTAGTCATGCTAGTGAAGGCAGGGGGCTGGACTCAATGACCTTTCAAGGTCCCTTCCAGTTATAGGAGATAGGATATCTCCATTTATTTATTGCTGAAGCTGGAACAGGTCTTGCTTTCAGAATGCTAGAGGCAGTCAGAATTGGACAGATCTGATAAATCTGATATCCATGGCCATCTTTTCCCTTGCTGCCTTCTTTTTCAGAATTGACACAGCTGGACATGGCCCTTGGTTCTGTAAAACACAATCTGGTCTTCTCTACCAGCAGTTCTTTTAAAATACCTGACTGCTCAAACAGGAGGATCTGAAGCAGGACCCAATGAGGGTTCAATTTCCTGGAACTTTTAAGCTGCTTCAACTTGCTGGAGGAAGTCACAGAAGCAGAAACTGGCCTCTCAGACCTTGGATCTGATGAATTCCCGGATCCAAAGAGTTTAGTACCTAGAGCTTCCTTCAGGAGAAGCACCTGCAACCTGTTCTGCCTCTCCCTGCTAGTTCTGGATGTGAAAGTCTGGCAGATGACCACCCAGAAGGAAAGTGGCCCTCTCCTAAGCACTTCAGGCACAAAGCCCGTCTCTTGAATCCCAGCTTCTTCTTTTAATTCAGTTCTGCCATAACCTGGACCCAGCCTAACTCACTCAACTATCAATACTTGTCACTAAACTATAAACTATACTAAATGATTAAAATACACTAAGAATAGATTAAAAAAATCCAGATCCAACTTGACCAGAGTGGTTCACTTTCATCTGGCAAAACGGTTGGAAGGGACTGAGGTGGCAGAGGGTGCTGCGCTCCCTTTTATAGCCTCAACCTCAGAACGTTCGGAGACGCTCGGTGGAGGGGGCGTGAGCGCTTTAATGACACTGCTTGGAGACAGTTCTACCATTAGGTACCACTAGGCGGCCCAATATCCTTAAGTGTGAATACACAAAGTCTCTAAAGAAAAACTCCCTCTTCTCCCCGCCACCATCCCACCTTCACCATTCATATGAAGCAGCTCTGAGTGTAACACTGACAGACCCCTGTTATCAGCGAGTGTGATTGAACCTGGGATCTCTGGAGCTAAATGCACGAGCCTCTACTGCAAGGGTTCTCAAACTGGGGGTCGGAACCCCTCAGGGGATCACAAGATTATTACATGGGGGGGTTGAGAGCTGTCAGCCTCCACCCTAAACCCTGCTTCATCTCCAGCATTTATAATAGCGTTAAATATATTAAAAAAGTGTTTTTAATGTATAAGGAGGATCGTACTCAGAGGCTTGCTGTGTAAAAGTGGGGCACCAGTACAAACGTTTGAGAACCACTGTTCTGCTGCATGATCTATACGCCACATTGCCCTTTGCTGAGGCTGTAACCGACTCATTTATCTCTAAGTTGTCTTGGGGCCACTGGATGGGACAGATCACCACACCCAGGAGGTGTGTGGGTTACATGAGAACTGTCTAGACTTGTAATGAAACCATGTACTGCAATCTATAGAAACAATCAGAAGCTAAATCAGTCAAACCTGGCAAACTGGGAGTAGAACCATGGCTCTGTCTTCAAAATACAGGTTTGAGCTAAAGGAGCTCTCTATCAGTGCTCAGCAGCAGAAGTTTGTATCCTCTCTGCAGGTTAGAAACTATAGAGGCACCAACACTTATTCATACACAAAGACAGTACATTACATATTGACTCATGAAAAGAAAACCTGTTAAAAGCCTTGACAAGACACACAGACAACTATATACAAATGTTAAGAATAAATACTTCCCTAAAAGTCCCAAAGTATTAATAACTACAAAAATTGATGTTAGAGTAAAGTGAGAGGGTCTGCTTTGTTTATTGGGTCTTGCCCAAATGCAAGAAATGAAGAAGGATGCTGAAAGTGGATTCTTGTTGATCAGATCTAGTTATTGCAGTATGTTTGGTATATACAGTAACTGCAGGGTCTGCTCTCAGAGCTATTAGTATTAATCTTTTATCATTCTTTTGTATAGTAAACTCTGATGATTCTTTACCTCAAAATCCCAGAAACCTTTCTGTATTAGCCGAAGTGCTGTCTCGTGCTAAAGAGTTCTTTGTTTTAGACTAATACATGTCTCTGATTGATTATAGGATTCCATCATCCACTCTGCTTTTTACCCTGACCTAGCTGACTTAGTTCAGATGCCTAGGAAGGACTCCTAATAATTAACAAAAAATATTTACAAATGTGCACTATAATTGATAAGATGCTAGTAACTGACAAATTTCCATGTCTATTTTGTAATAGACATATTGTATAATTAAGATTTTGTCATGGTTATTTTTAGTAAAAGTCATGGACAGGTCATAGGCAATAAACAAAAATTCACAGAAGCCGTGACATGTCTGTGACTTCTGCTGCTGCAGCTCCATGGTTTCCCCTGCCACCATTGTGGCTGGGAGCTGTGGGGTTCCCTCTCCACCCACAGCGGTTGGAAGCTGCAGGGGGGCCCCACTCTGCCCATAGTGGCTGGGAGCTGCAGGGTGACCATATTTCCCAAAGACAAAATAGGACACCCATAGCTGCTCGCTCGAGATGTCCCTCTCCCCTTCCCACCACACGAGGGTGCCGCCCATTGCTGGGACCCTGAGGAAGGCCCCCTCAGGGGCCCCCGTCACTGTTGTCACTGGAACCCTGTCAAGGCCCTGCTGGCTGCCCACTCCAGAGTCCCGAAGCCCATAGGACTGAAGAAGAGAATGTCACAGGGGCTGCAGCAGAGAATGCCATGGAGGTCTCTGGAAATCACAGATTCTGTGACTTCCATGACCTCAGTGACATAAATGTAGCCTTATCGATAATCAATGTAATAGCAAGCCATTGAGTAATGTATTGATTAATGTCTAAGTCATTAAGAGCTAATTAGAGTCACAGATGATCTCAGTAGTGACAAATTAATTACAGGTGTCACTGGCTTATTGATTAGGTAAGAATATTCAAAATAAAATCAAAGCATGAGAAAGAACGTTTCAGCGAGGTCAGCCTTGGGAAAGAAAAGTTTTGTAGGATTGTCTTTGTTTTAAATCAGTATATAAAGGATGAATTATGGGGAGTTAGCTGGAAGTGAAGTGAGGTGCCAAACTTCTCCAGTCTCAGTTTGGTTTATGTTTTTCTTTCTGTATTCTGCATACTGCTGTATTAAATATTGACCGACTGTCTCACTTAAAACTCCAACTGAGTTCATTATTTGACATCATGCTTTACTAAACCTAAACATGTAACAGACCCCTAAGCAGTATGGTTTCAGCTGAGGCTGTGATGGATTTTTGGCACTTGCTTCGAAAGTCCCTGGCTTTCATGGCTCTAAGTCAGGCCTTTACATTTATTTTCCAGTGTTGTTCTGTGATTTTTGGCATTCATTCAGATATCTTTCTCTTCAGAGCTTGCAAAATGCACCCAAAACTACAAATTCAGAGGATTTTTTATTTTTATGGTATTTTCACATGTACAGAGTGTCAAATTATACACTCAGGAGTTTATTGTCCATTCCATGCAAGTGCAGAACTCTTATTAATACTACTGAGAGAGAGACTTCAGGATGAGAATAAATGACATTAAAAAACTCAAAACGTTTCCTAGGCAAAACAGACAAGGAAATGATAGTTCTACTATAATTCTACAAGTCATATATAAATTGCTAGAGACCTCTGTTAGCTCCAAGTCTCCTCAATTTGTCTGCTAACATTTCTTCCAGGGTTTGCTTCTCCAGAAAGTAGAGGAATCTATCTAGAAATAAAATCCCTACATTACTGAACTTATGAAGAGAAGTGCTGTGCATGTGCTTTGCCTTCACTGCTCGTAGGATAGACAGTATTGTCCTTGGTTATCAACACAGATAAAAAAACCCGCTCCACAGTCAAATGAAAACATTTGCTCAACCTCCTCTTAGGTGTTTCCTTATATTTGCTAATGATGACTTGCAAATATTTAAAAAATTGGGCTCACAACTACTGTTGTTTCTTTATGATGTATAAAAGGGGCCTGAACAAACCTTACCACTTTTAAAAAAAAAAGTTTTTATTCTCTGTATTTTTTTCAACCTTGGAAACACCAGGGATGCAAGTTCTGGTCTCCCCTCATTTAGCGGCAAGGAGCTATTAGATGTTTCAAAAATGTATGGTGTTAGTTCTCATACTTTAAATACAAATGACAACCCTGACCTCCAGTTAATCTAAGCCATTTTTGGAAACATTTTTCTCGGTGTAACAATAGATTTTAAACCCAACAAGTTACTCAAGAGTTTCTTTTCCATCTTCCCTAATAATATTGACACAGAAGCATTTTGTTATCACCGTAGGTTGTATCTGTGAATCAGGACAGCACCCTTTGGATGTTAGCAGCACTTCACCTTCAGTTTTGTGTCTAACAAAATACTTAAGGCATGGCACTATCCCAGTATGACACACACCTTGTTTCTTCATTGCTTAAGTAACTCTTGGCAGAGTTACTGACCGCATTCATACTTTTTCATTTCAAAGGTGCTTCTTGGTGCTTTTAAACCCAATCTTGAAGACATAAGTAAGTTATAAGCAGTTTCTCAAAAAAAGTATTTCCCTGAACATTACTTCATTAATACAACTCAGTTTGGTGGAATTCCACCAAAGAAGCCTGTTTTCGAGGTTTTAAATTGGTTCTTATGTCTCAAAAAAGAAAGTTCTGCAGTACTTTATGTTTGTGGAGTCACTGACGTTGAATGGCCCAAATTCAGAATTGGCTGATATCAGCTAAGTTACACCAGTTGTTTTTGCTTTTCCCCCAGTGACATATTCTGATACAATCTGGGCTTGATTCTACAAGAACACACAATAAATTATACATATTGGTTCAACTCAACTGAGTTCAAAGGGACTATGACGGTGTATAGCTTCTTGAAGGACTGGGCCCATTGCCTGTGGACAGCCACTAGAGAGAATTTGTTTTCAAAAGCAAATTACTGGTATTTTGCCTTCCTAATTACAAAAAAATCCTTATCTATTTGCTTCTATTAAAAATATAAAGGACAGCACAGAAATTAGCAACTATCTAGTAAAAATACCTGATAATTTTGCAAATAATTTATATTAATAACTATATCAAAACAAAAGCACTGTAGAGATGCAATTAGTAGACATTTGACACACATTGCAATACTTTAAAAAATATAGTAATCACAGAAAGTAGGGCTGGAAGAGACCTTGAGAATCATATAGTCCACTCCCCCTGCTCAGAAGCAGGACCAAGTATACCTAGGCAATCCCTGACAGGGGATTTGTCTAACCTGTCCCAATATTAGGCATTCCACAACCTCCCAGAGTAACCTATTCCAGTACTTAACTACCCTTACAGTTACAAAAAACAGATTACTTCTTGTCCTACCCTCAGTGAACATGGTGAACCATTTATCACCATCCCCTTTATAACAGCCCTTAATTTATTTAAAGACTTAACAGGTCCTCTTCCCGCCATCTTCTTTTCTCTAAAATAAAGATCCCCCATTTTTCAACCCTGCCTTATAGGTCAAGTTTTTTTAACCTTTTATCATTTTTGTTAGTGTTCTCTTCACTCTTTCCAGTAGTCTACATTTTCCTTAAAGCATTGCACCCAAAACTCACACAGTTCTCCAGCCAAGGCCTTCCCCAGTGCCAAGTACAGTGGAACAATTACTTCCTATGCATTTAATAGGACACTCCTACTAATACACCCCAGAATGACATTTGCCTTTTTTTGCAACCATAACCACATTGTTGACTTGTATTCAGTTTGTGATCCAGTATAACCCCAGATCCTTTTCCGCATTTCTACTGCCTCCGCAGTTATCATCCATTTTGTATTTGGGCATTTGATTTTTCCTTTCCAAGTGTAATACTTTGCACTTCTCTTTATGAATTTCATCTTGTTGTTTTCAGATCAATTTTCCAACTTATCATGGTCATTTTTAAATTCTAATCCTCTCCTCCAAAGTGCTTGCAACCCCTCCTAGCTTGGCGTAACCCATAAACTTTTCTAAGCATACTCTCCACTCCATTATTCAAGTCATTAATGAAAATATTGACTAGTACTGGACCCAGGACTGACCCCAGTGGGACCCCACTAGATAGATCCCTCCCAGTTTGACAGGGAACCATAACTACTTTAAGTACATTTTTTCTACCAGTTGTGCCCCTACATAAAGTGATTTCATCTAATTTGGTTATGAGAATGTCACGTGGGATGGTTTCAAAATCCTTACTAAAATCAAGATATATCCTGTCTACTGCTTCTGCAATATCCACTAGGCCAGTAATCCTGTTAAAGAAGAAAATAGGTAAATTGGTTTGGCATGATTTGTTTGGCTATCATTTATTAACCTATTGACCTCTAGGTGCTTAGTAACTGATTGCTCAATAATTTGTTCCAGTATCTTTCCAGGAACAGAAGTTAGGCTAACAGATCTATAATTCCCTAGTCCTCTTTGTTCCCCCTTTTAAAGAAGGTAGTATGCTTGCCCTTCTCCAGTCCTCTGGGACCACACTATTTCTGATCATTCAGGAAGGATGAAAGGCTAATGCTTTGAGATTGTTTCAGCTAGTTCCTTAAGTATCCCAGGGCGAATTTATCAGCCCCTTCCGACTTGGATAAATCTAACTTAGCTAAATATTCTTGAATCTGTTCTTTCCTAATTCTGTCTTGTGTTCCCGCCCCTTGTTAATATTAATTACGTTATGCATCTGGTTACAATTAACCTTTGTAGTAAAGACTGAGGTAAAATAGGAAATTTGTGTTGTGTCATATTGCTTTTCCAACAGATGTCTAGGCAGTTAAAGTCTCCCACTACCTAAAACACAAGACGTGGTAGTATTTTTGTTATTTGTTCAAAATATGCCTCAGCCAACTACTTCTTCAGATTTGGTGGCCTATAGTACCTGCCCCCCCCCATGACATTTCCCCTTTATCCTCCCACCATTTATCTTTCCCCAGCTGGTCTGCCTTTCACCTCCTTGATGTACAATAATAAAAATCAAATGGACAAATACAAAATGGGGAATAACTGCTGAGGCCAAATCCTCAAGCCCTTGCTCAGTTTTCACTCAGATAAATGTCCTAAGTCAATGGTAGGTTTGCTGGAGCAAGGATTGAGTAAAGTTGCAGTGGTAGATGAAACACCATCTCCTCATTCTTAGGACCTCAAAAGGGTGCTCTCTGTGGGTTGACATCCACACTATGGAAAATGGCTGGATGGATGCAGGGTCTGAACAGCCCCATGCTAGGACCAGAGGAATACACCTTGTCCATCTGCACCCCTCCAGCACCATAGAAATTACCAGGAAAAGGTGCTTGGGGGAAGGCATCTAGGGCCCAGGGACAGAACAGCAGCTCAATGCCTCAGTTGGATGACACTAGCCTCCTGCAGATTTGTGGTTAGGCACTGGGGCTAATTTTTAAGGGATGTGGTGTCAGCTCTTTGGGTGGATTTTTGTATGGGAGGAAGTAGTAAAAACCTGAACAAAGGTCCTCTGGATTTTTCCTATACCAACAATGGATTCATTTTGAATAGGTAAAATTACATAGAACCTCCAGATTTTTGCCTTACTGTATTTTTATTTAGTCTTTGAGTGAATGGGCAAGATCCTCAGAGTAAAACAGTGTAGCTCTAATAACTTTTATGAAACTACGCTGACTTATCCTCCAGCTGAGGATCTGACCTCTTGACTTTATTCCACATTTACTCATGCAAATTCCTATTAAACACGGAGTAAGGAAATTCATGATTTGTCCTGTGCTAGTATATCAAGGTTCTTTGAAGTTGTTTTGCTTCCTCTTGATATTTGTTACATAACTTGTTTAGATAAAATCTTGGTCAATAAAGATTTAACTATAATGTATAAATAAGAGGAGACAGATTATACATATTCATGTTAGATGATCACATCAGGCTAGGCATAGCATGAAAGGATCATCTAAATGAATGCAACACTGAATTTCCACAGGTGGATATTCTATCACTTTTTGGCCCATTACAGGAATGATCAGTGTATATTAGATACATAAAACACAGAAATAAAGACAGAAGGTTTGAGTACCACCAATACGTGTCCCTCTACAAATGCAAGCTTATGGCAGATGCATCCATCTGCTCCTAAATAATCATTCCTCCACCCAGCTCTACAAGGAGATGGAGGAAACCAAGGTCCTTCAGAGAATTTCATTCCTTTTAAAATACTGGTGGAGAAAGTAAAAGGAAGTTTAATGTAAGTTCTCCAGGGCAGGGATTGTCTCTTACTGTGCATTTGTAGAGCATCTAACACATTGGGGTATAACTAGAGCCTGGTGAATTTTAGTGTGTTTAACTTTACAGGGGGATTGGGGAATTTGGTTTTATTTTATCCAAATGGGGGAGGCTGGAGAACGGATGGACATTGCAGAGTGAACCTCATAGACTCATAGACTTTAAGGTCAGAAGGGACCAATGTGATCATCTAGTCTGACCTCCTGAACAAAGCAGGCCACAGAACCCTACCCATCCACTTCTATAACAAACCCCTAACCTATGTCCGAGTTATTGAAGTCTTCAAATTGTGGTTTGAAGATCTCAAGCTGCAGAGAATCCACTAGCAAGTGACCCATGCCCCATGCTGCAGAGGAAGGCGAAAAACCTCCAGGGCCTCTGCCAATCTGCCCCGGAGGAAAATTCCTTCCCGACCCCAAACCTGCCCTACACTACCCCAGCAGCACCTGTCCTGCAGGGCTGTGCCAAGGTTGCAGCATTGCTCAGGTGTGGCCTGTCTGCTCCTCCATTATCATCATCATAGGGGACAGCCAGGCCAAATATAAGTGAGTGGCACTGCCATCCTGTGCACCAGGTCGCAACGTTACTCACTCACATTTGTCTCAGCTGCCTTTTGTCATGATGGTTGACGGGCAGCTGGGCCAAACCTGAGTAGTAGCACAACTCCGTGTGCCAGGTGACAGTGCCTGGAGTGGGGAGCTAGGCCCAGCCCCATGGGACAGGAGCACCCACTGAGGGGTGAGTTTTTCATTTTGTTTTATATGTTGTTTTTAATTTCATATCATTCCATATTTGCAAAAACAGGGGCCTTTAGGTGGCACCTGATCATTTAAATAAAGTGTGAAGTGCTATTCTGGATGGTTTACTAATACAATCTTTCGACAGATAAATTCATCCCTCTTGACTTCTGGTGAGTCATACCAGGGTCATTTTGGCTCCTTTATCTTTGGAGATCAGCTGAGGATTTCAATAGTTATAGTGCTCTGAAGCAGAAGAAATAGCTGTAAATTAGTGTTATATTTAGTATGTCTCCAGGTGATCTCTCAGCTCTGATTGGCCTTTTGCATGTACAGTATTTCGCAAGTGTGGGCAGACCCCATTGTTTGGTGCCCTTTGCCCGTTTACCATATCACATGCCTCCCTTGTGGAATGTCCTATCTTTGTGGATAAGAAATTGAGTCCTTGGCTGTTTATACATTCAAGATATGGGGCTTTAGTGGGGCTGTTGGACAATTAATTGCACTGTTAAACAGTAATAGAATACCATTTATTTAAATATTTTTTGATGATTTCTACATTTTCAAATATATGGATTTCAATTACAACAGAGAATACAAAGTGTACAGTGCTCACTTTATATTTATTTTTGATTACAAGTATTTTCCCTGTAAAAAACATGAGTATTTTTCAATTCACTTAATACAAGTACTGTAGTGAAATCTCTTTACCATGAAATTTAAACCTATAAATATAGAATTATGTACAAAAAACTACATTCAAAAACAAAACAATGTAAAATTTTAGCTTCTACAAGTCCACTCAGTCCTTGTTCAGCCAATAGCTCAGACAAAGAAGTTTGTTTACATTTGCAGGAGATAATGCAGCCCCCTTCTTGTTTACAATGTCATCTGAAAGTGAGAACAGGCATTCACATAACACTGTTGTAGCCAGCTTTGCAAGATATTTACGTGCGAGATGTGCTAGAAATTTATATGTCCCTTCATGCTTCAATCACCATTTCAAGGGACATATTTCCATGCTGATGATGAGTTCTGCCTGATAACAATCCAAACCAGTGCGGACTGACGCATGTTCATTTTCATCATCTGAATCAGATGCCACCAGAAGGTGGTTGATTCTTCTTTTTTGGTGATTCAGGTTCTGTAGTTTATGCATAGGAGTGTTGCTCTTTTAAAAATTCTGAAAGTGTGCTCTACACCTCGTGCCTGTTGGAGTTTGGACGGCACTTCAGATTCTTAAATCTTGGGTCAAGTGCTGTAGCTATCTTTAGAAATCTCACAATGGTACCTTCTTTGCATTTTGTCAAAGCTGCAGTGAAAGTGTTCTTAAAATGAACAACATGTCCTGGATCATCCTGGCTCATTATCTGAGTCTGCTATAACATGAAATATATGGCAGAATGTGGGTAAAACAGAGCAAGAGATGTGCAATTCTCCCCCAAGGATTTCAGTCAAAAAATTGAATTAACGCATTACTTTTTTAACAAGTGTCACCACCATGGAAGCATGTCCTCTAGCCGAAGCATGAAGGGGCATACGAACGTTTAGCATAACTGGCATGTAAATACCTTGCAATGCTGGCTACAAAAGCGCCATGCAAACACCTGGTCTCGCTTTCAGATGGCATTGTAAATAAGAAGTGGGCCGCATTATTGTCCATAAATGTAAACAAACTTGTTTGTCTGAGCGATTGGCTGAACAAGAATTAGGACTGAATGGACTTGCAGGATTTAAAGTTTTACATTATCTTATTTTTGAATGCATTTTTTTGTACATAATTCTACACTTGTAAGTTCAACTTTCATGATAAAGAAATTGCACTACAGTATTTGTATTAAGTTAATTGAAAAATACTATTTTTTACAGTGCAAATATTCGTAATAAAAATAAAGTGAGCACTGTACACTTTGTATTCTGTGTTGTAATTGAAATCAATATATTTGAAAATGTAGAAAAACATCCAAAACTATTTCAATTGTTTAGCCGTGTGATTAATCACATGATTAATTTTTTTAATTGTACCTTTAAGGATTAATTTTTGATAAACAAGGAGGAGAACCTTTATGTGATCAAATTAATTCCTACTAATCTTAACAAGAAGTGGACACACATGCACAGGAGCGAAGAATGATCTCCTTAATCTGTATCAATTTCTTGTTAATTTTTTGTTGTTGCTCTCTAAAGTGCCGCTGGATGTTTGAATTAGTGGTTCATATAAAGAAAATATAACGGACTTCCTGAGATAGATCAGTTCAGTTGGGGAAAACCCAACAACAAGTGCGGACTGGAAGTGGGGTGTACACCATCTTCAATGAGCAGGCAGAGGATCCTCCCTTATTCCTGTCCTGTGCCTTTGGACAACATAAGGAACCTACACAGGCAGCCATTGGGCTAGAACAGTTGGTCAGAGGTGGCTCTGAAGCTCCTTCATAGTCCTACATTCCTGCTACACCTCACCGCCAGCACCTGGCTGCGAGCTTGATTTTCCAGGTTTAGTCTCAATAGAGAATGCTGGATTAAATAAATGAAACAACAACGTGTTTGTTTTGCTTAACTGAATCTACTAAAAAGTACAGCTTAGTTTCATTTGACAATTAGTAAGTAGTAACTAATTCAGAAGTTCTTTTGTTCAAGGGTGACCTCAGGACTTCTTCTTTCCACTTGACAGAGGAGATATGATTGAAAGAGCAGCTGGGTTGTCAAACATCAGAGACCAGCTACTGCCAGCTAGCAGACTGACTGAATACCTAGACAAAACAACAGGTCTTGATTCTATTTTGAAAGCAATGTAGGTCATGCATTGATAAGCGGGAAAGAGGCAGAATTTGATTCCATTTTGTGTAAAGGGAAGACAGTAACCCTACTTACACCAATATGAAATATTACAAATCACTCACAAGAACACACATTACAATATATAGTCAATTTCCCTGCACTACTGTGCACATGAGAAATGTTGATAGGATCTATAAAATGTAGCATGCTATGGATGTACAGACCGGTGAGTCAGGACCAGGTTCCTACATGTAGAGTTATGCCAAATACCAAGAACAATTCCATGGGCCTTTCCTTTACCTTCAAAAGGCTCCCCTTGAATTCCTGGAAGGCACCTCAGCCTAGTTACAAACAAACAAAAAGTACCATGCTACAGCATTCTTAATTACATATCTTTATAAGAACACTGTTTACAAAAAGGGGTACTGAGAAACTAGTATCCAATCTCAGTGTCATATAGGCTGCTAATCCAAATGATGAAAGTTGCATCCAGTTTCTAGTCTGGTATTGCACACAAAAGGATTGTAAAGGTTTAACATAATTAACTTATATTTTAATGCATTAAAAGTCTCCTTTCAAATTTCCTTCCTTAGGCAAACCAAGTCACACCCAAATGCTAATAAGCTTGTGCTGTCATTCCTAGTGTCTCTTGGTAACATCATTCCTAGAGTCTCTTGATAATGCTCGAGAATTCTGACTTGCTCAATTCCTCCCATATCAAC